>NC_064821.1:97193560-97496590 GCF_024166365.1 Elephas maximus indicus
CTGAAAGACATTGCCCAGACTCCTTTGCAGCCAGATGTGGCCATGTGACTATGCTTTGGCCAATGAAATACAAGCACAAGTGTGTGGACTTTCAGGAAGTCTTCTTAAAAAGTGGGTGTACAACATTCTCCCTTCTTTTCTTCCTTCCTGTTGCCTGGAATGCAGATATGATGGCCGCAGTTGTAGCAGCCACATGAGACCATGAGGATGAAGACCACTCCTTGGGGATAGCTAAGTAAAGAGCTAGCCATGAGCCGGAGTCCCTGAAAATCTTAGGGAGTCACCACAGCAGTCCTGAACAGCCTATTTCTGGATCTTCTTTTAAGTGAGAAAAAATAAATTCCTGTGTTATTTAAGCCACTATTATTTTTTAATTTTTTCAGTTATGCGTAGCCAAACTTAGATAACCTAATGCATCTAGCTTTGATTTTTTCCTTTCACACCACACAACGATTCCACCAGCAATTCTTGTCAGCTCTTCCTTCAAAATAGATGCAGGATCTGTCTGCTTCTCACCACTGACATTTGTTTATATTCATTGTCTGCCTCCTTTCAGTAGAATGGTAAGCTCGTTTATTTCACTCATTGTTGTATCTCCAGCACCCAGGACAGTGCCTAGCAGGGAGTAGATGCTCAAGAAACACTTACTGATGGAATGAATGCATAACTGAATTTAAGCCTTTGCCCTCTTAACCATATCACATTACCTTTAATTAAAATCCAAGTACATATGTATCGTTTATAAAGCCATTTGTTCTGCGTACAAGTATTTCTATTCCAATCTATTATCCATGTGAGAACTTGCCAGATATTGCCGACAACAAAAATAAGCTGGTGTCATCTTATTAATTTACTAAGAAGATCTAAAAAAGTAATACGGTTTTCTGTTCTAAAGGTAATAGTAATAGCTAATAATAACCACGAAACGTTAAAAATTCTGAAATGAGGATGATGGACAGCAGTATACCAGGCCAGTTTGTAAGACACCAGATCTGAACGTCCTTTTATAGCAGCCCAGAAACACAAAGGCTTTTCTTACTGTTCTCACATGTCCTCCTCAGTGAGAACAGGAAGGTCAAATTGACCACTCGTTATCTGGTGATGAACACAGCTGTCCTCTCATAACTCTCCAGCTTCATGGAAAATCCTGGTGACTCATTTTAAAACACGGATAAATAAAAGTCCACTAAAACAGGTTTATCTTTTCATTCACCAACGGTCTATTTCTTTTCAAAGTTAGGAAGTTTTCAGTTGCCCTTCTCGACTGAAATAAGAAACCTGTTTTAGTAAACTTTATTCTCTAAATAATTCTTAGGCTTGGGACATTTTGGGGAACAATGTAGGATTAGGATTTGTTTTCATTTGGAGGAGCAAAGCCTGACAGAACACCACAGTTCCCATTACAAAGTCTAGCTTCCCCAAGTAGACTTTAGGCTGAATTTTGCAAAGGAAAACACAGCCAGCTATTTCTAAGGTTTTGTTGGTCATTGTTGCTTCAAGCTGCTGAAATATTCCTTCTTTGGAGAAAGACAACTTTTTTTTCCCTTTTTTTACAGTTTTTTTTTTTTTTATTGTGCTTTAAGTGAAAGTTTACAAATCAAGTCAGTCTCTCACACAAAAACCCATATACACCTTGCTACATACTCCCAATTGCTCTCCCTCTAATGAGACAGCCCACTCCCTTCCTCCACTCTCTTTTCGTATCAACTTCGCCAGCTTCTAACCCCATCTACCCTCTCATCTCCCCTCCAGGCAGGAGATACCAACATAGTCTCAAGTGTCCACCTGATCCAAGAAGCTCACTCCTCACCAGCATCCCTCTCCAACCCATTGTCCAGTCCAATCCATGTCTGAAGAGTTGGCTTCGGGAATGGTTTCTGTCCTGGGCCAATAGAGGGTCTGGGGGCCATGACCACCAGGGCCCTTCTAGTCTCAGTCAGACCATTAAATCTGGTCTTTTTCCGAGAATTTGGGGTCTGCATCCCACTGCTCTCCTGCTCCCTCACGGAAGACATACAACTCTTAAGAGGCAGCCTTTGAAGACAGATCTCCCTACATATGAATCTCCTCTCCACTAGCTGTGTGTTCTTTGAGCAAATCATTACTTCTCTGCAGGGCTTCCAACTGGTTCATTCTGGTTCGAACCCCTGCTGAGAATTTGCATTTCCACCCCAGATATACTGAATCAGAATCTACATTTTAACAAGATCTCCTGGTGATTCTTATCTATAACTTTCTGGGAACTTGTTAGAAACGCAAATTCTCAGCAGGGAACTTGTTAGGTGCTCAATAAATGGTAGCTATTATTGGGTCATTAAGAGTTGGAATCGACTGGACAGCATTATTGCTCCATAAGCTACTACCTACAGAAGCCTACTCAACCCATCAGCAATATTAAATGTAATAGGTAAAAATGATTCGTTTTTGTAGAACATTTGGAAAATAGAGAAAAGTCCAAATAAAACATCTCTATACCAGTACTGTGAATAAAACCTCCCCCAAACAACGAAGAGGTGGTGTAGACCATGGACAATTTTTCCTCTAACAATTTTGAAATAGTGACCTCTGCTGGCCAGTGGAAAACACGAGCCTTCCAACCAACACTTCAAAGACAGAGCAAGGGTTGAGCCAGCCAGGCTTGGTCCCTGTCCCTGGAACAAAAACCAGGTGTTGCATTACAAGGGACAGAAATCGTCACAAGGGTTACCACAATGTAATTGGGATGTTAACAAAATTACAGGCTGGCCTTTCCATTTGCTCATCTGCCCAGAAGATTCTTTTTTCAAACCCCATGGTCTCCTATTTTTAAAATGTCATAATTGCATGCAAATGTTACAGCAGAAAAACAACGCAAGGAGCATTAAAAATCAATCTTCCATGTAAGCCTCAGATTTTCCAGCATGAAGATCCAAACGCAGAAGTGGTGACAAATGTGTAGAAAACAGAGTGAAAAAGTCAGAATGCATCATTAAGAATGTTACAACAAAAGGAGGGGAAAAAATCTTTGGGAACACATGTCTGATTCAGCTGGGATAAACAGCCAACTACAAAGAAGGCTTTAAAAAAAACCCTGCAAACCTCTTACAGATATGACCCTGAAATACAATTAAGCGGCAGCCACGGCCCTTTTCTTCAGGCAGAAATACGCTTGGAGAACAAGGCTGCTCAAGAGTCTCTTGGCTAGGATACTCAAACGTGAAACACACTGCCACCTCTCAAGGTGTAAAATAAAACAGAGGTTGCAAACTGGCAGCCATGGAGCTGTGTAGTTTGGTTTGGCTCTCACTGTATTTTTTTTTTTTTTAATTAGTTGCCAACACTTCAAAAATCGTGGCATTTCACATCAAAATCCCAGTGTCTGCCTTCTTACAAACAAATGGGGAGATGTAGCCATGTGGGGCCAGCATTCTCCCATGGCAACAAGCAGCTAGAGCCCAGCAGCAGCCGCATTAGTCCCTTT
This sequence comes from Elephas maximus indicus, assembly GCF_024166365.1. Taxonomy (NCBI): domain Eukaryota; kingdom Metazoa; phylum Chordata; class Mammalia; order Proboscidea; family Elephantidae; genus Elephas; species Elephas maximus. Next base: position 97,197,021 of record NC_064821.1, read on the forward strand.
AGATTGGGCTGTGCTCTCCAGGTTGCCATGTTTGTCACCCACTCGGCCTCACTTACCACATCACCTGCCAGGCTTTTGCGATCATTTCAGTCTGAGACCCTGGATTTATAACAACCCTAGGGAACTGACGACGAGTTCAATTCAGTTCAGACAAGTATCAAGCATGTGCAAGGTACTGGGGATATCATGAATAAGACATGGTCCTTAAACTCAAGGAACTCATAGACCACTGGAAAAACTGGTAATTTTAAGATATTATGACATGTGCATTGAAAAGTGTAAAATCATAAAGACTGAAAGTGATTAAATCCTATTCCTAGCTCAAGATGATACTTAGCTCATTAATTTCTAGCCTTTCTAATATATACATTTAAGGGTATAAATTTCCCTCCAAGCGCAGCTTTAGCTATAGCTCACAAATTTTGACATGAATTCTTATTATCATGTATTTTAAAGTATTTTTCTCATTTCCACTGTGATTTCTTCTTTGGCTTGTGGGTGATTTAAAAATGTATTCTTAATTTCCAAACATACGAAATGTTCTAATTATCATTTTTTTCCCCATCTATCTCTACCTTAATTGTCTTGCAGTCAAAGATAAAACTCTAAATGATTTCAAGCCTTCAAAATTTACTGAGACTTGCTTTATGGACCAATATATGGTCAAGTTTACAAACACTCAATGTGATGGTTAAGGTTGTGTGTCATCTTGGCCAACGCATGATTCTCAGTGGTTTGATAGTTGTATGATGATGTGATCACTTCTATGGTAAGATCTGATATTGTGATCACCTCCATGATGGGATCTGCTGTGAGAAGCCAATCAGTTGAATAGGAGTTTCCTTGAGTGTGTGACCTGCACTGAACGTAAGTGGATATTCTGGCAAAGATTGTAGGCTTTTGCTAATCCTGGATCCTGCAGCTGGCTCCTGTTCATCTGCTCTCCAGTTCTTGGTACTTGAGCTAGCAGCTTACCTGTGATCTTGCCTGTTGATCTTTGGGATTCGTTGATCTTCACAGCCTGTGAACAAGAGACCTGCTCTCTGACTTGCCGACCTTGGGTTCACCACCCCCTGTGGCTATGAGCTTCAGGAGAAGCCTCTATCCTGGCCCATGGATTTGGGACGTTCCAGCTTCTACAACCATGTGAGCCATTTCCTTGATATAAATCTCTATATATATATTTATTTATATACTTTACTGGTTTTGCTTCTCTAGAGAACCCAGCGTAAGGCACTCAATGCGAGCTTGAAAAGAACACGGTTTTCAGTTGTTAGGTGTAATATTCCATAGGTGTCCATTAGGCTAAATTTGCTAATTGTGTCGTTCAAACATTTTACCTTCTTACTGATTTTTAAAATGATTTGTTCTATAAGTCACTGAAACAGACATATAAAATACCCCGTTATGACTGTGGATTCGTCTGTTCTGTGGTTCTGTCAGTTCTTGCTTTGCGTATTTTTTTTTTATTAAGGTACAACATACATAAAGTACCCAAATCTTACATATATAATTTTACGAATTTTTATATGTATACACCCACATAACCATCATCCAAATCAAGATACAGAACATTTCCAGCACCCCAGAATGGTTGCTCATGTCCCTTTAAGTCAATATGCTGCCCCCCCTGCCAGGTTACCTTTATTCCAATTTTTATCACCATTAAGTGTTGCTTATTCTTGAATAATAATAAGCAGTTTGTTGTACTGTGGGGGCTTGCATGTTGCTGTGATGCTGGAACCCATGCCACCGGTGTTCAGATACCAGCAGGGTCACCCATGGAGGACAGGTTTCAGCTCAGCTTCCGAACTAAGACAGACTAGGAAAAAAGACCTGGCAGCCTATTTCTGAAAAGAACTAGCCAGCAAAAACCTTATGAGTAGCAGCATGTGACACTGTCTGATACAGTGTCAGAAGATGAGCCCCTCAGGTTGGAAGGCACTCAAAATACGACTGGAGAAGAGCTGCCTCCTCCAAGTAGAATCAAGCTTAATGATGTGGATGGAATCAAGCTTTCGGAACCTTCATTTGCTGATGTGGCATGACTCAAAATGAGAAGCAACAGCTGCAAACATCCATTAATAATAGGAGCCTGGAATGCACAAAGTATGATTCTAGGAAAATTAGAAATCATCAAAAATGAAATGGAACGCATAAAACATCGATGTCCTAGGCATTAGTGAGCTGAAATGGACAGGTATTGGCCATTTTGAATTGGACAATCATATGGTCTACTGTGCAGGGAATGACAACTTGAACATGAATGGCGTTGCATTCATTATCAAAAAGAACACTTCATGATCTATCTACCCTAAAGTACAGCCTACAAGGAAGCCCAGTTAATTCGACAATTATTCAAATTTATACACCAACCACTAAGGCCAAAGATGAAGAAATCGAAGATTTTTATCAACTTCTGCAATCCGAAATTGATCAAACTATGCAATCAGGATGCATTGATAATTACTAGTGATTGGAATGCAAAAGTTGGAAACAAAGAAGACGGATTGGTAGTTGGGAAATATGGCCCTGGTGACAGAAATTACACCGGAGGTCACATGATAAAATTTTGCGAGACCAACGACTTCTTCATTGCAAATAACTTTTTCACCAACGTAAACAGTGACTATACACATGGACCTTGTCAGATGGAATACACAGGAATCAAATCAATAAAATCGGAAAAGCTCAATATCATCAGTTAGAACAAGGCCAGGGGCCGACTACAAAACAGACCATCAATTGCTCATGTGTAAGTTCAAACTGAAACTAAAGAAAATCAGAACAAGTCCGGGAGAGCCAAAGTACAACCTCAAGCATATTCCACCTGAATTTAGAGACCATCTCAAGAATAAATTTGATGTGTCAAACACTAATGACTGAAGACCAGACGAGTTGTGGAATGATATCAAGGACATCATACATGAAGAAAGCAAGAGGTCATTAAAAAGACAGGAAAGAAAGAAAAGACCAAAATGGATGTCAGAAGAGACTTTGAACTTGCTCTTGACTGTCTAGTAGCTGAAGTGAACTGAAGAAACAATAAAGTAGAAGAGCTGAACAGAAGATTTCAAAGGGGGGCGCAAGAAGAGAAAGTATTATAATGATATGTGCAAAGACCTGCAGGTAGAAAGCCAAAAAGGAAGAATGCACTTGGCATTTCTCAAGCTGAAAGAAATGAAGAAAAAATTCAAGCCTCGAGTTGCAATACTGAAGGATTCTATGGGTAAAATATTAAATGACATAGGAAGCACCAAAAGAAGATGGAAGGAATACACAGAGTCACCGTACCAAAAAGAATTGGTCGACGTTCAACCATTTCAGCAGGTAGCATATGATCAGGAACCAATGGTACTGATGGAAGAAGTCCAACCTGAACTGAAGGCATTGGGGAAAAACAAGGCTCCCGGAATTGATGGAATACCAATTGAGATGTTTCAGCAAACGGATGCAGTGCTGAAAGTGCTTGCTCGTCTATGCCAAGAAATCTGGTAGACAGCTACCTGGCCAATTGACCGGAAGAGATTCATATTTATTCCTATTCCCCAAAATGGTAATCCAACCAATGAGGAAATTATTGAACAATATCATTAATATCATATGCAAGTAAAATTTTGCTGAAGATCATTCAAAAGCGGCTGTAGCAGTATATCTTCCGGGAACTGCCAGAAATTCAAGCTGGATTCAGAAGAGGACATAGAATCAGGGATATCATTGCTTATGTCAGATGCATCTTGGCTGAAAGCAGAGAATACCAGAAAGATGTTTACCTGTCTTTTATTGACTATGCAAAGGCATTCTACTGTGTGGATTATAATAAATTATGGATAACTTTGCAAAGAATGGGAATTCCAGAACACTTAATTGTGCTCGTGCAGAACCTGTACGCAGATCAAAAGACAGTCATTCGAACAGAACAAGGATTTAAAGTCAGGAAAGGTGTGCATCAGGGGGATACAACCCTTTCACCATACTTACTCAACCTGTATGAGCAAATAATCCAAGAAGTTTGACTATACGAAGACGAACGGGGCATCAGGATTGGAGGAAGACTCATTAACAACCTTTAATATGCAGATGACACTGGTGAGGATCAAAGACCACAGCCTTCAGAATGGATTACACCTCACAAAGAGAACAAAAATCCTCATGACTGGACCAATAAGCTACATCCTGATAAATGGAAAAAAGATTGAAGGTGCCAAGGATTTCATTTTACTTGGATCCATAATCAACACTCGTGGAAGCAGCACTAAAGAAATCAAGATGCACGCCATTGGACAAATCTGCTGCAAAAGACCTCTTTGAAGTGTTAAAAAGCAAAGATGTCACCTTGAAGACTAAGGTGCACCTGACCCAAGCCATGATGTTTTCAATTGCCTCATATGCATGTGAATGCTGGACAACGAATAAAGAAGACAGAAGAAGAACTGACACCTTAGAACTACGGTGTTGGTGAAGAACACTGAATAGACCATGGATTGCCAAAAGAACAAAAAATCTGTCTTGGAAGAAGTACAACCAGAATGCTCCTTAGAAGGAGAGATGGTAAGACTACATCTCACATATTCTGGACATATTATCAGGAGTGATCAGTCCCTGGAGAAAGACATCACACTTAGTAGAGGGTCAGTGAAAAAGAGGAAGACCCTCTATGAGATGGACTGACAAAGTGGCTGCAACAATGGGCTCAAGTATAACAACGATCATGAGGATGACACAAGACCGGGCAGTGTTTTGTTCTGTTGTACACAGGATCACTATCAGTCAGAACCAACTCGATGGCACCTAATAAAAACAACATTTTTGAAATGCACATGAATGCAATCTTACAGTATATATTCTTTTTGTGTCTGGCTTATTTTGCCTAATATTATGTCTATGAGCTTCATTCATGTTGTTACACATACCAGTAGTTTATTCCCTCAATTGCTATGTAATATATTGCATTGTGAAAGTATAGCCAAACATTATTTATGCATTCTAGTATTGACGGACATTTGGATTGTCTCTAAATGGGAGCTATTTTGAAAAATTCTGCTATAACCATCCTTATAAACATGACGTTTGGTAGGCATATGCACTAATTTCTTTTGGATATATACAAATTAGTGGAATTGATCTGCTCTAGGGATTTTTTTTTTTTTTTTTTTTAGGGAAGGAATGGGAAACCCTGGTGGCACAGTGGTTAAGTGCTACGGCTGCAAACCAAAAGGTCAGCAGTTCGACTCCACTAGGCTATACTTGGAAACTCTATAGGGGAGTTCTACTCCGTCCTATAGGGTCGCTACGAGTCGGAATAGACTCGATGGCAACACGTTTGGGGTTTTTTTGGTAAAGAAGGTATACGATCCCTGGGTGGCACAAATGGTTAAGCACGTGGCTACTAACTGAAAGGGTGGTGGTGTGAACCCACCCAGCGGCCCCAGAAAGCCCTGGTGATCTGCTTCCAAAAAGTCACAACTGTAAACCCCCTGTGTAGCAGTTCTATTCTGCGTATGCGTTGGAATTAACTCCACAGGAACTGGTTTGGTTTTTTTTTGGTTTAGGGGAGGCATATGTTGAGCTTTAACAGATGCTGGCAATTTTTTCACTCCTTGCAGCAATGTATGAAAGTTTCAGTTGCTCCACATCCTCAAAACTGGATTGTCAGTCTTTTTATTTTTTACCATTCTAATGGGTCCGTAGTGGTAGTTCATCATATTTTTAATTTTCATTTTTCTAATAAATGTTTCTTCTCTAAGAGAATTGACCTACTTTCTCTTATTGGCCACTTGGATCCCTGCCCACTTTTTGAAGTGGTTGTTCACATCTATAGCCCATATTGTTTTACGTGCTTTAAGGCTATGTTATTATGTACATTAACTTTTAGAATTATATCTTTCTTATTATTTTGAAGTGCCTCTCTTTGTATTTCCCTAGTGCTGTAGTAGTTAAGAGCTATGGCTGCTAACCAAAAGGTAAGCAGTTTGAATCCACCAGGTGCTCCTTGGAAACTCTATGGGGCAGTTCTAGCCTGTCCTATAAGGTCACTATGAGTCGGAATCAACTCGATGGCAACGAGTTTGTTTTGATGTCTCCTTATATTTATTAAGACCTTTTGGCTTAAAGTATACTTTCTCAAAAATCAATACAATTAATTATACCAGCTTTTTTTTTTAATAATTTTTAATGAGCTTTAAGTGAACGTTTACAAATCAAGTCAGTCTGTCACATACAAGCTTATATACACCTTACTCCATACTCCCACTTACTCTCCCCCTAATGAGTCAGCCCTTCCAGTCTCTCCTTTCATGACAATTTTGCCAGTTTCTAACCCTCTCTACCCTCCCATCTCCCCTCCAGACAGGAGATGCCAACACAGTCTCAAGTGTCCACCTGATACAAGTTCAGCTTTCTTTTAGTGTGGCAATCTTTTCCCATCCTTTTATTTTCAACATATCTATCCTTATGCTTTAGATGTGTTTCTTAACAGCAAATAGTTGAATTTTTGTTATTCAGTTTGATGATCTTTGCTTTTTAATTGGAACATTTAGTCCATTTATGTTTAATGTAGTTGCTGATACATTTGGGTTTAAATCTACATCTTACTATGTGCAATTTGTCCTGTCTGCTCTAGATTTCTTTTTCCTTCTTACCTTCATATTATTTTTTATTATTCCACTTTTTCCCCCTGCTTTAGTTTGTAATTTTTACTATTCCTTTAGTGGTTATTCTTAAATTACAATGCACAATTTTAATATATCAAAGTATACTATTAATTTGTACTCTTAAATCTTTTCCCAGACAATGTAACAACCTTACTTAAAACTCCCAAATATGCTGACTTTTGTATCATTATGTGGTGAATTTTAATTCTATGTATGGTTTTTAAATACCATAAAACATTATTTTTTAAGTCAACATTCATATTTACCATTTTTGTTGTTCTTAATTCCTTCCTGCTTCCCTGATCATTTTTCGCTAAAAAGAAAACTACCTTTACAAAGGTAGTTTAAGTGCCGCCTGTTAATCTCACAGCTTTCGTTTGTCTGAAAATGTCTTTATTTCTCCACCATTGTTGAAGGAGATTAATGCTGGGTAAAAAATTCTTAGTAGTTTACTTGAAAATAAACAAATAACCCCATTGCCGTCAATTCAATTCCAACTCATAGTGGCTCTACAGGACAAGGTAGGACTGCCCCATAGAGTTTCCAAGGCTGTAAATCTTTATGGAAGCAGACTACCACATCTTCCTCCGGAAGAGCAGCTGGTGGGGTCAAACTGCTAATCTTTCCGTTTGCAGATGAACACTTTTAACGACTGCACCACCAGGGGTCCCTCTGCAGTTTAACCACTTTAAAATAATCATTCCATTGTCCTTTGACTTCAATTGTTTTTGTTGAGAAGTTAGCTATGCGTTGCTCATTTGAAAGTGGGCTGCAGTGGTGAAGTGTTTGGCTGCTAACCAAAACATCCAAAAACCAAACCAAACCCAGTGCCGTCGAGTCAATTCCAACTCATAACAACCCTGTAGGACAGAACAGAACTGCCCCATACAGTTTCCAAGGAGGGCCTGGCGGGTTCAAACTGCCGACCCTTTGGTTAGCAGCTGTAGCACTTAACCACTATGCCACCAGGGTTTCCAACCAAAACATATGCAGCTCAAATCCACCAGCCACTCCTTGGAAACCCTATGGGGCAATTCCACTGTGTCCTATAGAGTCGCTATGAGTCAGAATCCACTTGATGGCAACAGGTTTGGTTTGTTGGTTTTGGCTATTTTTAATGCTGTTTTTGGTTTTTAGCACTTTTACTATGATGTGGCTCACTGTGGACTTCTTTTTATTTATCTGTTTAGGATTCACATAGCTTTTTGAATCTGTGGCTTGATGTCTCATCAATTTTGTAAAGTTCTCTGATATTAAATCTTCAAAAGTTGCTTCTGTCCCATTAGTTCTCCCTCTTTTTCAGGATTTCAATTACACTATGATAAACTTTCTCATAATTATTTGTGTCTTAACCTGTCTTTTGTATTGTCATGTTTTACTTTCCATGCTGAATTCTGGATAGGTTCTTCTGGCCTATCTTCCATGTCATTTTCTTCAGCTGTGCCTACCTATTCAATGACTTCTTAATTTTAGTTTTTCTATCGTAGAATTTCTGTTATTTTTCAAAATATGCTATAAGTGTATCTGTATCTAATTTCCAGTTCTCTGATAAATTGAAATTTTATTATTTTAATCTCATTGACCGTATCATTTTTGTGTGCCATAGAGTTGATTCTGACTCATAGTGACCCTAAAGGACAGAGTAGAACTGCCCCATAGAATTTCCACGGTTGTAAAAAAAAAAAAATTTTTTTTTTTTTTTAATCTTTAGGGGAGTAGATAGCCAGGTCTTTTCTCCCACACAGCAGCTAGTAGGTTCAAACTGTCAACCTTTCAGTTAGCAGTGAGTGCTTAACGATTACACCACCAGAGCTCCTCACTGACCACAGGGATCTTAGTTATTTAAAAATCTGCCAGATAACACAAATATCTGGAGTTCCTATGAGTCTATTCTATTCCCTGTTGTTTTGTTAGTTCTCATTTATGTTACCTTGTTTCTTCCTGTGCCTGGTTATTTTTAAACTGTGTGCAGACATTGTATTTGAAAACGTGTTTGCAGAAAATTGAGGCCTATGGTGTTATTTCTCTCCAGGTAAGATTTATGATAGCTTCTGTCAGGACCTGGAAACACAGGCAAACACATCATCTCAATCCAATTTAATGAAGATTCTAACTAGGCTGAAATTCCTGAGACAGTTGAGTTCTTCCTAGTGTTCAGCCCTATGAGATCTCAATCTAAAGCAAGATTTACCAGCCCTCTTCTTGCAGGTCCTGAACCCCAAATTTTGCCCCTGGTGGCACAGTAGTTAAGCATTCAGCTACTAACCAAAAGACTGGGAGTTTGAATCCACCAGCTGTTTCTTGGAAACCCTATGGGGCAGTTCTACTCTGTCCTACCGGGTTGCTATGCACCGGAATTGACTCGACGGCAATGCTTTTTTTTTTTTTTTTTAAATCCTAGGGCCTAGGAAGGGCTGGGAACTGCGTCTTCACTCCACTCCATTCTGATCAACAAAGGTAGGCTCCTGAAGGCTATGTTGGTACTGCATGACCCTGTCCCTCAAGCCTAATTAAAGCTTTGGACAATGGATTCAGTTGGGCTAATTTCTTTCAATCAGGGGTTTTGTTGGCATTTAGAAATAGCTGATCACTCTCTACTTATGACACATAAACTCAGGAGTAGAAGGCAGCTAGAGGGAGTGGTAGAAAGCCAGTTAACAGAGAGATTAAAACAATGCAGAAAGAAGAACTTTAGAGACCCTGACAGCTTTCCAGGTTTTTCATGCGGCCTAGACACAGATCTATCCTAGTGCTCACCAAGACATCCCTGTGCTTTTAGGACAGCTCCCCTTGTATCCTTAAGGTAACTTGAGGTGGGGATTGCGCCACAAGGAACTTCATGTTGTTAGGTGCCGTGGAGTCGATTTTGACGCATAGCAACCCCATATGACAGAGCAGAATTGCGTTATAGGGCTTTCTTGGCTATACTCTTTACAAAACCAGATCACCAGGTCTTTCTCCTGTGGAGCCACTGGGTGGGTTCAAATTGCCTACCTTTCAGTTAGCTGCCAAGCACTTAACCGTGCGCGCCACCAGACCGTAGACCACTCTTGCTAATGCGTTGAAAGATACAAAGGATAAACCAATCAAGAGTCAACATATCTTCAAAAGACTAGCAAGGTAAAGATCTGTGGCTTAGAGGTCACCTTCCAATATTTCTTTGCCAGAGACGTCCCATAGGCCTTCCAGAACTACTTTACCACCAAGATCCCTTGCAAGACACACTCAACAGTATCTGATAACATATGTGTGTGCAGGAAGAACATGAGCACTTGAGGACAAGATGCAGCCACATAGCTCTGCAAAATAACCAAGTGACAAAGAGGGCTACACCAGGACACCAAGGGCATGCTCTGCTAAGTGCTGAAAAGGGTTCATAAAGGAGTTGGATAAAAAATATTCTATAGCTTAAAGCACAAATGCAAGCAACAGCTACCGCTTAGAACAGGTGAGGAACAGAGTAGCTGTTCAAGAAATGACATAGCAATGGCAAAAACATCAATTTTGTAAATAAACAGAAAAAAGATTCTTTGCAAACAAGGGTTGCCTCCACCTTACTTCTCTCATAGAGGACAGTGAGCTCTCTGAGGGCAGGCTCTGTGACTTTGTACCACTAGTTTAACTATCACAGTGCTTGATACATAGCAGGCAGTGAGCGAACGTTGAATGAGTAAATGAAAGAATTAACAGATTTTACAAAAACAGGTCTAAAATTTCTCCTCTTATACTCCTGATGCCAGATGCTTCATAATAGTGCTTCATATTTTAGAAAGGTAATAATGATGCATAATACATAACACTCCAAGTGGGATCTGGGACAGGACCTCATAATCAAACATTCTAGAGTGAAATGTAAGCATATTCATATTAAAAAAAAAAATTCATATTAAGCGGGATGAATTAAGTCTATAAATAGCCTCAAATCAGTTCAGGTCAGGTTTTGCTGCCAAATAAATTTTGTTCTTAAAAAAAAACTCTGGATTTCTGAATTGCAGACAAGGGATTGTGGACCTGTGTCTGCTAAAAATGAAAAACTAAAGTAACCCTGAAAAGGACTGCTAATTTTCACTTATTTATTAGAAAACTACTGTTACGGGAGCTCACAGGAGAGGAAGCAGATTTATAATCAGTTAAACTACAGTTCAGTATGATGAGGCTAAAAAAGAAGGAATGACCAAGTACTGAGAAAACACATAGAAATCTAGCTGGGAGTATGCGGGAAGACTAAGCTCATTCTGAAGAAAGAGAAGTTTGCCAAGAAGATGACGGAAACTTGTCCGCATTTCTGAAGCAGGTTTTACAAAAACAAGTCCACGATATTTGTCAGAATTCCTGCATTACCCATGAGATCTAACCGTATTCTTCAAGCTTTCCAACAAACGCATCAGAAGGAAGAACCCTACTTTACACCTAATAGTACATATGCTTCAAAACTATTGCCCCGAGATAATCTTTAAACCTTAAACCAAAAATATCCCCTGAAGTCTTACTAAAACCGAATAGCAGCTTAACTAGTAAAACAAGGCCTACCTAAAGCATTATGTTCTTTTAAGGATTATCTATACGGGATCAAATTGACAACAGCAACTCGAAAGATTAGACAGGAATTTCAGCGGGCAGTGAGTCTGTTTATGGGGGAAGAAAAACTCAGAAAAGGAGGGTGAGAATGGTTGCACAACTCGAAGAATGTAATCAGTGTCACTGAACTGTACATGTAGAAACTGCTGAATTGGTGTCCTGCTGTGAATATTCTCAACAATGAAATTTAGGGAAAAAAAGAGTATTTCATATATTCTACAATAAAAATAGTATGTATGCTTCAGACACACATCTAAGAGAACACCATGTGTGAGAAAATCCACTAGGACAGCAGTTCTCACAATGTGGTCCAAGGACACACCTGCCGCATATGCATCACCCGGACACTTGTTAGAAACGCAAACTCTTGGGCTCAAACCCAGGCTTACAGAATCAGAAACTCTGGAGATGCGCTCAACAATCTGTGTTTCACAAACTCTCCAAGTGATTCTGATAATCACTGACCTAGAATAAACCCTTCTCAGGGTGTGTTCCTCAGACCCTGCTGAGAATCATCTGGTACACTTCGTTAAAAACTACATCCCTTGGGAGTCTGCCCAGACCTCCTGAATCAGAACCTGAAGTACAGCCCAGAGTCTGCACATCTAATAAGCACCCCTGGTGACTCCAATGCACACCAAGTTTCACATGCCAATGTATTAGATCATGAACATTTTGAGGGCAGGGAGTGCATCTTGTTCACAGCTTAATCCACCCATCGCCATCCAGTTGATTCCTATTCGTAGCGACCCTATAGAACAAAGTAGAACTATCCCATAGGGTTTCCAAGGAGTGGCTGGTGGATTCAAACTGCTGACTTTTTTGTTAGCAGCCTAGCTCTTAAACACTGTGCCACCAGGGCTCCCTACTCATAACAGCTAGGCCAAAACAGACACCTAGCGAATGGTTCATTTAGCTCCACGTCAACTTACACAACTGCCAAGGCTACTTAGGACCAGGACTGAGAATGATAGGGGTATGTGCTTGTTCATTCCCCTTCTTGCCCTCAAAAACAATGAAGATTTTGATTATTTAAAAATGGTGGTCAACCTACAGACTGGGGAAGAATTTTCAGCTATGACATCTCCGACCAGCACCTGATCTCTAAAATCTATATGATTCTGTCAAAACTCAACCACAAAAAGACAAACAACCTAATCAAGAAGTGGGCAAAGGATATGAACACACACTTCACTAAAGAAGATATTCAGGCAGCTAACAGATACATGAGAAAATGCTCTCGATCATTAGCCATTAGAGAAATGCAAATTAAAACCACGATGAGATTCCATCTCACTCCAACAAGGCTGGCATTAATCCAAAAAACACAAAATAATAAATGTTGGAGAGGCTGCGGAGAGATTGGAACTCTTATACACTGCTGGTGGGAATGTAAAATGGTACAACCACTTTGGAAATCTATCTGGCGTTATCTTAAACAGTTAGAAATAGAACCACCATACAACCCAGAAATCCCACTCCTCGGAATATACCCTAGAGAAACAAGAGCCTTCACACGAACAGATATATGCACACCCATGTTTATTGCAGCCCTGTTTACAATAGCAAAAAGCTGGAGGCAACCAAGGTGTCCATCAATGGATGAATGCGTAAATAAATTGTGGTATATTCACACAATGGAATACTACGCATCGATAAAGAACAGTGACGAATCTGTGAAACATTTCATAACGTGGAGGAACCTGGAAGGCATTATGCTGAGCGAAATTAGCCAGAGGCAAAAGGACAAATATTGTATAAGACCACTATTATAAGATCTTGAGAAACAGTATAAACTGAGAAGAACACATACTTTTGTGGTTACAAAGAGGGGAGGGAGGGAGGGAGGGAGAGGGCTTTTTACTGATGAATTAGTAGATAGGAACTGCTTTAGGTGAAGGGAAGGACAACACTCAATACATGGAAGGTCAGCTCAATTGGACTGGACCAAAAGCAAAGAAGTTTCTGGGATAAAATGAATGCTTCAAAGGTCAGCGGAGCAAGGGCGGGGGTTTGGGGACCATGGTTTAAGGGGACTCCTAAGTCAATTGGCAAAATAATTGTATTATGAAAACATTCTGCATCCCACTTTGAAATGTGGCATCTGGGGTCTTAAATGCTAACAAGCGGCCATCTAAGATGCATCAATTGGTCTCAACCCACCTGGAGCAAAGGAAAATGAAGAACACCAAGGTCACACGACAACTAAGAGCCCAAGAGACAGAAAGGGCCACATGAACCAGAGACTTACATCATCCTGAGACCAGAAAAACTAGTTGGTGCCCGGCCACAATCGATGACTGCCTTGACAGGGAGCACAACAGAGGACCCCTGAGGGAGCACAAGATCAGTGGGATACAGACCCCAAATTCTCATAAGAAGACCATACTTAATGGTCTGACTGAGACTAGAGAAATCCTGGCGGTCATGGTCCCCAAACCTTCTGTTGGCACAGGACAGGAATCACCCCCGAAGACAACTCATCAGACATGAAAGGGACTGGACAGTTGGTAGGAGAGAGATGCTGATGAAGAGCGAGCTAATTTTATCAGGCGGACACTTGAGACTGTGTTGGCATCTCCTGTCTGGAGGGGGGATAGGAAGATAGAGAGTGTTGGAAGCTGGCAAAAATGTCACGAAAGGAGAGACTGGAAGGGCTGACTCATTAGGGGGAGAGCAAGTGGGTGTACGGAGTAAGATGTATATAAACTTATATGTGACAGTCTGACTTGATTTGTAAACGTTCACTTGAAGCTCAATAAAAGTTAATACAAAAAAAAATGGTGGTCAGCAGCTTGCTAAGAATAATTAGATTGTTAACTGATGAATGAAAGCTATCTTTGTTTTAATTAAGCTATTTTGTTTTAAAAAAAAGATGACTATGGGGTTGGGAGAGAAAGAGAGAGAACTGACGGCCTTAGTACCTACCAGAGGTGGAGTTCAGACTAATTTAAGTAAAGTTGACAGACGTAACTGTCAGCCTGAGGGAATGCGATCCATTTAGAAACACTATTTCGGCAAGAAAAGAGTGTCAGTTAAGAGATGGGTTTCTGCACCGGCACCGTTTTTAATTTTAGAACCAAGACAATGAAGAAAGACAACCAAGACAATGAAGAAAGAAACTCAGAATTCAGGCTCTTTAAAGTTACCATTAAACACAGATTACCCACCAAATTAGTCCAGCTAAAAGCAAAAGCTAATTTCTCAAGAAGTTAAACCTTTTTAGCTTTTACAAGCAAAGAGTTTGAGACTGAATTGAAATGGGTAAGGAAACATATACACACATCCCAGAAATTAAATAACTGAATTTGTAGACACACAAATTTCAATTAGTAGTCCCATTTTTAAAAACTATCAATTTATTTTTCTATCCAATTCAGTACTAATGATACTGAAGGATGTAAACATGTTCCCATAAATATTTACAGGAAGACACACAAAACAATTACCAAGAGACAAATCCAGCAGAGTAACAAGTTGTTGCTCTTCAATATTCACTCAACTGTTCAGGGTATATTCTAGGAGTGTCCCAGTTCTCTGAAGAGAGGGTTCGTGGACTTATACCTTCCATAAGGGCCAAGCAAACATTATGAGAGCTGATGGAATCATGTGTTATGCTGACAGCCAGAGACAGGCTTTTGAAGAACAATCTCTAATTTTCTGGCCAATGTTACAGCAACAGCAGGCTCAGAGGGAGGTTGAGACCTCATCAAAGGAAATGGTTCTCTCCTCTTGGTCTCCCTAAGTCCTTCTCCTTCCACACAGAAGGAGCTTCATTTCATAACAGGTGACTGAGTCATACTCTAGACCAAAAAGATGGTGGCTAGGCTATTAATACAAAATGGTGAAAAAGAACTGTTTCCCTTACCTACTAAGTACAAAATAGATTTGAGAAGGCAGTTCCTAAATTTCCAACAGGCAGGACTTATGTGGCCTGCATTTTGTCCACAGCACATTCTCTTGAGAAAAAACAGGGATGAACACCTCAGAAACATTCACGTTGTTCACTAAACATACTTTGTCCAAAATTATCTGGGAAATGGCAAGAACTTAAACCTAGCCAGATATTTTATCCAAGTATATCCAAGTTTAAAGTAATCATCCCATCTTCAACCCCAGGAATGCAACGGGTTAAATACCACAAACCTTCTTTAATGGAAACAGAAGGCTAAGGGTCTTTGTCTCCCAAAATGCCTCAGCCAGGGGCAGCAGAGAAAATGAAATATAAAACGCTTAATGGCTTTTAAACATGGAACACAACAGCTGTCAGTCAACCTAGTCACAATTTTCTGGTCATCTGTAAGAGACTATATCACATATGAAATTCAATTTTCACATTCAAGAAAGAGATAACTTCAGACAGAAAGCAAAAAAAAAAAAAAAAAAGGCAAATGGCAATAACCCGAAAACACTTGACGATTGGGAAACTGATAAAGACACTTGAAAGGCCAGCAGGATTCATTTACAATATGGGATGTGCTGGCTGAAGGGGCAATAGGACCTAGAGCTGAAATATTCTATTCTGAATACATAATACATCAAGGAATAAGACAAATGGTAGACATACATACCATATTAAAGATTCATATATAATACTATGCTGACTTTAAAGAAAAAAATTGGGGGCACTAGAGAGAAAATAGGCTGGGTCTGGGTAGAGAGAAAAAATAAGAAGAAAAGAATTACAAGGGAGTGTTCAGTCTAAAGCTAGTCCAATGAACAGCTACCAGTAGGATTTCTAATCTTTCATCTCCAAAGAAGCTAATCTAACAATTTATAAAATTACCTTGCTCACATTTTGGACACGGAACATACTCCCAAGTACAGTAATCCCTCTGATGTTTTCGTTTCACTTGCTATTTGATGACTAAGTTGTTTCTGGGTGTAAAGATTTTCCTAATATATTTTAATGAGCCAGTTAATGTAGCAGAGGCTGCTCCCTTTGTGAAGCCAGGCAAGATCTGCAAAATAATCTGATCTAAAGAAGATGAAGAGCAGGAAGGGAAAAGGAAAGTTTCCTGGCTTTTCTTGCAAAACTTTTTCTCTCACTTGAAAAACTCTGCAATCACTTAATATTTTGTTCCAGAAAAAGAAAGCAAAACTAGTTGGGAAAATATCCATACACTTAATGTTTACTAGCAGGATACAAAATAAATTCATAGATGTCGGTCAATTCTTTTTCAAAAACCAAATGTGCATGTTTAATCTTGTAACTCAAGAACTGAATTTTTCCACATTCCTTTATATAGAGTTAGCATCTGTAAATTGAGACTCTTTTTGGACAATCATGCAAATTTAATTTGTCCCTGGAAACAAAAACACAACCTAACAGATTAACAAAATATGTTCTTTAGACAATATTTTTTCTGTGAATTTTTCTCCACTGTTACCATTTTTATCCTTCAGTAAACAGAAACTACTAAAACTTTATGTATTTCGTGTTTAGAGAGAGCTGAACTCTTAACAATGATTAGAACGGAAGACTGCATCAAGTCAAACTATTTTACACACTGACTGGCTCCACTCCTCTCGAAAGTAAATTCTAAAAAATTTCAAGTTATTAAGTTATACGAGCTAGAGACACTTCTACTGCCATAGATGCTTCCGTAAAATTGAATAAAGACTTTATTACACCACACACACAAAAGGCAATCGGTACAGAAAAGGCAGTTCTTGGTTATTCTGTTGCGAATTTCTTCCCATGATTTCTCCCATTAAAGTATAGTTTTCAAAGGAACGACCACGACAAAGGAAGCATCTAATTAGTCCATTTTCTTCTGATCCAAGAATGCTGAACATTTACTGTCCCATCTGTAGTTGTATCAGCAGTGTAATGAACACAGTTTATATTACTTAACTATTCTTTGAACTCCAAGAACTGTTGAAGTCTTTTCTGATGTTCTGCAGATGTTTGCACAGCACTAAATGAAACATAAATTCAAAGCATAAGCTTTATTTTACATTAAGCATATTAAGTGAACCACGGAGCAGAGTCAATATTTTTCAAAACAATTAAAAATGAATAGAAATCTTCACTTATTTAGTACTTATGAAAAAAGTTGGATGAAAACCCTCCTTAACCTAATGAGGAAGGCTTGCACGCGGTAATACCCTGTTTTCTACCTTCTGAAAGACCAAAGAAAGTTCAGACCAACAAGTGAGGGCATCAGCTCTAACCTGTTCTGCTGTGGAACCTGCTGTACAGAGTTCCAGCCCCTGCACTAGATTTTCTGGATTTTATTATTTTATTTAAACCAGATCCCAACATTATCTTTGAGTTGTGGAGTATTTGAATTGCCTTTAATATAAAATCCTTTAAACTAAAATGTTTGGTTAAAATACAATAGACTCCACTAATCGTTTGCAAAGGTAACAGCTTGGTGGTTTAGATTTACTTTTCCCTTTGAACATAAGTTATGTCTTGGAGGAGGAAATTCAGTTCTCTCCCTACCCTTGCCCCTACAAAAATACATCACCTTGACAGAATTAGGGCAAATATACATTGAAGCTAATATAAAACTTCCTTTCAAACTCTGGGGAAAAATTGAATCCAATAAAATATTTTGGTTTTCTGGTTCTTGACTACCAATATATCATTACTGAATAATAAAATTCCAGATAACTAAAGGTCACCACATTTAAAAGCACCAAGTTTTAATAGTTTTGCTAGAAATCATCCTAAAATGGTTTATACACGCATCTCTGCTTTCTTAAACCACATAGCTGCCTCTAACTGAACCATTTCAAGTATTTTAGTGTACAAAGATGCCCTCTAGGTACTAGTGAGGCTGGCTGTCTCTAACTTAATGGCACCGAGCTCTCTTAAACTTCGGTCTGCTACTTTTTCCATGACTCTGCCCTCTGCTAGCAGGCAGTGAACTATCCCATCCTATAGTTAGTACTCCTGACTCTAGCAGCAATCTCTTCCCCTCAAGTAAATTTTAATATGTTGTAGGCTAGAAAACCAATTAATCAAATTTGCCTAAAATAAGAGTGCTGAATTAAGTGTCTCTAATGAATAACTGACCTGTGTTAATTTTCACGGCTCAGGGCTTACTTATACCTGGTTCTTGGGGGTCATGCTTTAGGTATGGAACAAAGGTGTTATATAATAACAGCTGTTTCACGATATTATATCATGTGCAATGGGTTTTACATAAGTATCATCCCATTTTATCTCTACTAACTTCAAATGAAGCAAAGCAGGGTTAATAATATCCCCTTTTCACAGAAGAGTAAACAGTATCAGAAAGGTTCAGAGGTTAGGGAGACAACACAACCTCTGGGTTAAGAGTAGAGGCACTACAGATAGGACTCCAGGGTTAGAAAGATTTGGATCTGCACTTTGGTTCTGCAACTTACTAGCTACATAATTTCAGGCAAGTTATTTAAAATCATTAGGTAACTTGCCTACAATCACAGATAGTCAATCATGTAACTACACTTAAATCCAGATATTTTAAGTCCAAATATAACATTTTCTCCACCATGCCATTTTGTCCTTTATTTGCACAAACTAGGTTCTACTAACCTTGTTAATTTTAAGGCATATAAATATGGTCCTTCTCAGAGGAAAGAAACGAAGGCAGAATTTAACAGTCATGTAGTTCTCTCTCTTACCTAAAAAATCCCTATTTTCCTCTTTTCTCCCTGCTTTCGCTCTATCATCAATGTAACATCATATCTATTCCATTCTCTAAATTCATCAATGAGTGCTGTCTGAGAGCATCCAGGGTCCATTTTATATCTTAGAGGCAGTCTAGTGTTGTAGAAGAAATGAAGGTGGATTTTTAAGAGCAAGAAAGACTCAATTTCTAGTTTATGTTCTATCATTTCCTAGACTGTGCTATTAGGCAAATTCTTAGCCTCTTTAAGCCTTGGTTTCTACATAGGCACAATTATGGTCATCTCTACACCTCACAGGCTCTTTGAGAAATATAAATGAAAAACATATGTAACGTGCTTAACTTACTGTCTAGAACACTGTCCAATAGAACTTTATGCTATATTGGAAATATTCTCTATCTGTGCTGCTCAATATGGCAGTCACTAGCCAAATGTGGCCACTGAGCCCTTGAAATACAGCTAGTATGATGGACAAAAGAAATTTTCTAATCTTACTTAACTTCAATCAACTTAAATTAAAATAGTCACACATGGCTGATATACTGGCCTGTGCATGTCCAGAAGGCACTCAATAAATAGCAGGTTTGTGTGTCTGTTTCTAAACAAGCTTATAAACCTCTGAAGGACAGAGGATCACCCACAGCTCTTCTGCAGGGTATCTACACAACTGTTTCTCAAAGCAGGTGGTATGAAGAAGTTCTAAACTG
This sequence comes from Elephas maximus indicus, assembly GCF_024166365.1. Lineage (NCBI taxonomy): Eukaryota > Metazoa > Chordata > Mammalia > Proboscidea > Elephantidae > Elephas > Elephas maximus. The sequence continues at coordinate 97,216,585 of NC_064821.1, forward strand.
TTCACTGATTGCATACAGTAAAGAGAGAGCACTCTCTCATGTCTTCTAAAGTTCATTTATAATTACAATAAACACTAGTTAATAATCTAGTTTCCCTCATCCTGCCTAGCTAGACCATTTCATGAAGGAAAAGCAGGAAACATCAGTAAAACTAAATATAAACAGGTTTGGCATTTGTGGTTTTCTCTGTGGTTGTTTCTAAAGGTGTTGTGATCTGTCAGTGTTTTTCTAGCATGATTCACAAAAGCATCAAGGACTCATTTACATGATGATATGACGGCACTGGGTTTCTTTTTTTTTTTTTATTCTTACCCCAAGTCTTAGTTTGCTAACCAACATGTAATGGCAGAATTATTTCTAGTATGTTTTTCTGGAAAAGTACTCCCCCCTCCCCTTTTTTTTTCTTTTTTAAGGATGTTTTGGTAATTAAAAAATATATATAAGTACATTTGCTGCTTTCAAAACCTTCTATCCTCTCTTTTGTCCATCTCAAAGTCCGGAAGCTTATATGATAGGTCAAATTTTAAAATATAAATATTATGTCTAAATCCAAACTGTTAATTCACAGTAGGAATCATGAAGATCCCCAAAAGACACATTCAACATGGGAGCCTTTCTAATTCTCACGCCTATTTCAAGGGGAACTCCTAAAAATGGACTACTGTCACGGAGCAAAAGACGGAAACTTACTTCAGATGTTCACCAAAAGTAGTCGTTATTCGATAGATGGCAGTTTTTAGTGACGCTCTAAATGCAAATCTTAAGGTTTTGTAAGAAGTGTCCACAAGGCTTCCTGAAATTCGAGGTGGTTTACTGGAAACATGAGGAAGCTTGAAGTACTTGTCAACTGCCTGGACCAAGAAAGAAAACACATTAGTTCAGATTATCAAGAAGCCAACTTAGTCCAAACGAGTAAGATTTTATACACACACACTTATATGTAAACACACATACAGTAAAATATACTTCTTATTGGGGGTCACAATCACAGAGGTTTGAAAAACAATGTAGGAGAGAGGCTCAGCTACTTCAGCAGTTACCAGGGCCCAGCAAAAGTCCAGACCTGCCCTCTAAAAAGAAGCTGTAATTCAACAGCCTTGTAAATAAAGTTATTTACTAGTACATCTTCCTTTTGATTCCAGATGATAGAACATCTGTAGCAGGAGTGGGTTGGGTGAGAGTAAGTGTTGATAAGTGAAACTGATCCTATTTATAGTTGATAGAACAAAAAATAGAAATTTAAATATGCCTTTTAAAGGACAAAAGTAAATAATACATTTTACAAGTGATATAACTGTATTGAAAGAAGATAAAATATGTGTTAATCTTTTATGGCAAGATAACATCTAAAGTGTCAATCAAGAAATAACAGTATATTATTTAATTATGAATGTAACCACCAAAAGAACTAAAAACAAAGTTAAAATAATTTCTGCCATCATGCTTTTAATTTCCAGAGCTCTTTTATGTCATCTGAGTGTTCCTTTTGATCTTAGCATCTTATTTTTGTTCCAAGATCACAGTATCCTCTCATTTCTGAGGATTTTGATGATAGCTTTTTTGTTTTTGTTTTTTTGTAGTTTCCTCTAAGCTGCTTTTTCCTCTATGTTCCTTTTGATCTTTACCTTCTGCATTAGAGATTTTCCTGAGAAATCTGGTGATCCTTGGCTCATGACCAAGAGTGGGGCCCCCTAAAAAGCCGAGTGCATGGTTGGAGATTATCGACAACAGGCTTTACCACAGGTGATCTGCATGGACATTTTAGGAGGAACATCCAACTTAGTCACTTTAGGTCTTTCTTCATGGACTGGTCAGAGTTCCCAGAGAAGATTCTTCCAGTATCCTGTCTGGCGGGCCTAGCCCCTATTGCTCTTCTGGGAGCCAAGTTGGGAAGAGGACTTTTGAGCTCACCATTTAGTATCCCCATGCTTTAAGTACAGTACCCACAACCGTGTCTGGACCTTCCCAGCCCAGAGATCCCGTGTTCAACCCTATCTAGATGATAAGCCTCAGACTTCTGCTGGAGTAGGGGAGGGCAGTTACCCAGGGGCAGAGGATTTAGGGATCTAACTGGTTTTCAAACAGCTCTCACTCAAACCTCTTTATTTTGTACCTGTCCCTTCACCTTTGGTTCCAGAGGTACCCGGTGCTTTTCTCACTGCCAACTGGGATTCATGCCTGGAATCTGCTTAGTTATCTCAAACATCTGTTTTCCAGCTTTGAAAATTTGTTACTGTTGTCTCCTCTCCTGTTTATGGATTTATATCTTTTTCTAAAAGTCCCTTTACCATAGTTGAGTGAGGTTCTGGGGAAGGAACAAGACTTAATACATGTGTTCAGTCTGCTATGGTAACTTCAAATCCAATCGGTTATTCTTTCAACCATTTACAAGTGTTTCCCTAGACTGAAACATACTTGAGATAATTTTAGGCAGTATGCGAGGTGATATTCAGTGACATATTTATGCATTAATAAATAATCATGTATCACAATGGAGAAGTTATTTCCTTTTCAATTTTCTTAGAAACATTCTGATTAATCCTCAGCATACCAGGAAAAACAGTCAACCTCATTTACTACCTAGGTCCAAAGGACCCTTTATAATATTTAGTTTTAAGTCATTTTATGAAAAATTTACAAAGTAACAGGATAATGTGAAACAACTTTATAGAAATTTAAGAATATACACATAACAAACACAAATTGTTAGTCCATATTTTCTAGGTTTTGAAGCTATAAAAAAAACCCAGTGCCATTTGAAGCTATCTATATACAGCTGAAATAGGCACTGCCCTTTGGCTGAAACTGGCTGCTCATCAGCTGTCACACATGAACCCAGAACATATCCATCCTGTAAATACTGATTTCAAACTGAAAATACATCTCTAATAGTTTCCAGCTTATCATTCATTACTTCTGGTTCTTTCTTGCATTTGCACCATTAAAGCAGTATTTTTTAAAAACTTGATAGCTCATACCTGGGATGAAGAGAGTATTGCTATTTTCTTTGCACCATAATTGTAAAACATTTTTATCCATAAGTTTATAAACAAAAATTCAAATGATCAATCCAGTGATTTTTTTTTTCACTTCAACATCATCTATTTCCTTCTAATCACCTTGTATATACTACCGTCAGCACTTACCCACTTATGAATTTAATAAACTTTGGTACACAAATATCACAGAAAATGAAAGAATACTGTCACGTGTCATTTTGGCTAAATGGATGATTCACGTGATTATAAATTATGGGACGAAGTCCTTCCTGTTGAATGATTTACTTGATGAGAACACCCCATATTATTTTTTTCTCCTTAAAAATATATCATTCGCTTATCGATTCTTGAGTTTGAGAAATTTAATCTAGAATATTATCATCTGAAGATTCATAGCCTGAAACTTCTGTTACAGGATCAATTTCACCATCAGCTTTGGAGTCTAGACTTATGCTAATATGGTAACCACTAGCCATATGCAGCTACTGAGCACTTGCAATGTGGCAGGTCTGAACTGAGATATGCTTTAAGTGAAAAATAAGTACCATATTTTGAAGACATAGTATGAAAAACAGAATGCAAAGTATCTCATTAATAATTTTATATTGATTACATAATAATATATTTAGATATATTAGATATGGATAACATTGTGAAGAATGGGAATTTCAGAACACTTAATTGTGCTCATGAGGAACGTGTGCATAGACCAAAAAAAAGGCAATCATTCAAATAGAAAAAGGGGATACTGTGTGGTTTAACATCAGAAACAGTGTGCATCAAAGTTGTACCCTTTCATCATACGTATTCAATCTGTATGCTGAGCAAATAATCAGAAAAGCTAGACTATATGAAGAAAAATGGGGCATCAGGATTTGAGGAAGACTCATTAACAACCTGCAGTATGCAGATAACAACCTTCCTTGCTGAAAATGAAGAGAACTTGAAGTATTTACTGATGAAGATAAAAGACCACAGCCTTCAGTATGGATTACACTTCAACATAAAGAAAACAGAAATCCTCACAACTGGACCAATAAGCAACATCATGATAAATGGAGAAAGATTGAAGTTGTCAAGAATTTCGTTTTACTTGGATCCACAATCAATACCTATGGGAACAGCAGTCAAAGAAATCAAAAGACACATTGCATTGGGCAAATCTACTGCAAAAGACCTCTTTAAATGTCACCTTGAAGACTAAGATGCAACTTGACTCAAGCCAAGGTGTTTTCAGTCACTTCATATGCATGCGAAAGCGGGACAGTGAATAAAGAAGACCGAAGAAGAACTGACGCCTTTGAATCGTGGTGTTGGCAAAGGATATTGAATATACCATGGACTGTCAAAAGAACGAAAAAATCTGTCTTGGAAGAAGTACAACCAGAACGCTCCTTAGAAGCAAGGATTATGAGACTACGTCTTACATACTTTGGACATGTTATCAGAGGGGATCAGTCCCTGGAGAAGAATATCATGCTTGGTAAAGTACAGGGTCAGCAAGAAAGAGGAAGACCCTCAATGAGATGGACTGACACAGTGGCTGCCAACAATGGGCTCAATCATAAGAACGACTGTGGGGATTACAAGCCCAAGAGACAGAAAGGGCCACATGAACCAGAGACTACATCATCCTGAGGCCAGAAGAACTAGATGGTGCCCGGCTATAACGGATGACTGCCCTGACAGGGAACACAACAGAGAACCCCTGAGGGAGCAGGAGAGCAGTGGGATGCAGACCCCAAATTCTCATAAGACCAGACTTAATGGTCTGACTGAGACTAGAAGGACCCCGGTGATCATGATTCCCATTCCTTCTGTTGGCCCAGGAGAGAAACCATTCCCAAAGCCAACTCTTCAGACAGGGATTGGACTGGACAATGGGTTGGAGAGGGATGCTGGTGAGGAGTGAGCTTCTTGGATCAGGTGGACACTTGAGATTATGCTGGCATCTCCTGCCTGGAGGGGAGATGAGAGGGTGGAGGGGGTTAGAAGCTGGCGAAAAGGACACGGAAAGAGAGAGTGGAAGGAGACAGCAGGTTGTCTCATTAGGGGGAGAGAAACTGGGAGTGTGTAGCAAGGTGTATATGGGTTTTTGTGTGAGAGACTGACTTGATTTGTAAATTTTCACTTAAAGCACAATAAAAATTATTTAAAAAAAAAGACTGTGGGGACGGCAGGACCCGGCAGTGTTTCATTCTACTGTACATAAGGTCACTATGAGTCAGAACCGACTCGACGGCACCTAACATCAACAGCAGGTTAAATAAAATATATTATTACAATTAAATTCACCTGTTTTTTTTTTAATGTGGGTACTACCAAATTTAAAGTCACACATGATGATTGCTTGGTAAAGTAGAGGGTCAGCGAAAAAGAGGAAGGCCTTCAACGAGATGGACTGACACAGTGGCTGCAACCATGAGCTCAAGTGCAACAATTGTGAGGATGGCGCAGGACTGGGCAATGTTTCATTCTGGTGTACACAGGGTTGCTTTGAGTCTGAACCAATGTGACAGCACCTAACAACAATAACGCGTTAACTGCATTATATTTCTGTTGGATAGAGCTAGTCTAGAGCGTTGTTATCTGTCTCTTTGCATTCATCTTCTAATTTGTCTAAATAATTGTTTAACGTACTGGCAATTTTCTTCTCTTTACCACTGTGGGTGAAAAATACAAAAATTCTACATTATCAGCTGTATTCAATGAAAGCTAAAAGAAAAAAAAGAATACATAGATGTGTGCCCTTTATACCTTTTCTTGAAAGACAATGTAGCAATGTTAGACAATTCTATCATTCTTCTGATTTCTTATTGGTCTTTTTTTTTTTTTTTAACCATAATTGGGAATAATTGATAAGTAATGATAAAATAATTCCTAGGATGATCAAACAACAAATTATTTCAAGATACTGGAACAGTAAAATCACTAAGATGCCATAATATACCTTAGACTTAAAAAAGGTCCAGTTGATCTATACGGGTAATTGCCAAGAAAATGAGTTTTACTGGCATTTTTTAAAGGCCTCTAAAAAGGAATAAAAGCTATAAAATGTTAATCCTTACAAACAGCTGGAACTGCTCAAAAAAATAAATCAGATCCAACAGATCCTAACAGTATGATAAGGGTTAGATCAAGAAGGAAGGTCTCAATTTGGAGCTAATGTGCCCTAACTCCTTTCCGATCCTCACTAATCTCCCTTTGCAACAAAGGATGTGCAGGCACTAGGTTCAAGTACTTCAGCAAACAGTAGTATCTAACTGGAATTTAAAATTATTGCCTTTTTTCACCTTAACTGCCTTACCCTCAATTCTGAAATTCAAAAAGCCCTGAAAAACAAAACGCTTTTATAATACTTTTAGAGGAAAAATCTAAACTGACCTAAACACATCTAGCAGTAAAACGTAACCTGAACTGACACAAGGCTGTGTTTGTTCTTTATTCCACTTAACATGAATATTCAGATATTTCACTGGAGAAAAATATTAATGTATTTGGTTAAAGCAATTCTACCGCAGATACCAATAGAAGGTCATGTAATAGATGACATGTATACTATACTAAAAAAAAATACTACAGTGTTTAAATCCAAAAAAATCTGAATTCTGAAAAACATCCCAGAGTTTAAGATAAGGGACTACAGACCTGTTTCTATTTATAGCAAGCCAAACTAGTTCCCCTTTTACAATATTAATATAAAGTTTCCTTTTAAATAAATTTAAGTTAAAAATCAATTGACTTAAAATGGCAAACTTTTTGCTATATATATTTTACCATAGACGCAAAAATACATTAGCATTTTTCTAAAGCTGACTTATATCAGGGTGACAGTGCCTTTTCAAAGAAAAGAAGGCATTCTAAAATTTCAAAAATTACTCTAGCATTTTGGTCACCAAACTTTTGTATATAAGGACCCTATTTAAGGACAAAAAATATATATATAGCGAACTTCCAAAGGATAGTAGTAGCTCTCCAGTAACAAAAAACTACCATTAAGTTGGTAATGCTTTCATGTGAATTTGTCTTTAACTAACCAAAATAGCATTTAGAACCTGCTGGAAAATAGCTGCAAATATGTTAGACACACATTAACTATTCCAATGACAGAGATGTATGTGTGGACTCCTGAACCCGTTAAGAGAGCTGTGATCTCTCCAGTATGGCATGGCCCACTGTGGGATCCACTGCTCTAACATATCCATCACTCCACTCCTCACCCTCTGAATGCTCTGAAGAGTGAAAGGCTCCCCTTTCCTTTCACATTTTGCCTTTAATGATTCAGTGACAGGGCTGATGTTATTGATACTGAAAAGCAAAACAAAAGAACAGAACAGTTCCACAGAATTGTTTCTTAGTAACACCCAGAAGCCTGTAGTGTACAACTTGCTTTAAATTACACAGATACACAGAACTTACTCTCTTTAGTAAGAGCAAGTATTCCTTCTAGATGGAACATAAAACCAAACAATATAATAGCTGGACTACATGAAGAAGAGTGGGGCATCAGAATTGGAGGGAAACTCATTAAAAACCTGCATTATGCACATAACATAACCTTGCTTGCTGAAGGTGAAGACGATTTGAAGAACTTAACTGATGAAGATCAAAAACCACAGCCTTCAGTGTGGATTGCACCTCAACATAAAGAAGACAAAAATCCTCACAACTGGACTGATAAGCAACATCATGATAAATGGAGAAAAGATTAAAGTTGTCCAGGATTTTTATTTTACTTGGATCCACAATCAACAGCCATGGAAGCAGCAATCAAGAAATAAAAAGACTCATTGCATTGGGCAAATCTGCTGCAAAAGACTTCTTTAAAGTGTTGAAAAGCAAAGGTGTCACCTTGAAGACTAAGTTGCACCTGACCCAAGCCATGGTGTTTTCAGTTGCCTCATATGCGTGTGAAAACTGGACAATGAATAAGGAAGGCCAAAGAAGAATTGATGCCTTTGAATTGTGGTGTTGGCGAAGAATATTGAATATACCACGGACTGCCAAAAGAACAAATAAATCTGTCTTGGAAGAAGTACAACCAGCATGCTCCTTAGAAGGAAGGATGGTGATACTTCATCTCACATACTTTGGACATGTTCTCAGGAGGGACCAGTCCCTGGAGAAGGACATCATGCTTGTTAGAGGGCCAGCGAAGAACAGGAAGACCCTCAACAAGATGGATTCACACAGCGGCTGCAACAATGGGCTCAAGCATAACGGTTGTGAGGATGGTGCAGGACCAGGCAGTGTTTCACTCTGTTGTACACTGGGTAGCTATGAGTTGGTAGAATACTAGAATTTTAGACTTCAGAGGTAGAGCAATTCAAGTAATAATGAACCCCAGGGGTGAGGGTGGGCTTTGAGACTGAAGAGTATATAAGTGGGTAGTGAAGTGGAAGAAGTCAAAGAACTGTGAGGCAGGGTGTGGGACAGATGACCCCTGTGGACACTGAGTTACTCATTACAATCAATTTCAGTATATGGAGTTGAAAAAGAGAGACTGTGAGGCAGTTTGCAAAATCTGCTGACTACAGGATTCAACCAAAAGGCTGACAGCAACATGGCTTAGGGGAGAATGGATGCCATAAGCCTCACCTAAGAGGTGGTGGGGTAATACTCAGAAGTCAAGTGCCAAGTCACTGGCCCTGTTCTTTGTTCTTTTTACCTTTCCCCACTCTCTAAAACAGACCTCTTCGTCTCTTTCTACCCTGGCCCTCCATTCCAACTCCCCTGTTTCAAAGTAAAGAGGACCAGAGCTCTTGACACAGTTGTTATTCTTACCTCCCTGTTAATAATGACTATAATCAAATAAACAGGTTGCCTTCCTTCTAACACTCAGCTCTAACCAACTATGGTGCAGTACTAAGAACTAGGAATTCTGATGGTAGGGAAAGTAAGAAAAAGTAATTTTGATGTACAGAATACCTCTACGGTAGTGTGATTTTTGTGAAATCAATCTAGAGGGTCTCAAGGAGCACTACTTTTTAATGAAATAGGGAAAATACTGAAATGCAAAGCACATAGGAAAAGTACATACTACCCTAAGAGTCTTTTGTTTCTCTTATATATACACGTACATACTCACATATGCATTATGTGTAAATGTATTTCTTACCACGAGTCTGTCAGTTTCTCCTACTGTGGTGGCTTTCATGTCGCTGTGATGCTGGAAGCGATGCCACCGGTATTTCAAATACCAGCAGGGTTACCCATGGTGGACAGGTTTCATCAGAGCTTCTAGACTAAGAAAGACTAGGAAGAAGGACCTGGCAGTCTACTTCTGAAAAAAATCAGCCAGTGTAAACCTTATGAATAGCAGAACACTACCTGATGGAGGGCCAGAAGATGGGCCCGTCAGGTTGGAAGGCACTCAAAATATGCCTGGGGAAGAGCTGCCTCCTCAAAGTAGAAGATATCTTAATGAAATGGATGGAGTCAAGCTTTCGGCACCTTCGTCGGTTTGCTCATGTGGCAGGACCCAAAATGAGAAAAGCTGCAAACATTCATTAATAATAGGAACGTGGAATGTGTGAAGTATGACTCTAGGAAAAGTAGAATTAATCAAAAATGAAATGGAATGCATAAAAATCGATACTCTAAGCATTAGTGAGCTAAAATGGACTGGTATTGGCCATTTTGAATCAGATAATCCCATGGTCTACTATGCTGGAACAACAAATTGAAGAGGAATGACGTCACATTCAATGTCAAAAAGAACACTTCAAGATTTATCCTCAAGTACAATGGGATAGGATAATATCCACATGCCTACAATGAGGACCTGTTAATCCGACTATTATTCAAATTTACGTATCAACCACTAACGCCAAAGGTGAGGAAACAGGATTTTTTAGCAACTTCTGCAGTCTGAAACTGATCAAACATGTTATCAAATTTGTTGTTGTTGTTAGGTGCCGTCCAGTCAGTTCCGACTCATAGCTACCCAACGTATAACAGAATGAAACACTGCCTGGTCCTGCATCATCCTCACAACCGTTGTTATGCTTGAGCCCACTGTTGCAGCCGCTGTGTGAATCCATCTTGTTGAGGGTCTTCCTGTTTTTCGCTGGCCCTCTAACAAGCATGATGTCCTTCTCCAGGGACTGGTCCCTCCTGAGAACATGTCCAAAGTATGTGAGATGAAGTATCACCATCCTTCCTTCTAAGGAGCATGCTGGTTGTACTTCTTCCAAGACAGATTTATTTGTTCTTTTGGCAGTCCGTGGTATATTCAACATTCTTCGCCAACACCACAATTCAAAGGCATCAATTCTTCTTTGGCCTTCCTTATTCATTGTCCAGTTTTCACACGCATATGAGGCAACTGAAAACACCATGGCTTTAGGTCAGGTGCAACTTAGTCTTCAAGGTGACATCTTTGCTTTTCAACACTTTAAAGAAGTCTTTTGCAGCAGATTTGCCCAATGCAATGCGTCTTTTGATTTCTTGACTGCTGCTTCCATGGCTGTTGATTGTGGATCCAAGTAAAATAAAATCCTGGACAACTTTAATCTTTTCTCCATTTATCATGATGTTGCTTAGCAGTCCAGTTGTGAGGATTTTTGTCTTCTTTATGTTGAGGTGCAATCCACACTGAAGGCTGTGGTTTTTGATCTTCATCAGTTAAGTTCTTCAAATCGTCTTCACTTTCAGCAAGCAAGGTTACATCATGTGCATAACACAGGTTTTTAATGAGTTTTCCTCCAATCCTGATGCCCCACTCTTCTTCATGTAGTGCAGCTTCTTGGATTATTTGCTCAGCATACAGATTGAATAGGTATGGTGAAAGGATACAACCCTGACACACACCTTTCCTGACTTTAAATCATGCGGTATCTCTTTATTTTGTTCCAACGACTGCCTCTTGGTCTATGTATAGGTTTCTCATGAGCACAATTAAGTATTCTGGAATTCCCATCCTTCGCAATGTTATCCATAATTTGTTATGACCACACAGTCGAATGCCTTTGCATAGTCAATATAACACACGTAAACATTTTCTGGTATTCTCTACTTTCAGCCAGGATCCATCTGACATCAGCAATGATATCCCTGCTTCCACGTCCTCTTCTGAATCTAGCTTGAATTTCTGGCAGTTCCCTGTCTATGTACTGCTACAGCTGCTTTTGAATGATCTTCAGCAGAACGTTACTTGTGTGTGATATTAATGATATTGTTCGATAATTTCCCCATCTGGTTGGATCACCTTTCTTGGGAATAGGCATAAACATGGATCTCTTCCAGTCAGTTGGCCAGGTAGCTGTCTTCCAAATTTTCCAGCATAGATGAATAAGCACTTTCAGTGCTGTGTCCATTTGCTGAAACATTTCAACTAGTGTTCTGTCAATTCCTGGAGCCTTGTTTTTTGCCAACGCCTTCAGCGCAGCTTGGACTTCTTCCTTCAATACCATCGGTCCCTGTTCGTGTATTACCTCCTGAAATAGATGACCAATTCTATTGGGTATAGTGACTCTGTGTATTCCTTCCATCTTTTGATGGTTCCTGCATTGTTAAATATTTTTCCTGTAGAAGCCTTCAGTGTTGCAACTTGAGGCTTGAATTTTTTTCTTCAGTTCTTACAGCTGGAGAAATGCCGAGTGCATTCTGCCCTTCTTTTTTTCTAACTTCAGGTCTTTGTACATGTCACTTATAATACTTTGTCTTCTTGACCTGCCCTTTGAAATCTTCTGTTCAGCTCTTTCACTTCAACATTTTTTCATTCACTTTAGCTACTCGATGTTCAAGGACAAGTTTCAGAGTCTCTTCAGGCATCCATTTTGGTCTTTTTTTCTTTCATGTCTTTTTAACCACCTCTTGCTTTCTTCATGTATGATGTCCTGAATGTCATTCCACAATACGTCTCGTCTTCGGTCATTAGTGTTCAATGTGTCAAATCTTTTCTTAAGATGACCTCTAAATTCAGGTGGGCTATGCTTAATGTACTTTGGCTTTTGTGGACTTGCTCTAATTTTCTTTAGTTTCAACTTGAACTTGCATATGAGCAATTGATGGTTTGTTCTGTAGTCAGCCCCTGGCCTTGTGACTGATGATACTGAGTTTTTCCATCGTCCCTTTCCACAGATGTAGTCGATTTGATTCCTGTGTATTCCATCAGGCAGGGTCCACGTGTGTAGTTGCCGTTTTATGTTGGTGAAAAAAGGTGTTCACAAGGAAGAAGTCACTGGTCTTCCAAAGTTGTATCATGCGGTATCAGGTAGAATACCAACTGAGATGTTTCAACAAACAAACATAGCACTGGAAGTGCTCACTCATCTATGCCAAAAAATTTGGAAGACAGCTACCTGGCCAACTGACTGGAAGAGATCCATATTTGAGCTCATTCCAAAGAAAGGTGATCCAACAGAATGCGGAAATTATTGGAAAGTATCATTAAGATCATACGCAAGTAAAACTCTGCTGAACATAATTCAAAAATGGTTGCAGCAGTACACTGACAAGAAACTGCCAAAAATTCACCCAGATTCAGAAGAGGACATGAAACGAGGGGTATTATTCCTGATGTCAGATGGATATTGAGTGAAAGCAGAGACTATCGGAAAGATACTTACCTGTGTTTTACTGGCTATGCAAGCCTTTGTGTGGATTCAGCCGTGTGGATCGTAACAAATTATGGATAACACTGGGAGGAATGGGAATTCTAAAATACTTAATTGTGCTCATGCAGAACCTGTACATAGACCAAGAGGCAGTCGTCTGAACAGAACAAGGGGATACTGCATGGTTTCAAATCAGGAAAGGTATGCATCAGGGATGTATTCTTTCACCATTCTTATTCGATCTGTATGCTGAGCAAATAATGGGAGAAGCTGGACTATATGAAGAAGAATGTGGATCAAGATTGGCAGAAGACTCATTAACAACTTGTGATATGTAGATGACAAAACTTTACTTGCTGAAAGTGAAGAGCATTTGACACACTTGCTAATGAAGATGAGAGGCTATAGGCTTCAGTGTGGATTACACCTTAACAGGAAGAAAACAAAAATCTTCACAATTGGATCAATATTCAGTATCATGATAAATGGAGAAAAGACTGAAGTTGTCAAGGATTTCATTTTACTTGAATCCACAATCAACACCCAACATGAAAGCAAGACCCAAGAGATCAAACGACATATTGCACTGGGCAAATCTGCTGCAACAAGACCTCTTTAAAGTATTGAAAAGCAAAGATGTCAGTTTGAGGATTAAGGTGTGCTTGACCCAAGCCATGATTCTTTCAATCTCCTCATGTGCATACGAAAGCTGGACAATGAATAAGGAAGACCGAAGAAGAATTGATGCCTTTGAATTACGGTGTTGGCAAAGAATACTATACCATGGACTGCCAGAAGAACAAATAAGTCTGCCTTAGAAGTACAGCCAGAGTGCTCCTTGGAAGCAAGAATAGCGAGACTTTATCCCATGTGCTTTGGTCACGTTATCAGGGAGGACCAGTTCCTCGATAAAGACATCACACTTGCTAAGGTGGAGGGTCAGCTAAAAAGAGGAAGACCCTCAGCGAGATGGACTGACACAGTGGCTGCAACAATGGACTGAAATACAGCAAGGATTGTGAGGATGGCGCAGAACCCGGCAGTTTCATTCTGTTGCACATAGTGTTGCTATGGGTTGGAACCAACTTGATGGCACCTAACAACTGCAGATCATGGTCCAAAAAGTCTGAAAACCAGGAATCTAAGGGCACTCTAAAGAGAGAGCCCTACATGGAAGAGGAGAGAGGGGAGGGGTGTGTGTGTGAAGACAAGATGGTAGAAAAGTTCAGAAAGAAAAAGGGATGCAGATCTGTAGCTTTTTTTGAGGCCGGCTACACTGTTAAAAGCCTGTAATCAGACTGGGTTCAAGTCTCAGCTCTGCCTCCTACATGACTTATGAGACCTGAGGTAGGTCACTGCACTTCTAAGACTGCCTCACCTTTAAAATAGAGCTACGATACGTCCATCGTGCTTACCTTACGAGATAGCTACAAGCATTAAATAAAATAACGATATAACATCACTCTGAAGACTATAAAGCCTTATACGAAGATGATGAGTTATTTTTATTACTGTTATTTTACATACATAGCCAGACTGATAAAAAACGATCTATATTATGAGTACCAAAAACATCACCAAATCACAGTTACCCCTTGTGTAGTTACGCAAGCCAAAGATCAGAAGCTATGGGGAAATGCTAGGAAATTATATCTTTAGAGAAAGGTAGCTGGGAGAAGAGTTCAAATAGTAAAACTATCTATGTGGACGTAGGAGTCCCTGGGTAGTGGAAACAGTTAAGTGCCGGACTACTTGCCAAAAGGTTGGTGGTTCAAACCCACCCAGGAACACCTAGGAAGACAGGCCTGGTGCTCTGCTTCTGAAAGGTCACAATGTTGAAAATCCAATGGAGCAGTTTTACTCTACATAAACATGGTGTTGTCATGAGTCGGAATCCACTCAACAGCAACTAACAACAATAAAGTGTGGACATACATGTCTCAAGTGCCATAAATGACACAGGGGGAACAAAGACACCCCAAAGCAAAAAAACAAACAAACAAAAAAGTCACTGGTTCTGATAGGCAAGATTTTCTAAGACATAAAATGAATTGAATTGTGAAGAAAATGAAGCATGTTTTCCCTTCACATCTTTAATGGCCTTCTAAGACCAAAATATGCACCAATTGTTATCCTTTCAGGACTAGTTCAATACCTCTTCCTCTATAAAACCTACAGTGTGTGATAACCCCACCTCTAAATGCCTCTAGCACTGAGTGGTTATACCTCTCATCTGACATGAAACTAGTATTAAAAGGCATTACAAAACATCATCCAATATGAAGTTAGAAATGGAAGCCTACTGGAAAGCAGAAAGCATATGTTTTACTTTCCTACCTCTACTGAGTCTAGAACTAAACAGACCTATTAGTTAAAACTTGCCATCCAGCCTGGTGCTGGGAAACCACTGACCTTAGTTCTATCTTCTTGTGCCACTGGTCAAGAGCCCCATCATCTATCCACATAAAATTGAACTACAGGTCACTTTCAGCAGATACAAATCGTGTAAGGATCCAAACTTAAATAAATTACTTAACAGGATTCCAATATTCAAAATAATCTGTTTAATATCAGAAGTGTATCCTACAGGCTTTCTGTTTCTATACAATTTGTAGTAGTTAAGAATACAAGTTTTACCTTCCCAATCTTTCTTCTTTAGATTGTAATTTCCTGAGAGTAAGAATAGTATTTTTATGTTAACCTCCAACATGTTTTGTTATTAATAAATGCAATATATAAAAAAAAAATTTTAAAAGCAGGGGCAAACCTCTGCCTAAAGCCGACCTACAGATTGCTCACCTCTTGCAGTGTCAGCAAACTATTAAGAATAGCCGGTAGTGTAGTCTGGACAACTCCAAATCTATCTTCTGTAAATGATGCTGCTACTAAGTGAGACAGACCTCAAGGCGAAAAGAAACAAACAAACATGGAAGTTAAACATCAATCAAAATTAAGCAAAACTATCTGCAATACATCTAGTTGACAAAGGGTTAATATCCTGCATATATAAAGAACTCCTACCAAAAAAAAAAGGAAAGGTAATGCAAATAGAAAAATGGGTAAATGATCTGCATAGGCACTGAAAAGGTGCTCAGCCGCATTAGTCATGAATAAGATGGCAAAGTCTCTGCTTTACATTCTAGTAGAGAAAATACTAAAAAAAAAAAAAAAAACAGTGTGGGATAATGATAAGTGCTAGGAGACAAAATAAAGCATGGTAAGGGAGCAGAGTGAAGGTGGTGAGGAGGATACTTTCCCAGGGTGGTCTGGAAAGGCCTCTCTGAGGAAGTACCATTCAAGCACTGAGAAGGCAGTGTCTATAAGATGAAAAGAAACAGTTTGTGTTTAATGAAAGTTGGCAGTTAAAAAAAATCTATTCAACAGTAGACAAGAGCCATTTTAAATGAAGGGAAAGACAACACACAATACAGGAGAGGTCAGCACAACTGGGCTAAACCAAAAGCAAAGAAATTTCCTGAATACAACAGAACACTTTGAAGGCCAGAGTAGCGGGGTTGGCCTTTTGGGAACCATGGTTTCAGGGGACATCTAGGTCAATTGGCATAAGAAAATGTATTAAGAAAATGTTCTGCACCCCTTCAGTCAGAGGCGTCTGGGGTCTTAAATGCTAGCAAACAGCCATCTAAGATGCATCAGTTGGTCTCAACCCAGCTGGAGCAAAGGAGAATGAAGAACACCAAAGACATATGATAATGATGAGCCCAAGAGACAGAGAGGGCCACATAAACCAGAGACTACATCAGCCTGAGACCGATGAACTAGATGGTGTCCAGCCACCATCCATCCCTGCCCTGACGGAACACAACAGAGAATCCCTCATGGAGCAGAACAGTGAGATGCAGTTCTCAAATTCTCATAAAAAGACCAGACTTAATGGTCTGACTGAGACTAGAGGGACCCTGGAGGTCATGGTCCCTGGACCCTTTGTTAGCCCAAGACTGGAACCATTCCCAAAGCCAACTCTTCAGAGAGGGATTAGACTGGACTATAAGACAGAAAATGATACTGGTGAGGAGTGAGCTTTTTGGCTCAAGTTGACACATGAGACTATGTGGGCAACTCCTGTCTGGAGGTGAGATGAGAAGGAAGAGGGGACAGGAGCTGGGTGAAAGGACATGGGGGATACAGGGTGGAAAGGAAGGAAAGCGCTGTCTTATTAAGGGGGGAGCAGCTAGGAGTACATAGCAAGGTATATATAACTTTTTGTTTGAGAGACTGATTTGATTTGTAAACTTTCACTTAAAGCACAAGAAAAAAAATATTAGAGCCTCTATTAAAAACAAAAAATCTATTCACTGCCTTTTTTTTAAAGAGAGAAAGATAAAGAAGAATCTCGGGCTCAATTTCTTTGCTTATATACAATAAAGATTTCTGCTCAAATTAAAATACAAATATCTGATAAAAACAAAAGATACAAAAATGCATCTGAAAATTCAGATTGAGATCAAAGTCCAGAACTGATCTGGCAAATATTTACTTCAATGTTTAACTATAATTAAAATCATATTTACAGTTTAATGAGATTGCTTACCTTCTAATGCCCAAATATGCATTTGGGCATCTGAAAAAACAGCCTGAATGGAGGCCTCTGGGTGCTAAAAATAAAACAAAACATTAAGCAAGCTCCTCTGGGCAAAAACTCTATTTCTACACACACATACACAAACACTCTTCACTTACTGACATGGTTAGGTTCCAAAGACTAGGTCATTATGCGAAAATCGGCATTATGCCAAAATGGTGGATGACGATGGCAAATCACAAAATGGAGGATGACTACATCATTGTATAACTGCCCAGTTACATTAATAACTGCCAAACCACTGAGAAGCATGGCCCAGCCAAGGTGATACATAACCTTAACCATCAGAGCCAGCATTACTCTCGCCTCCCACATTAGCATTCATTACTGCCAGATGTATGTCGTTAATGCACCAAACGCTCAGATAGATTTTTTGATATTGTCGTGAATGCAAAATGTCAGATAACGAGATACTGCATAAGTGAAGAATAGGTGTGTATGTGTATATCAACTATGTAGATTATAACAAAAAAAAATCCATATTCTACCCCCAGGAATTAAAATCTGAAATAAATTCTCTTACGATATGACTCAACTGCATTCTGCCACCAACCTACTGTGTGACCTTTGTCAAGTCTCTAAATCTCTCTCTGACTCAGTTTCTCATTTTAAATAAGAGTTATATATGTTCAACCCACCTCAGAAGTTTACAGTAGAGATAATTTAAGAGAATAGCTAAGGAAGCTTTTTTTTTCCCCCAAAACGTTAAGAACTGCCTAAATACATTTTTTTTAAACCAAGTGCTATAGAGTTGATTCTGATTCATGGACACCCCATGTGTGTCACAGTAGTATTGTTTCTGTTAGGAGCCAGGCAAATTAACTGTTTGTACCACCCAGGGGCTCCAAATACATATTACCTCCCTTTAACCCTTAATCCCACTCCAAAGAAAAACCACCCCAATCTCTTTCATATATCAAGGTTGAATAGCATGGAGTAAGAATTGGCCCATTTAAACAAATGCTGGTTTTTATTATGCATCCAATGAAGCCTATTGAGCTCAACAGCAGTGCCTAGAACTCTTATCATACAATAGATTCACTTGCAAAGTTTAAGAATCAAAAGTAGTCATTTACTTCCAAGGAAAAACCAAAAACCCAAATCCATTGCCACTGAATCAATTCCGACTCATAGCGACCCTACAGGACAGAACAGAACTGCCCCACAGGGTTTCCAAGGAGCACTGGTTGATTCAAACTGCCCATCTTTTGATTAGCAGGTGAACTCTTAACCACTAGGCCACCAAGGTTTCCTTCCAAGGAAAAGGGAGATCTTATTCAGGGTCTGCTGTCAGTTACATGGCTATATGCCCTTAGGCTAGCCACTTGACCCCTCAGAGCCTCAGGTTTCCTCATTTGTAAATTAAGAACAAGACATATCTCACAAGATTGCTATTAAGAGTTAAATCAGGAAACTTAAGTGAAAAGAGCAGGGGATACAGAAGATACTCAGGATGAGTTCTCTTCCTATCCTTCTGTAACAAAACATTGAAGTACAACTTCAGACCACCCCTCTTCCTCTTTAGAGAGGTCTGATAGCTTTCCCAAAGCTCTGAGGGATACTCTAAGGTAGGTTATTTTCTGGTGAAGGTAAATGCTAGTTGGGTGGATCTAGAGGTCTGACAGCTCTCCCCAAGCTCTAATGCATAGCCCAAGGTAGATTATTTTTTGGCGAAAAGTAATTGTTAGTTAGATGGATTTTCCCTTCACCATAGTGAAAATTGTTTCAAGAGCTGGAAATAATTCTTTGTTACGTGTATCTATATTTCTTTATCTGTATTTCTTTCACGGTTGCTCAGATCTCTTTGCCACAAACAGATGAACTGCTGAAGAATAAAAATTAATAATGATGCCAACATAAACTTCCACTTGAAGGCATTAATAGAGTGAGTGTAATATTAGCTAATACTGCCATATCTGCAGAAAGACAGAAAACTAAAACCAGAAACTATTTCCCCTACATGTGCGCAAAGGTTTTGCTCGTCAAAGGATTAATTAACACACAACAGCTGTAGCCAGTGAAACAGAATGCATCTTTAACCTCTGCAACTACGATTTACCCTCTTGTGGCAGCTACAGCAGCTGACAGACAAACTGGTAAGTCATTTAGTTTGTGGCCTGAATTACAACTTTTTAACCCATCACAAGTTTAGCACCTGCAATCTAACTCAGTCAACTCTCTTTTTAACACCAAATTGGCCACAAAGATTTTAGCAGAATAACAAGCCATGAAGCATCAGACTGCCACAGATGTGCTCACTTTGGGAACACCCAGATAGCAGGACGCAGGGAGACGCTGCGTATCAGCACAAAGCTGCCTACAGTCAAGAGACTCAGGAGGCCAACCACTGAGTCAAGCCTCAGGAAATCACGGAGGTGAGATGTGTGTCTAAGGCAACTATTGTTTAAATAGAGGTTCAGTGAAGCACTACACGAAGGCAGCTGTCTGGCTTGCTAGGATCAAGCTATAAAATACTTAGAAGTCACAGCCTATCTGCTATTTCATTTTCTCTCTCCCATTCCCAATGCTACAATTACATATTCTTACCTTACTGAAAAAATACATTATCAGCACCCGTTTTGACAAGAAGTTCTTAATCTGAGTTGGGAAAAAAAAAAAAAATTAGCACTATTCAGTTTTCAATTCTACTCAAGTATAATATTACACATGCCCAGGTTCTTCCTGACACTAACTTGAATGCAAATAATGAAACACCTCACATCTTGCAGAGAAAGAACAATGATATTTACAATAAACCACTTAAGTAAATACCTTTGTACTATATATTAGATAAACAAGATGGGCTACCTAACCTAAACGGCATGCCCATACACACACATCTAACCACCAAATTACAACCCTGTCATAATAAAAGGAATTCTAAGTGGTTCTGGTGATATTCTCTAAGACCATATTTTTTATCAATTCTCTACAGCTGTCTTGCCTTTTAACTTCTTAATACCAAAAGAGTATGTTTCCCTTACCAAAAAAAAAAAGAATCTTAAGACTCAAAGTGGTTTTCTACTAGTTGACATTTAACAGCGGAAAAAATTTCTTAGTATCTAGCTGCAAACTATATTATTCCAACAGACTTGAAAGGGAATTTGCTCCTATTACATTCTTATCCAAAAGCCAGTGAGGTGCAGCAGACAGAACACGTCTAGTTGCTGCACAAAAAGTGACACAGCGGTACTTGTGCCGCATAAAACCACATGGGGTCCTGAAGTTCATAAAGTGCCTTCAGTTACTCCTTCTCTACAATCGATCATTCCATTAGCAAACATGTTGTAATTTCTACCATCTTAAAAAACACAACCCTTCGTGATTCCTCAATTCCCTCCAGCTCTTATCCCATTTCTCTGCTTCCCTTACAGAAAATTTGAAAGATCTGGCTTTTCCTGCAGTCTCCAATTCCTCTCCCATTGCTCCTGAGCCCATTCCACTCAGGCTTTTGTCCCCACCATTCCATCCAATAGCTCCTGCCAAGGACTCAAAGACCTCCGCATTTCTAATGCACTCTTAGTTTGCATCTCAGGCACCTGACACTCAGCATCGGACACACCCTCCTTCTTCTGGGGGCATTTTGTTGATTGTCCTGTCACCTCAATGACCATACCTCAGTCTCCTTTGCTGTTCCTCTCATCTCCCTGCTTTTAGCCATGGGAGGGGCCCCAGAAATGGTTTTCTTCTGTCTCTGAGTTTTCACATAGTCTCATGGCTTTAAATACTGTCTATACTCTGATAATTCCAAATTCACATTTCTAGCCCAGAACTTTCCCCTACACTCCAGATTTATGTCCAATCTCTTACTCAGTATTTTCACTTGGTGGTCTAATACCCGTTGCGTCAATTCTGACTCATACAGGTATCTCTAAATTGACATGTCCACAATCAAACTCCTGATTTCCCTACCTCACCTCTATCAAATCTCCTCCAGAATCAATAAATTGCAACTATATCATCCAGATCCTCAGCCCAAAACCTCAAAGTCAACATTGACACGTTCCCTAATAGGCCACAGCCAAACCATGAGTAAACCCTGCTACCTCTAGCTTCAAAATAGATCCAGACCCTGATTCACATTTTACAACTCCCACCACAACCACTGTGGTCAAAGATATCACCATCTCCCCCTAGATCACTGCAAGAGCCTCGCCAGTGTCTCTCTGCTTCCACTCCTCCCCTCCTACATCTTATTCTCAACAAAGCAGCCAGAGCAGCACTTTCAAACATTAAGTGACATCATGTCGCTCTTGTGTGCAGAACCATCCAGTGGTTTTCCATCTCACTTGAGGGAAAAGCCAAAGTCTTTACAGCCTAACAGCCTGATGTGCTCTGAGCACTGGCTAGCTCTCCGACTTTGTCACCCACCTACGACTCTCCCCTCACTCACTCTGCTCCAGCCACACTGGTGTCCAGTTGTTCCTCACACAGGGAACACTCCCACCTCAGGACTTTCGCATTCTGCTATTCCTTGCCTCCCCTTCATTCTCTGATCAAGTCATTTTATCAACGAAACGTCCCCTGATCACCTAACATAAAATGGTACTCCCTCCCCTAGGTATCCTCTATCTCCCACACCTGCTTTATGTTTTTTACATAAGACAGCAAATTCCTTTCCTTTTTTGACCTGTATTTTTTACATTTTAACATCACACACTGGATGCATCTTACAGTTGCATGCTGTTACATGCTGTTATAGTTCAACTGACAACTTTTCTTCTTAATAGTACATAAAATAATACCCTTACAATTAATGCATTTTATATTCAAAGAAATATGGTATAATACATTTGCTTGTCTATTTCCCCTCACTAGAATGTAAACATTACATGGGCAAGGATTTTGTTTTGTTTGCTGCTATTTTCCCAGTGCCTAAAACCCCATCCCACATATATAAAGAATTCAATAATTACTCCTTGAGTGAAAGAATTCACATATCATAGGCATTGTATTAGGTTAAGCCAAATGAAATAGCCACTCGTATCGCTCCATACCAGCTGAGTGTTGGCAATTTCATAGTTTCAACTGTAAAAAAACAAAAAAAAAAAACCCACCTATTTATCCCTAGGGCTTACTCATATGAGATCATTAATGCTCTCAATATTACTTCAAACAGAAGTCCTAAAGCCACATCATCCTACCTGTTCACGTTTATTCTGTATCCATGAATAAATTATACTGGGCTGTCCCACTGTCTTAGCCTCAGCATTAACAGAGGTAGATAGAGATGGATTAGAAAATTCAGTCATTTGCTGATCTATTAAAAACAAAAACAAAAAAACCCAGTAAGGTAAGAGCTTAGGCTGTCTGATCTCTGTTAACTCTGACATTTCAAATTTTAGGAAACAGTCCTCACCAGAGGCAGAAGTCCATAATCTTGGCCCTCTTCTTACTAGTTGAGGACTTTGAGGTGACCCACAGCAGGTGTTTACATCAAAAATTCCAGCCATCCGGTTCATTACACTAGAGCCAAAAGGGGTCCCAAGGGGACTTGCAACATCAGGTGTAGATAATTTTGGAGAAAACAGTGACGCTTTAACTAACAGTGGCACTGAAGGCCGAGTCATCTGGCCAGATTTTGGCGTCTGAAAAGTAGCTTCTTCTGTAAAAGAACAGAGCCAGTGAGTAGGTTCTCAGATTTTATACACCTCAACTTTTTGTTTAATGCACTTATCTAGGGCTCAGCAGGCTGTTTCCATTTAGGTTTACATTCCTAAGATCTATATTTTACCACTGCAAGTCAATGACTGTTCATATGCGGATTTAGGAGTTGACAAAAATCAAGGAGCTTTATATATCTTTTTCTGTCAGGCTGAAGGAGCTCTGGTAGAGCAGTTGTTAAGTACTCTGCTGCTACCTGAAAGGTCCGCGGTTCGAACCCATCAGCCACTCCATGGAAGAAAGATGTGGCAGTCTGCTTCCAAAAAGATTTACAGCCTTGGAAGCCCTATGGGGCAGTTCTACTCTGTCCTACAGAGTCACTGAGTCGGAATCGACTCGGCAGTAGTAGGTTTGTTTTTTTGTTTGTTTTTTCTGTTAGACTAGGGTACCCTCTCGTGGTCTTCCCCCTCCATGAATATTCTCATCTTCAAGGTCAGTTTCTCTAACTCTGGGCTGTTTTTTAATTAACTTGTCAATTTCCATTTTTAAATGGCAACAATTTTAAACATTACATTAGAATCTGGCCAGTTTTATGGCATGTTCCTACTTAGCTAACCAAACCAAACCTATATTGCGAAAAGGTACAAAAAGTGCTAATAATCTCATTTTACCTGAAGTTCTTCCAAGTCAACAAAAGTCACACCAAAGGCTACTTTGCCCAGATCTATAAAACCAACTTGATATATCTGATCTATAAAGAACTTCTTTAAAAATTAACTTATAACTCTCTATCAATTTAGTTATCAAGTTTATTGCACAAAAGCAAAGGAACATTTTTCCTGTCACTACAGCACAAGGCACAAAGGCCAATTAATAACGATTCTATCTTAATAAAACCACTACAGAACATTAAGCATTTAAAGTACCAAAATTTTATGACACGACTTTTTGAGGTTTAGTGAAATTAGAAATCTTTAGAGAACCAATTTAAAAATTAAGACTCAGGTTTTTAAAAATTTTATAATTATTCCTCAAAATTAGAGACAAATTTTGGCTAAGTGACTGGATACTACAACAATTCAGAATAATAAACACTCCATACTTGGTCAGGCCCATAACCCGCAGAACCCAGGATGACAAAGATCTTTCTAATGTGCTAATTTGATGTCATCAGCCTATTCAAAATTCTTCAATGGCTCCGAGTCACACCCTACAGAATAAAATCTAAACTGCTTTTTGTAGCATTTCATTCTTAAACATCTTCTTACCTGCTCAGACTCTTCTTTCCACATTCTCTCCCTCGCATTTTCTACTTCAGTAATACTAAACTACTAGTTGTTTCAAGAACAAAGTAGGTTTTCTGACTTTCTATACCTCTAATCACACTGTTTTTCTTGCGGAGGGTCTAACACCTACCCATTCCGTGCAAACCTCCAGTCCACTTTGCTTAAGTCTTTGCTCATTCGTTACCAACCATAAAACCTAGCCTATTCCTCTTTAATCAGCAAGTGTTTATTGAAGACCTCTGATTACCCTCCTGGAGCTTACAGACCAGTGGGGAAGATAAAATGAACACGCAGTCCCAAGTACGAAGGATGTTTTGAAAGAACAGACTGCTGTGGGAGAGATTACGGAGTTGCAAACAGCTACTGAAATCAGGCTGATTCCCCTTGCCTCTGTACTTCCGTGACACTTTACAGATTTCCTTTTAGCACTCATATTGTCTTCCATTACCTGTGTGCCTCCCACTAAGAGGTCAGTTCCAGGAGCGACTTTTCCCTGGCTTCTACCATACTGTTTCATACACAGTAGAAATGAATGTCGAAAGTTGGTAACATCTGAAACATCCTAGGATCTTTTAAAATCTGACATTAGTGAACTTATTTAAATCACTTTTCACTTGTAATCTATGTTTTTGGTCCACGACCCCTCCAGAGTAAATGACTTCAAACACGCAGATGCATTTGCTTTGATTCATACAGTGATTTTTAAATATCAGAATTAGTTGCCAACAAGCAAAAAGTGGACAATTTCACCTAAAATTTTTAGATTTCAGGTTTCTCTTAAAAAAAAAAAACTGGAAGTTCAGGTACTGGGTCCAAATTCCCATATGCCTGAAGCTCACCCACAGCTTCCCCTCTAGATGGAGCCTTTGCTTTTCAGTTTACCATCCCAGTCCTCACTTAGCCAGTTTCACTCTTCATTAAATTATGTGGCTCCAAAAGGCATCTGAACATTAAGTCCTTTACCAGTTATCATGGATTGAATTATGCCCCCGCCCCCCTGCCTTGAAAATGTGTGTATCAACTTGGTTAGGCCATGATTCCCAGTATTCTGTGGTTGTCCTCTATTTTGTGATTGTAATTTTATGTTAAAGAGGATTAGGGTGGGATTCTAACACCCTTACCAGGTCACATCCCTGATCCAATGTAAAGGCAGTTTCCCTGGAGTGTGGCCTGCACCATCTTTTCTCTCTTAAGAGATAAAAGGGAAAGGGAAGCAAGCAGAGCTGGCAACCTCACACCACCAAGAAAGCAGCGCTGGGAGCAGAGTACATCCTTTGGACCTGAGGTTCCTGCACTGTGATGCCCCCAGACCAAGGCAAGACTGATGACAAGGACCCTCCTCCAGAGCCAACAGAGAGAGAAAGCCTTCCCCTGGAGCTGATGCCCTGAATTTGGACTTGTAGCCTACTAGACTGTGAGGGAATACACTGCTCTTTGTTAAAGCCATCCACTTGTGGTATTTCTGTTATAGGAGCACTAGACGACTAAGACATCAGTCGTACATTCACAGACATCTTCTACTTAAGGGATCTGGTGAAACAGCACAGGCTCCTCCATCTGTACTTCTTTCTCTTGGCCTTCCTTGTTCAAACTGAAGGGGAACTAACATTTTATTAGGTTATCTTGAAACAGTTGAGTGTAATGCCTTACCCTTCTCTGGACACTGTCCAGCAACTTTTTGTCTCTGGTGTACTGCAACTAGAACAACATCCAAAATTATCTGTAAAGATTCACCCGGCTTTGCAAGCTGAAGTCTTCTATTTGATGACCAACATTTTGTCAGCCTTTTTATTTAACATCGTCACCACACTGGACTTAATTTTTTCAATCTACAATGACACACAGGTCTTTTTCTAAGTTCCCGTAGGTTGTATCAATATTTCCTAAGTATATATACTACTTTACACTCATATATACATCCTCAGATTAACTACTATCTTCTTTCTTACAAAAAAATGTAAATGTATTCTCTTCTCTTAGCAGTACTAGGAGTTACCTGGAGAGTTCAATTTCTTAGGTTCCACTGGGTATGATGAAGGTATCACTCTCCCATTAGTAGCAGCAGCTTCTTGGTAGAGAATCAATTTCTGTGCCATATCATTTAAAAGACTCAAACACTCCCTTGAAATGGCTGTCCAATTGTGGGGATGTCCACCTAGAAGGCCCAAACACCAGCCTTGAAAATGCAGACAATCTTATATTCTCCTCTCAAAGTAGAAAAAAAAATCAAGAAGAAATGCTATATTACATTTTGCATCAGGGCCCACATTTCTTAGTTAAGCTACTATTTATACTCATGTCATCTCATATGCACCAGCTCAATAAATATTTATGGAATGAATTAATTTTCCCAAAAGCCTACAAGCAAAAACTTGCTGCTTCACCATTAAAAAACTCTCAAATGGTCACTAAAATAAAGCCAAATACCAGAGCTTGGTTTAAATAAAGACCACGGTTACTTCACTAGCAGTACTGAAGAGGGTGAAGACTAAAACAATAAACAGTAGCATGTCTCGTGTGACGTAACCACGGTTCCCTGTGACCTCTATACTGTTGTGTCTGACCCACTGTGCTTTCTTACATTTTCATTTGTATAACAGCCCTATTTACTATTACATCTGTAAAAGTGACCCATTACTTAATAACTTGCATAGTTTATATACATGCCTGTTATCTAATAATTTAAACTACTATGGTCCATACTGTTTTTAAAATTCCCTTACTTCTCACCATCTTAGGATTTTCTAAGACCTTCACCTTCTAGAGCTGTCACATAAAAATCAACTGGGCTTCATTATCTATTGAGAATGGCAGAGGAGCACATTGAAAACTGGTCTACCCATGCTGGGTGCCAATCAATCATTTTCTTTCCACATAGATCCCTCCTTAAACATGCCCCTCTATTTGCAACTCAAGATGATTACCACTTAACAGCAACAAAAAACCTCCATCAGTAAGCCCCATGAGGCCTTATGCTACTGTAACTCAAGACCACTAATGAGCTATGTAACAGTGGAGTTAAATTATAATACTATGTCCTAGAATGCAAGTTCTCTGGCAGACAGCATATCACCCTGTTACAGTTTACTTGAATCTCTGAGAAAAATATTTAATGTACTGAGAATTCCTAAGTAAACCTACATCTGACAGAAAAGCACTGCTGTAGTTTATTTCCCACAGCATCAGTTCTGGATTTTTCATGTCACTAAAATGAAAGTGGCTCCAATCATTTCTAATTTTACATAACTTTCTCACTTCCATGTAACATTTACCTCTAGATGATTTATCGTACAATCTGAAAATTGGCAAGTTTGGAAAAATAATGAATAGCTGATTAGACAAGATGAAAAGTTGCTCAGGGTCTTTGTTTGTTCTCCACTGGTGGCTGGGGCTAGACTGCATTCCTTCTAGGGATAAGGCAGGGACCTGGCAAAGTTGCAGTCTTGAGGAGCTTGGCAAGTAACAGTGGAGAAGTGTTTCAGAACTTTTTTTTTTTTTTTTTGAAGGGAGGCAAAGTAAGCATAGCAGGGGAAGGAGCTCTGCATTTGGAGTCAAAAGCCATTTAATCTCTCTGAGACTTAGATCCCCCATCTAGGGATTAGACCACCTAATTTTTAAGAGCATTTAAACTTTTAGGATTCTTACACTGTGCTTTTCTTCTCTAAGACTGTCAATCTTCTTCATAATTTCTAGAGGTAAAGGGAATGAGGGGGCTGAAGGAAGTAAGATGAAAATCTTAAGACTTTTCCGGTGACACACATCAATTTCACCTACAGCAATGAAAACACTTAGCTGTTGAAGATTTAAATCAATACTTCATTTAACAGACTCACTCATCAAAAACTTTTAAGCGGACTAATTTGGGTTGTAAAATTTCACCTAAACCCAGTAAAATTTTTTTTAGAAAATTTAAATCTGAAACAAACAAAAACTGAAGTGGAACACTTTCCCCATAAACATGCCTATTCAGGTCTATTACTTTTAGCAATACCTGGTTGGCTAAGACTAAAAACTTCTTGTCTTCGTGAAGGAGAATACTGAGAAAGCAACATCAGGTCCTGCAAGGCCAAATACTAAAGGGGAAAAAAAATAAACATCTTCAATTTTTTAACCCCTATTTAAAATCTTACTTATGAACTGGGTCCAACATTATATGTTCCAAGAGAAATCAGCTAGAATTCTTCATGAATAAAATATTTCAAAACCATAACCTTCCTTTCTAGGCTTCCAGAATTTTCCTGCCTCTATCCTCCCCATCCACTTTATGTTTTAGCTACAAGAAATTATAATTCTCTCTGTTCTTTCCCACTTCTGTGATGGGAAACAAACATCATTTCCTCCTGGAACCCTCCCTGGCCTCCCCCTACAAACATACACTCACATAGCTCTCAACTGTGGCAATTAATATACTGTGTTATAATCACCCATTTACTTTTCTTGTCTGAGTCCACCCACCAAACCGTTGAGGCCCAAGACTGCAGGAACCAGAGGCATAGTGAGGGGAAGTCAGAGGGGTGCATTTGCCCCCAGGTGCAAGACCAAGAGGGTGATGGATGAGGCCAGCAAATCCTCTCCCACGAGACTGGGGCAGGGGGCTGGGGCACACAACTGAAGAGACTGTCCCTGGGTGCTCGTTACCCTTGCTACACCTCTGGCAGGAACAGTATTTAGCTTATTACCACATGCAAAGACAATGGCTGGCACAATGTAGACATGCAACATCTGCTGAAGGTTTTTATTGAAAAAAATTTTTTCTTGGCAAATCTCTCCTCATCCTGCAAGATACCAAGCCCTCTGTGAAGCTTTCTTCTATTGGTTCCGAGCAGAATAAGGGGTTCCCACTACAACTGCCACAGTAACTTCTAAATATTGTGTGTAACTTCCTTTTCCACTAGGCTGTGTGATGTTATATTCATCACTATACCCTAAGCAAGCAGCAGTGACTGACAACCTGATCATTAATAAATATTTGTTAAATAATCAAATGAATAACTGATATTTTAAAGCGTACTTAATAAATCAGTCATAATTGATATTTAAAGGTAATAAGAACCTCAGTGGTTCATTTTCTTATTAGTTTATAACCTCCCTAAGAGTATGATCAAAACTATGGCTTCTAACTATTTTCTTTCAATTCTTTTTAAAATAGTATGACCTTTTAATAGAACCACATATATTGTAGTTTCAAAATGCAATTTGAATCAAAATAGTTTATTCTCACTTACTTGATTTGTAAACTTACTGCAAATTCTTTAAACTCTTTTGAACATACATTTTTTAGGATCATTATCAGTAATTCATATTTAAAGAGAACCCACTGAATATCTATCTGCACACTACCAAGCACGTCCTTTGGTCACAAAAGGGGAACAAATACCACGTTAGTATAAAAATACATGTTGACTCACTGATACAAAAAATCAACAGTGCTTCTTTTGTCACCAGGCAAAATTTGTGAAAAGCTAATGCATATAGTTAGACATCATCTATTTTTTATGCTTGGAAATACTATTGTATTTATTCTGAAAACACGCCCTGTTAGCTAGCTTATACATATAACACTGAGGCATATACTTGCATTTTACTCACTTGGAATGAAAACTGAAAATGTAAACAACACTCAGTGCAGCAAGTAGGTGAATTTTATAATACTAGTATCGGAGTGGAGCCCTGGTGGCACAGTGGTTAAGAGCTTGGATGCTAACCAAAAGGTCGGCAGTTGAAATCCACCAGCCGCTCCTTGAAAATCCTACAGGGAAGGTCTACTCTGACCTATACGGTTGCTATGAGTTGGAATTGACTTGATGGTAACAGGTTTAGTATCAGAATATGGTAGGTCTTAAAAATATACCTAAATATGGTAAATATTTAGTCCATTCTGCAAGACAAGTTAGGAATGGTTGTGTAAAGGTGCAAAATGCACAATTCTGGTACCTTTATGATGAGGGGAGGATTGCTGTTTAAAACTTTAGGGAGGCATTCATCTGACTCTTCAGCAAATGATGGTTGAACAGGGAACAGATGAGCCTATCAAATATAATCAAATATAAAGACTATGAAAATGATTATTTTTATGACTTTATTACATTAAATAAGCACTAATTGAAATATATTATGAAAGGAGATAATACAACCAAATTAACATCTTTACTGCTCCTTGCAAAAACAGGTTGCACTAAAGCTACATATACCTAAACACACCACTTTCTAAAATGTTACTGTTCCGATTTTATCAGACCTCTGGTTTCCAATAACAGAAACAAATTTCAGAAATAAAGATTCTCTGAAGCCACTAAAGGATACAAACCTACAGAGATGGTAAAATGAATCTGAAACATTCATTTTCTAGGAAAAATAATAATAAAAATAATTCCCATTTACTTAAAAAGATTTTTGTCTGAATTACCCAGATGATTGCCTCAATTTTCAAAACCATTTCTTTAAAATAAATTTCAAAACTTTCCTTCAAAGAACAAATATTTTATTGCCTTAGATCTAAGTATTTTAATAATATCTATATCAATAGCGTCCCATTGCCATCGAGTCAATTCTGACTCATAGCAAAGCTATAGGACAGAGGGGAACTGCTCCACCACAGGGTTTCCAAGGAGCAGCTGGTGGATTTGAACGGCTGACCTTTATGGTTAGCAACCAAGCTCTTAACCACTGTGCCATGGCACCAGGGCTCCAAATGGCTGCTAGCCAAAAAGGCTGGCCATTCAAATCCACCAGCTGTTCCTTGGAAACCCTATGGGGCAGTTCTACTCTGCCCTATAGGGTCACTATGAGTTGAAACGTGTTCAATGGCAATGAGTTTGTTGTTTTTTTTTTTTTTTTGGGATATCAATTGCATGTAAAATTAATTTAAGATTCAGGCCCATTTAGTATGTACTCAACAGAGAAACAGAAGCCTCCAGAGAGCTAGACTATAGATAAAGAATAGTAAGTAAGAACAATTATCAGCCCAATCTGTTTAGTTACCAAAAATTAAGTGAATATTAACACTGTTACTCGGGAAAAAAATACAAAGCAAATGACAATTACAAATGATATGTCCCTAACAAATGAGACCAAAACCTAACTTTATCAAAATGGCTTCAGCATAGCGTGCTGATTAGTACTCTACTAAAAAATCAATCTGCGTACTCTAAAACAAAGAAGTATGAATCAAAGACTCAATACTAACCTCTGTAGCATAGATTTTGAAGAGTATCCATGAGATGTACCAAGTTGTTAGAAGAAAGA
This sequence comes from Elephas maximus indicus, assembly GCF_024166365.1. NCBI lineage: Eukaryota > Metazoa > Chordata > Mammalia > Proboscidea > Elephantidae > Elephas > Elephas maximus. The sequence continues at coordinate 97,247,882 of NC_064821.1, forward strand.
CACCACACAACCAGACATGGTAGAGCAATGAGAGATTCAAGAGACCACTCACAGTGTCAAGAGGATGTAACTGCCTATGAAAACAGAAATTACTATTTAGTCCTATGGAAAAGAAGCAATCTAAATAATTTACAGAGTTGAAGCAACACTCTTAGAAACAAAGAAATCCTATTTCTAAATAATGATAGTGGTACTCTTCTCCTTTTGTACCCTGTAGTTCTTTTCCTGATACTTTCTTATGAGGTAAATAAGGCAGCCTGAAGAGAGGAATGGACCTAAACTGACACTGCAGTTTCCTGTGCTCAAAATATTCACAGGCATTTACTGTGGAGCTATGGAGGAAGAATGACCCAAGTCTATGAGCCAACTACTAGAAGCTGGGTGAAATTTAATTATTGTTACTTTTTAATTTGATATTTAAAAACCATTCAACATGACTACCAGCTCTCTTGGATCAGATTTCAGTTCTATCTGTATACCTTGTGAACAGTTTCACAGTGGTTAAAAGAACACACTAAAAACAAAACAAAAAAACAAACCTGTTGCTGTGGACTCAATTTCAACTCATAGCAATCCTATAGGACAGAGTAGAACTGCCCCATAAGGTTTCCGAGGAGCAGCTGGTAGATTCAAACTGCCAATCTTTTGGTTAGCAGCAGCGCTCTTACCACTGAGCCACCAGGGCTCCAAAAGCACATACTATTACCTAAAAATAGCAATTCTTTATATTTAAAGCATTTTAAGAAACTTCATTAGAATGCTAACTAAAGCTAATCTTACCAAAACCTTGAATACACCAATTAGAAAAGTCATCATAATCCTACAGTCACACAACTGGCAACTGTGAAAACTAGGATTTGAACCTCTGACCCTGCCATTTATGAGGACTGTAATTAAGTAAGGAGCACTCGTGGCACAGTGGTTAAGCACTTGGCCGTTAACCAAAAGGTCAGTGGTTCAAAACTACCAGCCACTCTGCAGGAGAAAGATGTGACAGCCTGCTTCTGTAAAGATTATAGCCTTAGAAACCCTATGGGGCAGTTCTACTGTCCTACAGGGTCACTATGGCTCTGAATCTTTTTTTTTTTTTAATGGATAATTAGGTAAATCACATGATCTCTCCAACGCTCAGTTTCCTCATCCATATACCAACATATTGCCAACTCATGGCAACCCCATGTGTTACAAGGCTTTCCATAAGGAGGCTGCATGGGTTTGAACTGCCAATCTCTGGGTTAGCAGTTGAGTGCAAACCATTTGTACCGCCCAGAGCCCTTCTCATTCACATAATGGTGGTGTAATCTCTTCATTCCATCTCTTACGGTTTTCATAAGATTTAAAACAGCTTTCAAATTAGGAGTGCCCAGCATAATGCCTGACACTCACTGCGGGGTTGGGGGTGTCAATAAATGCTGGATTTACTTTTCGTTTTTAAGTAAGTATTTACTGAGGGCCTGGCATACATGATGGACAGAGTATCAGGCACTGTACCACACAAACATTTTTAAAATGAAAGGGGAAAAAGGTATTATGTGAAATTTCTATCAAATATCATTATTGTTTTTCCCTTTCCATTTGACCCACTTTAAAATCTGGGATAACATAATAAATGACCCATGAGTTTGGTTTTATATCTAACAATTAAACAGAAGACAAAACTCAATTTTACCTAGGAACTTTTTATAAAAGTTAGGCATTGAAATCTACACTGTAGAAACCATACCTCTTAGCAAGTAAACACCCATATATGCTAATATTCCTACTCTCAAAAACTGGTATTAGTGAACTCCACATGTAATACAAAGTCTCCCAGTGGTGGGCCCTGTGTTTACATTCATGGTGGCAGAATAATCAGGAAAAATATAGGGACAAGGGTTTTGTAACACGAAGTGTGTAATCACTGTCACTGAATTGTACATACAGAAGGAGTTGAATTGGCAAATGTTCTGCTGTGTTTATTTGCACCATAATAAAAAAAAAAGTCTTATAATGAAATCACCAATAATCAAAAGAACAAACACTAATAAAGAAGAGAAATTTACACAGTGTATGTTAAAGCATTAACTATGTGCAAGGCGTGTGGGGGTATAGGCAGAGCAATACACCCCAGTGCTGCAGCTCAATTGCCACTTATGACCTTCAACTGTTCACTTGACATTGCTCAACTCTGATTCCCTCATATGTAAAATTAGAATAATACCACCCTATTGTGGTTGTCTACTACAACACAGCAAACAATGAATGATTATTGAGGAGAAAAACAATACATGGCCCATGTAACTCAGGAAGTCCAATTTTGTGTAACATAAAAGCTGTATCTAACAAAAAAACAGATTGTCATTGCTTACTTCTGGAAAGAGGAACTGAATGACTGGAAGCAGGGGTAGGAGGAGTCTTTTTCATTGGAATATTAAACTATATGAATATTTTACCTATTAAAAAATGAATAGAATTTTTTTTATTTTAAAAACAAAACATCTGGAAAGTAGCAAACACCTAAAAGGATGGAAAGAGTTAGAATTAGAATTTTTTCATATATCACTTACTTATCTTTCCGAAGGTCCATAGCAGTGCTAATCCAAGCTTTGGGAATATGGCCTGAGGGCAAAAATAACATACTAGGACAATAGAAAGTTAACAAATCTTAATCATGCTTTAAGATTTGAAGTCGATGAGATGGCCAAGTACAGAAACTAAAACCTTAGTAAAAATGCTAGAGTTTCAGCTATGTAAATATCCTATTATCCATCTACCCATAAATTTTGGAATCTGTGGTAGACAGAATAACCATGATTTGGAATCGACTCAATGGCAAGGGGCAATGAAGCCCTGGTGGCCCAGTGGGTAAGAGCTCGGCTGCTAACCAAAAGGTAGGCAGTTGGAATCCACCAACAGCTCCCTGGAAATCCTAGAGGGCAGTTCTACTCTGTCCCATAGGGTCACTGTAAGTAGAAATTGACTCGATAGCAATGAGTTTGGTTTGGTTTTGGAATAATGTCCACATCCTAACCTGTGAATGTATTACATGTTCAAAGGAATTTTGAAAACTGATTAAGGAGAGAATATTCTGGATTACTCAAGTAGATCACAAAACCAAAAAAACCAAACCCACTGCCACTGAGTCGATTCAGAGTCATTATAACAGGAGGACAGGAGGGTCAGAGGTGGAAAATGAGACGTGACAACAGAAGAAGTCAGAGAAAGAGAAAGAGGTTTGAAAATGCTATACTGCTGGCCTTGAAAATGGAGAAATGCAGGCAGCTTCTAGAAGCTGGAAATGGCAAGAAATCAGATTCTTCCTTCAGCTTCCAGAAGTAACACAGCCCTGCTGACACTTTGAAAGATTTCTGAATACACGCAGTCCTCACTTCGCACAGTTCCAATATATATGAATTATACCAGTCCCCCAACAAATTCTAAATTAGACGGGGTGTATTAACTGTGAGCAACTGCACATAGTACCTTCTCCTTTTTCAGTCCAAAAATCACTATGTAACAATCAAATGCACACCATCATCTGTGACCAACCACATTATTTCTTTCAAAGTCTGTTAGTGATTGGTTGCTGCATATCTTTTATTTAGTCCAGACACACACAGCAAAGTATATAGCTGTGTTGCCTCCCTGTTTCCCAGTGATAAACCCACGTGATACTTTATAAAAATGAAGTCAAGAAACAAAATTGGCCAGAAAAGATCAAAGTGCAACAGAAAAACGAAAAGTGGTAATGCTAGAAATGTGAATCAAACATAAATGCAGTTACAGAAGAAAATAGTTGACAATGGGAATGTTAACCCCGCCACTATGATAGCCCAAATGTACAACCCAGCTGATTGTAGTAGGCTTACACAACACAATGAAGTGTTACCATTAGAACGACAATTATAAGAACTACATAGAAAAATGGATTATATAAATTATAAGCAGAAAAAATTAGACAACAGAGTGGCCTACACACAGTGAGGACAATTTTGTAAAGTTATACCCACAGAAAAAAGTAGGATTAAAAAAGTTATAGTTTGAAACAGTCTATTCCAGAATCTTGGATTTTGTTTATATATTATATATTGTTACTAAGATTAAGTTTTCCATTCAACTTGTACTGTTCATTACATTAAATAAAAAACTGTATACCTGTGCCTAAAATTCATGCTAATAAATTCTACAAGGTCCCCTTAGGAACAGGATGTTTCTACTCTATTAGTACAAAGTCACAAACTTATGAAAAAGAGTATGTTCTTTCTAAACAGAAAAATGAACAAATGACATACAATATTTTCCCTTAAGCAAGTCCTACTTGAAAAATTAAACAATGAATATTGGGCTAATCACATACCTACAATTGTAGGAAACACACAAATACAATCAAGAATGATTTTGTAACTGCCATATTCTCACATTTGAGTTAATACATATATGACATGAAAAAGCAGAAATTCTTACCCAGAAAATAATACAAGATGCAGAAATTTCTAACCAGGAATAGCGATTCCACGCAACTATGTTTAACTAGTAAGAGCAGAGACCTCCTAAAGCGTAAGAATTTGTATTGCTGTGGAAAGAAAGAGAAACAGAATCAAATGATACATTCGGACAGAGGTTCTACTTCATTCTAAAGCAAGCACTTAACTACAACAGTCAACATATGAAACATTAATTATTGTCTAAAAAGTTTATTCCAGAGTCAAAATAATCAACTATTTCTGATGCTAAAATATTTAAATTATACAATATCTCACTGATAAAAGATTAGAAATATAAAAATTATCATCAATCAATACTTGATACTCAGAACTATGGAGAAAGTACAAAAAAGATAGTAATAATAAGAACAGCAGCTAACATCCATTGGGTGCTTACCACGTACCAGGTACTGTTCTAAGCACTTTACACACATTACTCCATTTAAACATCACAACCCTACGAAAGATTTTCTATTATTCTCCCAATGTTACAGATGAAGAAAATGAGGCACAGAAAAGTTAAGCAACTTAGCCAATGTGACCATCTAGCAATAGGAGAATCTGAGAAATGAATCCTAGTGGGTTGGCTTCAGAGCCTGCAATATTAAGGATAATGCATACTGCCTGTAAACTCAATTTTAAGAATGGGACACAGTGCAGAAAACATTAGGAATGAGGCCTTAGTTCTAGCACTTCCACTTTCTGTGCAGCCTTGAGCGAGTCATGTTTCCTCTCTATTTTCTTATCTGTAAAATAAGGTTGAACCAGCTAACTAGTTCCTTAGTGGGTACCTTTCAACTCTAAAGACCTAAAAGAATCAAATAAGAAGAAATATAAATTGTTCTTCCCTAAAAAAACTACACTTTTTATAAAACAAGAGTAGTTCGTTCTTCTCCCCTCCCCATCCCAAAAATGCCAATGGAAAAAACATGAAAAATTAGTAGAAAGTATTTGAGGAAACCTGGTGAAAAAAAGATGAACTTCCCAAATTCAAGTCTTCTTTGTGCTTATACTAGGACTGATCCTTAAGGAACTTCAGAAACCAAGGAACAGAAAAAGATTACAGTATTTAGGTGTAGGTTGTAACTTCAAACCATGTCTGCAGATGTCTATAAAAACCAAACTAGATGCTGTCAATTCCAACTCATGGTGACCCCATGTACGTCAAAGTAGAACTGTGCTCCTTAGGGTTTTCATGGCTGGATCTTTCAAAACCAAATCGTCAGACCTTTCTTCCCAAGGCACCTCTGGATGGGTTTCAAAGACCAACCTTTTGGTTAGCAGCTCAGGGCTTAACCATCTGCACCACCCGGCGTCTGCAGATGTCTGTAACATCTTATAAAGGGCAGCCCATGTGAATGCTTCATCACTAACCATATAGCTTCAATTATACTGATTTCTTCAAATATTTTCAACATGTGATAAGGTTTGGAAATGCACTATTCCATGCAGTCACTGACTGGGTGCTACCACCACACTACCACCCCAGTTAAAAAAGCATAGTTCCTGTACTACTCCTACTGAAGTTTTCACCTCAAACATCACTCACAAAGGTACAGAGAGAAGGCTAAGGCAGAAGGTGGACATTTCAGTAGCTGTGCAGAAAACAGCTAATAAACTCACCTTCTGTTCCCAAGCTTAAATGTTTTTCAACTCCCTGTGGAATTTCTTCCATGATTTGGCCACGTGCTACCTTTTACTGAGTACTAACTATGTGCCAGGCACTGTGCTATGAGCTCTATATATCTTATCTCATTTAATACTTTCAATAACCTTGTTTGCCTATAGCTTGCCAAGTCCTGTCTTAGCGTGCATCCATTTTTTTCTCCTCTTCTCCAAGGTAATATTCTGCTTTCTCTCTACTAGTCTCTCATTAAGAATTTGGTAAGAGCAATGAAATGGGTTTTAGAGTAGGAAGTTTAAAAAAAAAAAAGGGGGGGGAGGCTAATAGCAAATTAGCTAAAATTAGATTTAAAAAAATTTTTTTTCAGAGCTTTATGAAAAAGTAATTATTCAATCATATATACAATATGATTTTTATATATGTAAACTATGTAAACACTCCACACACACATATACATGTATACGCATATATACATATATATATAAAACCCAACCTCACTGCCTTTGAGTCAATTCCAACTCATAGCGACCCTATAGGACAGAGTACAACTGCCCTATAGAGTTTCCAAGGAGCGCCTGGCAGATTCGAATTGCCCATCTCTTGGTTAACAGCTGCGGCACTTAACCACTACGCCACCAGGGTTTCCATATATATATGTATATATGTGTGTTTGTGTGTGTGTATGTGTGTAAATACCCAGTTAAGGGTGTGGAATAACATTCACTAAGCTGGTAACAATGGTTATCTCTGGGGCAAGGTTGAGATTGGCTGTGAAAAAGTCAAGGGGGAGGCTTTCATTTCATCTATAGTATTTGAACATTTTATAAGAAGGTTACCATTATACTACTGGGAAACTGTATGATAGATAGCACCAAAAATAATAATGATGATAATGGTTGTTACTGCTCATAAAAAAATTTTAAGGACTAACATTCTCTGATCAGCTTGGCTGTTTAAAAAATAAATTAAGCATCTATCACCATCACATCACTCTATGGAAGCTCACAGAGGGAAGAACAGGCCTGAGATATAACACCAAGTTTGCAGCTTCCTGACTCTCAGTCCTACTTCCCTTAGCAACATACAACATACACTGTGCACCATGTTCCTAAGGCTGATGAGAAGGCTAATCTACAGTGTGCCCCCTCGGGCTTCTGGGGAGGCAAAGCTATTCAGCTAGGCAAACAAAGAGTTACAAACCTGATGGATGGGAAATTATGGTCCTGGCAACCAAGAGCCATCATTTCAACTACTCTAGCCAAAATCCTCACCTCCCTACCACTGTACCCACTCAACAAAATCTCTGCTGCAACTCTACCCAGGCTGGCGAATAGCACCCAACTGGGCAGAATGGGTAACCCATAAATACAAAAGATGGCCCCAAATACATATTTTAACCAAATACTGAATGCCCAAATGTTAAAAATCAACCTTTTGCCGAAGCTGAAACTGAAGCCAAAGTTAAACATTGCCATCACAGAACAAACTTCTGTGATACAAGGATAAATTTAAAATTAAAAAAAAAAAATTCAATAGTCAAATTTTACAAATTTGACATTACATGACAGAAACAACAGCAACTACTGGACTGCTCCTATGTTACCCTACGTTTGTGATGCTAAATAGATAGCCCTGAGTTCCAGAGACAGTATCAGCCACATTAGCAGATTTTTAAAAAACCTAACTGAAAGATAATTTAAACTGTCCCTCTCAAACCAGTTGCAACTTTTATTTATTTATACATACCCTGCCTTGTTCTAGGGCCCTGGTGTGCAGGGGTTAAGAGCTCGGTTGCTAAACAAAAGGTGAGCAGTTCAAATCTACCAGTCACTCCTTAAAAACCCTATGGGGCAGCTCTATTCTGTTCTATAGGGTCGCTGTGAATTGGAATTGGCTCGATGGCAATGAGTTTGGTTTGGGTTTTGGTTGCCTTGTTCTCAAAGGGATTTGAGACAGTAACCGACATATTCTATACTTGTAAATCCCCAAGCTCATGAGGTTCTTAAGTTCAAAAAGAAGCTGACAGCTAAACAGAGGTACTTCGCATAAATGTCATCATCATCCTCCCCCAGCCCTGCCAGGTCACAGTAACTGCCACTACCTAGCAAGGAGGGAAAGAGTAGAGCAAGGCGATATTCTAAGAGTGGCAGCAGGAAGGGCAGCTACAGCTCCCTAACATACACTAAAGTCTCATGAAGACAAACCTCTCCTCTCTAGATGGTATTTGAGAATCTCACTCCTAACTTTTGCTAACCAAATCTTAAATGAATCAGATGTAGCCAGTTTTATATGTATAGACCAAGGCAATTTTAACTCTGCCAAATTCTAGACATAAGGTAATGATCAAATGATATCTTACCTGTATAATGGGAAAGGGAAGATAATTCATATTGTTGACAAAATACAGAAGGCTATAGGTATAGCCCATGAATGCTCCAGCCAGTAGGAAAAAAAGGTGATATTCATTTAAGCAGGTCTGTGCAGCAGGCCTATCTGAGCTGAAGGGAAAAAAAATTATTTTAATTCAACAGCATCAGGAATGCACATCACTGTTGAAAACTCAATATTCACTGAAGGCAAAGCTTTGACATAATCACTTAAGAAATGATCCAAATTCTAAGAGAATGGTTTGTTTTAGGTTAAGTGGGGGCAAAGGATTCACAAAACCCTTTCCCCTGACACATGTGAACTGACCTTTAGTTAACTCTCTAGCTCTGTTCCCCTGGAAATACAAGATGGGTAAGAATATCAACTATGATACTAAGTAACATTGCTTCTGGTAAAACAAAACAAAAGTCCCTGGTTGGTAAATTCCATCTGGAACACTGCATAAGCCCCTGGTTATTACTGCAGTACACCAAGCCATCGCCATTATTTCCATCTGGACAGGGAGGAACTATAAATACATATACCTGAAAATGCTCGGCTACTAACTGAAAGGTTGGTGGTTGAAAAGGTTGGTCTGGAGAGCTACTTCCGAAAGATCACAGCCATTAAAAAACCCTAGGGAGCGCAGTTCTACTCTGACATGCTATGCCTAGGAAGTTGCTGTAAGAGATACTGGATCCTGCAGGATGTGAGACTTTTAAATCAGGAAGGTCCTCACACCTCTCTGATGCGGACTTCTTGCACCTGAGTTGGGGGGGGTGGGGGAAGGGGCGGGGAGGCAAGAAGACAGCTCCCAGATGGCTATGGAACCTATGACCTATATGAACTGCTACAAGGACTCCTGATAAAGAGGAATTCCTGATGCTTCCCACCTGCCAAGCTACGGTTGTCTTGTAAATGCTGAATATCTAGTTAAACCCAAGAGGAGTCCCTGGTGGGCACTGCTATAAGCCATGACCCTATCATCTTTTGTCAGGCTTTTACTTATAAACATAAGATCTTAACTATTTGGTGAACATCAGGCTCTTCAATTCCTTTGATATTTTAACTGAGGAGCTCTATAATCCATCAAATATCTGGAGTATATAAAGCCAACATCATAATTTGGTAGCAGTCAATTTTTCACAAAGAAGGAAAGATTGTGGACCTGCCCACCTCTTTCTCCCTAAGAGGTGAGACTCCTGGTTGATTGTTTTCTGACCCTGAGTTATGCTGAAAAGAGATTAGTTTTGCTAGAGACTCTAACTGTAAAATCATCAGTAAATATATTAATTACAGACACTAATCTCTTTACCACTTATAGTTTACTTCTTCCACTGCCACCTCTGCTAAAGAGACAGAGATGTGCAAAAGAGATTTCGAGATTAAGCCAGATGACCAGGTGGGGTTTCCTGATTCACAGTAATTCTTATTCAGAGATGGCTGCTATCATTAAATGTTTAACAACAAAGAGTTTTCACTAAAGAAAACTTACCACATAAGGAAAAAAACTGCCTCCCATAGCAATAGCTAGAGGCTAAAATCAAATTGTTGTTGTTAGGTGCCGCTGAGTTGGTTATGACTCATAGCGACCCAGTGCACAACAGAATAAAACACTGCCCGATCCCGTGCCATCCGTACAATTGTTGTTATGCTTGAGCTCATTGTTGCAGCCACTGTGTCAATCCACCTTGTTGAGGGTCTTCCTCTTTTCCGCTGACCCTGTACTTTGCCAAACATGATGCCCTTCTCCAGGGACCGATCCCTCCTGACAACACGTCCAAAGTATGTAAGACACAGTCTTGCCATTCTTACTTCTAAGGAGCATTCTGGTTGCACTTCTTCCAAGACAGATTTATTTGTTCTTTTGGCAGTCCATGGTATATTCACTATTCTTCGCCAACACCACAATTCAAAGGTATCGATTCTTCTTTGGTCTTCCTTATTCACTGTCCAGCTTTCACATGCATATGATGCAACTGAAAATACCATGGCTTGGGTCAGGCGCACCTTAGTCTTCAAGATGACATCTTTGCTTTTTAACACTTTAAAGAGGTCCTTTGCAGCAGATTTACCCAATGCAATGCGTCATTTGATTTCCTGACTGCTGCTTCCATGGCTGTTGATTATTGGTCCAAGTAAAATTAAATCCTTGACAACTTCAATATTGTCTCCATTTAACATAATGTTGCTTATTGGTCCAGTTGTGAGGATTTCTGTTTTATGTTGACGTGCAATCAATACTGAAGGCTGTGGTCTCTGATCTTCATTAGCAAGTGCTTCAAGTCCTCTTCACTACCAGCAAGCAAGGTTGTGTCATCTGCATAGCACAGGTTGTTAATGGGTCTTCCCCCAGTCCTGATGCCTCATTCTTCTTCATATAGTCCGGCTTCTCAGATTATCTGCTCAGCATACAGACTGAATAGGTATGGTGAAATCAAACATTCAGGACTAATCATATAGCATTGCTCTAAAGTCAGTGGAACATAGGGACCCTAAGATTACTCCATTATGGTAATCTTTTCAGATTTCTGAAGTCAGAATATCCACGTATAATTTATATCAATGCCATGAGTTCAAGAACTGTAGAAGTTTCAATATTATGAAAGTACACTCTAGAAGGTAATTATGATTATTTAAAAATTTTTTCTTCATTCTTTTCATATTACACTTCCTTCAAACTAAATGCCACCTCCTCTAAAAAGCCATTTGTGGATTCTCTCTACTTTCTTCCTTCTACAACATCCATATGTGTCCACGTCTTAATTTCCTATTGGTCCCAGCTCTCAAGAAGCTTCTAGTCTGTGTATGAATCACTCTCATAAATCCAACAGCACTTAGCATAGTACCTGGCACATAATAAATGGTTAAAAAAAAAACCACTGAATTCGATAAACATAAAACATCAAAATGCTTGACATATGTAAGAAAACAACTTCTGCAGGAGTCTGGAAAGTAAATAATGTCCATAAAGTATTAACCTATATAGGTCACCTTTGGCTTAGTAACTAAACAAGGTTCTTTAGGAAAAAAGTGTTTGCTATTACCTCTCGGTACCTGTGCAGGGAACCACAAGAAAACTGTACTGGCCCTTGGTTATCAATGCAGCACACCAAGCCATCACCATTCCCATAGAAGCATGAACAAACGAGTGCATGACCTGCTGAGGATGAACAATCTTCCCTATCAGCGCCAGTCTGGAGCAGGGAATGCAAGGCACAACTGCAAAAAGAGCACATTATTGTGGCTTTATAATCTGCAGCCTATGAAGTTAGAGAACCTAAACTATTCCCGCTAATCCCTGCATAAATATTCCAAAGGGCAGGGAGAAATTGACAGTCAATGTAAAATGTAGGAAAGAAATAGCCTCAGTTCAAATGATTTGAAAAAAGATAGAACACGAACAGATACACTCAAAAAAAAAAAAAGAATCTAGAGAGATGAAACTTAAAGATAGCATGGTTAACATTTTTATTCCTGAAAGCACAAAGAGTGGCTATCCTGATATTCTCCTAAGTGCCCCAGAAGACAAAATCCTCGCCTCCAGCAAGTTATCTTTATTTCAGCACCTGATATTGTCAATACGTACTCCATCTGTGAAAAATAAACCATAAACTGAGTCTATATTGACAACAATGAATCCTAAAATAAATGCTTGTATAGGGATTTTTTAATACTTCTCTGATAATTCAACAAAGTTTTCTGGAAGTGAGTTGGGGGAGGTGAGTATGGGTGGGATACTGCTGCCCTTTGAAAATAGCTAACATGGCATTCCCTGACCTATCTATATAGGCATTCCTCCTTCAACATATTCAGAGTAAAGAGACCGTGGGAGGTGGAAAAATAAATGTTAAGGAAGAAGGTGCTGAACACTATGGGGAAGAGGCTGCCCTGAGGGCCTACAGACTGTGCTACTTACTATACCTGGCTGTACCAAGCCTACTCACGTCAGTAAGTCTTTTTACATATGCCTTCCCCCAGAACATCATTTTCCTTGTCTACTCAATACAACTCATCCTTCAAGACTTGGATTAAACATCATCTCCTACACAAACTTTCCACTGCCAGATAAGCATTCCTATATAATCCCACGGTATCCAATGCAGTGTTAACTGAATATGCCTGATGTTTCCTGTCTGTCTCCCCATAATTGTGATCCTCTGGGGAGGGCTGGGATCACATCATTTATCCCTTATCCCCATACAATGCACGGGACATAATAAATGCATAAGCAAGGCTTATTTAATAAAAGAATGAGCCAAAATAACTAGTCAGGCTCTAAGGATGACAGGCTGGGGAGCCCTAGCCTGGCATATCATGAATAGAAGATGATTCAGGTATGTGGAAGTGTGAAAGAACACAAGCCAATGAGGTCTGTATAGGGCTTGAATAAAAGAGACCCGCCAGCCAGCAGTGAGACATTAGGATACCAAAGGAAGAGCATATAATACCCTAGAGTGAGGATTTGATATTTTATACTATGTCTAGCAAGGAATTACTGGAGCGCTTAGATGAGGACTGAAGTTATAGTCAAAAAAAGAAGTATCAGCAAAAAGCATCTTACTGTATCACAAGACAGACTCAAGGAATCTGGAAAGGCAGGAACACAAAAGAGAGAAACTGAGAAAAGGAAAAAGCTCTAGAATTGAGCAGTTGATTTTTCTAAAGCGAAACATATAATACTCTTAAATGTTTTTGAAAATCACAGAATTATAGCTTTTTCTTATTTGAAAAAGACGTTAGAAGTCACCTGTTCTGGTATCCTACCCTGAAAAGGAATTCTTTTGATATTATACCTGCTGAATAACAACTTTAACATGAGCTGTCAACTATTAAAAGGCCTAAATATTTTTTAAAGCAGAGAAACTAGCACTCAAATATATTCTAAGGTGGGTAAGGCATTCGAAGTATATGATTCTATATACATTTTTTTTGATACAAAACACGGCCTCTGTTATATACACCCATATACAAAACACCCTTAATTAAATATATTCAGATATTTTTGAGATGGTTAACACTAAAAACTTACCTGTATAAAACTCCACATTGAAAATATTTATTATCACTATTACCACTGACAGAAGGAGGAGGTAAAAGATTACATATGAACTATATAGATCATTGAAAGAATCTGAAACACAAGACAGCCAAATTAGTCAAGTTTATTTAGTTATGTAGTCATGTTCAGTATACTGCAATAGAAAAGAGGTTTAAACCACAGCTATAATTTTAATTTTAAAAAGTATCTTTTCTTTGAGAATTTAATCATACACTGTTGACAGGTCCAATAGGACATCAACTCAAGAACTACAGTTTGAGTTATTCTGACCTGGCTCTGGGTACTTTAAAATTATACCAGAATTTCTTATAGATGACCCAGATGTTAACCTCAAACAAAATACTACCATATGCAAACACATTGCATCATGTGAAAGAGAACGGTATCACATTTAGTAAAAAAAAAAACAAGTGAAGTTTCTTTTTAAAATATAAACAATATTTCTCAGATCACATCTTAATAAACAAAATTAGCCCCTATAGCTAAAGCCAAAGTCACATTTTTGGAAATAGTATAATGCATAAAACATCCTCAAATGAGCTGAAATTTTTTTAAGTCTTGATATTTCATGATACCCCTGTGAAATACTAATACAGTCACACTTCAAAGTAGTTCAACAATCAATATTCCTTTTCAAAATCATGGCAAAGTTCAAGATTATATATATACTGTGTATTTTATATATATATATATATATCTTCTAAAAACATGAACAAGAGAAATAAAATGATGAGGGTATACGTTTGCTGAACAGACTAAGAAGTAACAATGAAACCGGTTATTTCTGAAAGTGCAACTCATTGAACAAAATTAATGAAGTGTATTTCCTAAGCATCCACAATTAAATGACTCTACCCAAGCATTATACAGAGTCAAATGAATGAGATGATTCCTGTGACTGGAGGTTAATAAAGAAAGAGCACGATTTCTCTGAAAAGACTCTGTAAGGCAAAAGTTGAAGAGAACAAATAACATTTGATGGGGAAAATGGTGTGAATCAAATCCAATCTGGAGAAAACGTGCTATTAGGATTAATAAACCCATAACCACGGAACAGCAAGTAGTTCTTATCCCAAGTGTCAATTCTGTACAATTGGGAGTGATTCTAGAATACAATATTGAGTATTCCGAGGCATTGGCTAGACAGCCACAGTCAGTCAGTGATACAGGCTCAGAAAAGATGGCTATAGAAATCCTTGCCATCCGTGCACTGATTTAGGCTTAATTTCATCTGACCTGCGGGACCCATCCAAGAAGCAATTTATATACGTCCACAAAAAACATGACTTTAATTCTTTAGCAGCAACGTATCCAACGGCCACAAGGTAAAGCTTCTACTCCTTGAAAACTAGCATTTTCTTCTGAAAAATTAAATTAAAAACATACTTGCCACTTTCCAAAGCAAGAGAATTTTTTGTTGTTATTGTCGTTGAGAGGAAGAAAAAGGGATTTCAAGAGTATTTGTGCTTCTTAGCCTTAGGCAAGACTTTCAAAGACTTGAAAACCTGTTCTGGCCACATTTACCTTTATTTTTCAATTCTAGACTGTGGCATGTGGAAAAGCACAGGCTTTGAAATCAGAGACCAATGTTCAGATCCTAGTTCACTTACTCACTGTGTTATCTGCACAGAGTATTTAACCTATCTGAGCCTCAATTTCTTCATTTATAAAGTAGGGATACCACTATTATACAGGGCTGTAGGAAGGGTAAGAGATAAAATACTTGAGGTGCTTAGCATGGTGCCGGGCGCACAGTAGATGGACAATAATTGGTAACTATTATTATTATGATTATGAAACAGCAGTTATATTTTAATGAATTTAGTCATTTTTTGTCCCCTAGGATTTTGAGAAACACTTTAGCCTGCTTCAGCCTTTTCTCTTCATCAACCTTTGTGTGTTAACACTACCTTATCTTTCCTAGTCTTTAATTCTTTCCTCCTTTTCCCTCTTATCTTTTTTCCTAATCAGCCACAATATGGAAATGGAGTATCCTTAATTTTAGACACATTTATTAAAGAGATGTGTAACACATTTTCTATCTACAATTTTTAAACGGGTGACAGAGACAGCTCTCTTTCTTAAAAAGACAAATAATTTCAATAAAGCTGTCAAAAAGAAAAGACAAAAATTAAGTCAGGGTTTCATTTATGTGGTCTTCAAATGATCTTTTGGCTCCTGTGATCATATGTGGCCTCTGTCAGGTGTGTTCATCTTCTTATATAATAAAAAGGTGGTTTATGTTATGAAAGAGTATGCCTTAATATTATCTCGAGTGAATGCTTTGGTGTGCCAATAGGAGATAATTAAAAATAAGTTATTTGAATCATACTGCAATTTTTATCTTGACAAGTAGGTCCTATAAATTTGATTACCCCAAACTGAATATCACTTACCTGACAGCCACTGTATAGGATGAAATAAATCAATACTGCTAAAGATTATAAATACTGTGGTACAAATGGGTAGAAGCAGCACTGACCAAAAAATACTTGCAACTATCCTCCAGCCTAAAACCTATAATTAAACAAAACAAAAACCCTCAGTTATCAACTCAGTTAAATTATTTCAGTTATGCAAACACTGAATTTGCAAACACGGTTATATTTAATCGCTAATATTTACACCCAGATCTTAGTGCAGGTAAAAAAACAACCCACTGACGTCGAGTCGATTCCGACTCATGGTAGCTATCTATAAACCCAAACGGTCAGTACTACTCATATTACACACCACTACCAAAACCAAAACACCCAAACCCGCTGCCGTCGAGTTGGTTCCAACTCACAGTGACCTGTGGGACCCATCCAAGAAAGGCAGGAATACCAAAGAGAGAAACTAAGTAAAAACCTCTAGAATCTAGCAGTTGATTTTCCTAAAGTGAAACATATAATACTCTTAAATGTTTCTGAAAATCACAGAATTATAGGGTTTCCAAGGAGCAGCTGGTGGATGCCAGCTGCAGACCTTTTTGTTAACAGCCTGAGCTCTTAACCACTGTGCCACCAGGGCTTCACATACCACTAGAGGATGATGTATTTACTGGTAAACTGATGCATGCATCAGTCCCGAGTCAAGTGCTACATCGAATAGCACGCTTTTGGGGGAGGATGCGATTATTTTATTTAGTTTTACAACTTGATTTTATAGTACCTTCTACTTGTCTCTTTAGCTTTGATAATGATAGTTACATTAATACTGAAAAGCTGTATAATTTTACGTTACAACCCTGGGTAGTATAAATCATTTAACGTACTCAGCTGCTAACTGAAAGGCTGGAGGTTCAAATCTACCCAGAGGCACCTCAGAAGGCCTGGCGATCTACTTCCAAGAGGTCACAGCCATTGGAAATCCTATGGAGCACAGTTCTACTCTGACACACATAGGGTCGCCATGAGTCAGAATTGACTCCATGACAATTTTTTTATATATATAATAATTGTGTTTACAATTATATGTGCTCCTTATTGGACAGCTACTGCAGCATATTCATTTTTAAATTCCCAGTGCTTATCAAACAAGAGGCACAAGATTTACGGTTGAATAAATAAATACAAGGGGAGATACTAAAGGCTTTAAAGCATGAATTTGACAGTCAGAGCTTTGTTTGGGAAGGTAAAACACTCTTGTTTGGACAGTTACTGTGAAGAAGGTGGTTGGGCGGGGGCGACAAGACCTAGAAGGAGACAAAGGAGTTTGGAGGCAGTCACCTGTAACAGTTCAAGCCAAAGATTATACAGTTGATGTCTGAAGGAGGGCAGTAGCAATGAGATAGAAAAAATGGAACAAATTCCAGCCACATTTCTGGGGTAGAATCTACAGGATTTTGTGATTGATAATATAGCCCATAAAGAATAGCGAAGAATTGAGGACCCAAAAGTTTTCAGCGTGGGATACAAGAGAGATGACAGTGCTACGGGGTTAGAAGCACTATTCCAAAAGGGATCTTCCTACTTCTCTCTGCCCTGAACAGAATGGAAACAACTTCAAGAAGGACTTCGATCCCACAGTGCATACATCTAACTTCTTGCACAGAATACCTGCCCTGTGTACCAGTCCCCAACCCCAGCCTCTGCTGAATGTGCCACCCTACCTTCTCCCCCAATTCTGGACATTCCTTTTCACTTTTTACCCCAAGTCATCAACAAGTTATTTATTTTGCACCTACCACGTACACTGCCCTGGCATAAAACTCCTCCGCACTCCTTGCTGCAATTTCCATTCAGGTCACCCCTCTCTTAGCTTCCGCTAAGGACACTCTTCCACCCAATCCAGCTTCCTCACAGAAGAGAAAACTGTTGAACATTCCCTAACAACTCCCCCTCCACCCGGTAACCAGATTCCACTCAGGGCTCCTCTCCCACTCCATAACTAGCTGCCACTCAGGACGTTCCGAGCACACGCCCTGTACCGAGAACCCACTCGGGATGCGCCCCCCCCACCTCCAAAGAAACACTCTGTAATT
This sequence comes from Elephas maximus indicus, assembly GCF_024166365.1. Taxonomy (NCBI): domain Eukaryota; kingdom Metazoa; phylum Chordata; class Mammalia; order Proboscidea; family Elephantidae; genus Elephas; species Elephas maximus. The sequence continues at coordinate 97,265,863 of NC_064821.1, forward strand.
AACTTCCTCAGGTCCCTCTCTCCCCACGCGCCTTCCCCGTGGATCGGCCCCTCCCCCGCCCAGCGCGCACGCGCGGGCAGCGCCCGCCCTTCCAGTCCGACCCTAACAGCGGTCGAGCACGTGCCACACAGTGCGCTGTACTCACGCGCCACAGGATGTCCCGGGACCCGCCGGCACAAGGCCGACTCGCGGCCGTGGCCATGGAGATGGCGGCCCCTACCCTAGGGAGTGCAGGAGACAGAGCGCCCGCCCGCCACCGCGGTTCAAAGGGAGGTAGGCCCCAGGAGGGCCCCGATGGGGCTGTCTCAAACGCTGCCTGCGCGAAGCCCGGCCCAGGCCCCAACCCATCCCTCCGAGGCTTCTTCTGGACAGGCTCAACGGGCCAGAACCGTTCTACAGATACATCTCCGAGATGGGGCTTTGACTTCAGGACCGGCCTTCTGGGATTTAGAAGGTCTCTCCGAAGCAGGGCCCAGCGGGGCGCCAGAAACAGGGGGCGGCGCTGCATGCTGGGAACTGTAGTCTCGTTGGCCCTCAGAGAACGAGTTGGAAGAGCGCTGCATTCTGGGACACGGAGTTCCCAAGTACAGAATGCTGGGAGTCGACGTCTTCCCGAGGTGCCTTTTGGCATGCTGGGAATTGTAGTCTTTTAAAAAGCCGGTAACAAGCACAGTATTACTTGATGGAAGGAGTCCTAGGTGATGTAGTTGTTAAGCGATCATCTGCTAAGGAAAGCTTGGCTGTTGGAGGCTACCAGCTTCTCTGCAGGAGAATGATGTGCCAGTCTGCTTCGGTAAAGACAGCCTAGCCTTGGAAACCCTGTGGGGCAGTTCTGCTCTGTCCTATAGAGTCACAGGAGCCATGATGGCTCAATGGTTAAGTGTTCAGCTGCTAACCAAAAGATCGGCAGTTCAAATCCACCAGCCACTCCTTGGAGACCTATAGGGCAGTTCTGCTCTGCCCTGTTGGGTCGCTTTGAGTGGGAATCAACTCAGCGGCAATGGGTTTTTATAGAGTCACTATGAATTGGAATCCACTCAACAGCAGTGGGTTTATTGCTTGATCCTAATCCTGCATTTAGAAAGTTCTGGCAAAAGGATTTGCCCTCATTTTGCCCGATTTTACTTTCTTAATCTCCTGAAAGTGAAACTAAAGGATGTTGTAGCTCTCTCTCCATAACAGGTACTCACTAATTTTACTGAAATTGAAAAATTTCCCTCCCCTAGCAGTCCATGTGGTTTTCTTAAGATCTTATTTCTAGTTCCAGTTCTGCCACTTGCTAAGGGGAGTGTCTTGAGCCTCCATTTCTTCATCTGTAAAATAAGGATAAAAACAATACCCCGGTGATGTGAGGATTTAATGAAAGAGAACATCCTGGTGATGCTGTGAAGATGTAATTAAAATGCTATACAAATATTGATTATTATTTTCTGTCAGTGGGGAAAAGGGCTTTTCACCATCCCAAGTCCCACTTAATGAAGTCTTCTCTGATTGCTTTAGGCCTCAGTGAGCTCCGTGGATGAATACTGCTAATGTCTTTTAATACCAATTACATGCCACAGTCAACATTCAATACTCTAGAAAGAAAGAGGTAGATTTAGTGATTTACTGACTCTGAGGAAACTTGCAGCCTAGTGAGAGAATGTGAGACCATAACATCATACTGTTCTATATCGTTTGTTAGTAATAGTTTCCCAAATTACTTTAAGGTTATATCATATTCTCTCCCAAAAACATGTTAATATTTATCATGCCTGAGGCACTTCAGGACAAACCAGGACTATAAAGGTAAATCAAGTTTTTGCTATGAAGAAACCTATTTGATAGTGGAGAAGGATTATAAAGAATCAGTCTAAGTGAGTGTTCACATACACGCCTTAGGTTACTCCGAATCAGATCACCTTGTTTAGTTCCTGTGGTAAATACTACTAGTTGTCTTCCCCAGCATCTAGTCTCCCCTTCTTTCTTAGTAATAGACCCCCAATTTTTAGGCCTTAACAGACAGGAATTTATTTACTCAGATGGTGTCATGGATTGAATCGTGTCCCCCCCCCCCAAAATATGTGTCAACTTGGCTAGGCCATGATTTCTAGTACTGTATGGTTGTCCTATATTTTGTGATCTGATGTAATTTTACTGTGTTGTAAATCCTAATCTCAGCCTATGGTTAATGAGACAAGATTAGGTTATGTTAAAGAGGATCAGAGTGGGATGCAACACCCTTTCGCAGGTCACAGCCCTGAACTCAGGAGAGTTTCCCTGACGCAGTGGCCTGCATTACCTTTTATCTTACAAGAGACAAAAGGAGAGAGGAGCCAGCAGAGTGATAGGGACCTCATACCACCAAAGAAGAATCCCTGGGAGCATATCCTTTGGACCCGGGGTCCCTGAGCTGAGAAGCTTCTAGACCAGGGGGAAAATGATGACAGGGACCTTCCCCAGAGCTGACAGAGAGAGAAAGCCTTCCCCTAGAGCTGGCGCCCTCAATTTGGGTTTCTAGCCTTCTAGCATGTGAGAGAATAAACTTATGTTTGTTAAAGCCATCCACTGGTGATATTTCTGTTATAGCAGCACTAGAAAACTAAGACAGATGGGTAGAAGTCCAAATTCAGAGTGCAAGCTGTAGGGAATGCCTTTCTGTCTGTCGGCTCTGGAGGAAGGTCCTTGTCTCCTCTGAGCTTCTGTTCCTTGGCAATCTTCATGTGGCTTGGCATCTATCTTCCCCCATCTCTGGTTTTCTGCTGCTTCCTTAATCTGCTCTTTTATAGCTCAAAAGAGATTGACTTAAGACACACCCTACACTAATGCATAATTAACATAACAAAGAAAACCCTACTACCAAAGAGGATTGTAACCACAGGTATAGTAGGGTTTTCGTGGGGCATATTTTTAGGGGGCATAGTTCAATCCATAACACTCTCTGAGCCTTAATAATGAAACTGTCTTGCAGGATGCTACATTAAATAAAATTTTGTTTGTAAATTATCTGGTACAGAGTAGACTTACAGTATATGATAAATATTAGTAGAAAGATTACAGGCTTTGGGGCCAGATAAACATGGGTGTGAACCTTCTCTGCCACTTAGTAGCTGTAGGGTCTTGAGAAAGTCACTTTATATTTCTATGTTTATGTAAAAAGAAGATAAAAACATCCCTGTAGACAATGAAAATATGCCAAAAAGACATGTGCACTAAACAGATGAAAACTATATCTTAATCCTTCAAAATAAAGAAATAAAATTATACAATATATGAAAAAACAGTGCCAGTTAGAATTTTTTGTTGTTAGGTGCCACTGAGTCAGTCAGTTCCAACTCACAGCAACTGTTATGTACAACATTAACGAAACACTGCCCGGTCCTGTGCCATCCTCACAATCATTCTTATGTTTGAGCCCATTGTTGAAGTCACTGAGTCAATCCATCTCGTTGATGGTTTTCCTATTTTTCACTGACCCTCTACCAAGTATTTCAAAACTCAGAAATTAGGTGTTAGAATAGCATCCAGGGAATAAACAGAAATAAAAGGAGAAAAATCACTATAGAAATGAAGACTGAACTAGAAAGAACTCAAGACCAAAAAAATACAACAGGTAATGTCATAACAAAGGATGGACATTTTTTAATCAAAAAAAGAAGGAAAAAGAGGATTAAAAAAAAAAAATTCACAAATACAGAAGATAGGCAAAGAAGATCTAACATATGAATAATAAGAGTCTCTGAAGACCCTGGGCTCCTTCTTTTAAGCCACCTATAACTCTCTCTCCCCCATATCATACAGATGTGGCAATTACTCTTTTGTTTAAAATTACCCTAAAATTATAAAATGAGCCATCATTTTCCTAAAGTTTTCATTTTAAAACCTTCTCTTGTCATATAGACCTGGGCATTTTATAGCCTGAAAAATATTGGGAAGTAGTGGTAGCCACCCCACCGCCCATCTCCCCCCCCAAAAAATCTTTTCTCCCTACGTCAGCATATGAAACAGGAGTTCCAAGTTTCAAATTCAGTCTTTGAAGATACAAGGCTGCTGACTTTTGATAAAATGTGATTAGCCATTTCCAAAGGCAAAAATGAAAGACATTTATTTTGAAAGTAAGCTCCTTGGACACTTAGAGTCTCTTGTGCAACAGTATTTTGATGAGTCAAGTAAAAAAATAAGTTCAAAACACATGGATGGTATTTCCTTTTGGGGCTGACAGAACATGTGCCCAGGACAAACCTGAATCATTACTTCTGCCAAACTCCAAGCCTTGGAGAAGAATTTGAAAGGTTCAGCAAATTAAAAGAAGGCTCAAGTTCCTCCCCTTCCTTTGATGCCCTCTCGCTGGATCCAGGCTGCAGTCCTAGTTGGCTGCTTGGTGACACTGGCCTCTGCTGCCTATTTCTTAAAGGCCAGATCACAAAGGAAAGAATAGTGAAGACAGAGGGAAATGCTTGAGGGAAAACCCACACAGTAGAAGCAAAGGATGTAGTCTAGGCTTTAGAAATTTTTATCGATTTTAAACACTGTCTAGGAGTTGTTCGGGTCCCTGGATGGTGCAAATGGTTTGCTCTTGGCTACAAACCCATCCAGCAGTGCTGCAGGAGAAAGGCCTGGTGATCTGCTTCTGTAAAGATTATAGCCAGGAAAGCACCATGGAGCAGTTCTGCTCCATAACACATGGGGTCGCCTTAAGTTGGAATCCACTTGACAGCAACATTTTGTTTTTTTTTTTTTAAGAGTTTTTTACAAAGGCTGATTTAACCCTCTGCCTATGACACAGAGACAGTAAAATGAAATCTATGGGTGAAGATGAAGATACATGTGCTTCCTTGTCTCCAAGTATGTGAGGAAGAGACAAGATCAAAGATGCCCTGGGAAGAAATAGATAAAGGGTTTGGTGTCAAACAAATGCAGATTTGAATTCTAGTTCCTTTCTTAAGAGCAGGTTAGCTTAGGCAAGTAACTCAACCTGTTAGTCCATCAGTTTCCTCACCTGTGAAAAGGCAAATAATAGTGTGCATTCTCCCTTCCCCTCATGCTTCCCCCTTTTTCCTTGCTTCCCCCCCACCATCCACAGTTCTGGCCAATGAATTGTGAGCAGAAGTAATGTGTCACTTACAGGTGGAAGATTTCATTGCCATTGTGAGACCCTCCAAAACTCCGTTTTACTCTTGGCACAGTGACTGACAATATTTGAGGTGGTGGCTGCTCCATTGCCTGACTCCCAGAGTGACTACAATGAACACCGTCTCTCTGCCAACCTGTGATGGTTTTGTAACATGAGTGAAAAACAAGGCTTTGTTGTTTTAAGCTGCTGCTATTTTGGAGTTGTTTATTATTTTAGAATAACCAAGTCTGACTTGTGTGTTACAAATAAGTCAATACATACTTGAAAAGAGGGCTTGAAAACTTGTTGGAAAACTTTGTTTTATGTACTGTATTTGTTTATTAATTCACTCTACCAGCATTTACTAAGCAATGAATATAAGCCAGTCATTGCTAGGCCCTGTAGGGGATACTTAGGGGCACAGTCCCTGCTGTCAGGACCTTCCTGTCCAGCGTACAAAGCCCCACTCTCCTAAACTATACTCTCAACCAATCCATCTGGTACAACTGGTGTTTGGTTTTTAGTTTACAAGTTCTTGGAAAAAGGATGAAGACAGGAAGTATAAGTCTTAAGAAACCAGAACTGATCTGTTTACAGACCCTTCATCCCCTCACCAGCACATCCTGTTTTCCTGCCTTTGTGCCGCTGCTTAAGCTGGTCTCTGCATTTTCAAATCCCATGTCTTCCATTAAGATTTTTTTGTCCCATGCTAATCCTTCTTTTAAAAATCCTATAAATCTACCATTCATTTATACATCCTACCTATTTGGTGCTCACCACCGGTTATATCCATGTCTCCCTAATCATTTTGGTTGTCTGAAATATGTTCCGTAGAAGGTGTCTGTGGTGGGTTAATTACTTTTTTGTGTGGCCTTTCTAGCCATGGTCTTGTCACTCCCACCCAGGTCATTGTGTGGTAAGGCAGTTGTGGCCTACCAAGGAGATTGGTCAGTTTTGCCTTAAGAGAGCTAATTCCAGAGCAGAGGGGAGAGGAGCCCACCACCACCAAGGAAGGAGAGACCCAGCAGCAGATACCCGGCCGCAGGAGACAGCACATTGGGCTTCCCAGCCCATAGAGAGAGAAAGCCGAGTGCCTTTGGGCAGAGACTGAGGACCAGGGAGAGGCGTGCCTGCAAGCCCAGCTGGGAAGAGGCTGTCCTGATGAAAGACCTGTTTCCTGAGTGTTCCTGAACCTGAACTGTAACTGTTACTTCCCTTATAATAAACCCCATGATCGTGATCATGGTCTTTGGTTCTCTGTGGCCATTGCAATTAATTATTAAACCCAATAAAGTGCTGTGGGAGGGATGATTAGTGTCAGAACTGATAAGATGGCAGAGAGAGGAGGCATGTCTGACCCCCACCTCATAGGAATCAGCCTTGGGCTGTTGATCTTGGTTCTCCTTTCCCCTTGTGGGGAAGGAGGAGGTCAGACACCTCCCCCAAGCTGTTTTTACAATGCCTCAGAAGATTCTTATGGGAGTAGTATTTCCTGTTATTCCATGTTGATAACATTTTGTCTGTGGGCCTTTGCTCCTGAAAGTCAGTTTGGCTGGGTATAAAATCCAATCCTTAGCTCACATTCTCTTTCCTTGGGTATCTTAGATATGCTACATAGTAGTTTTCTGAGATAAAAAGCTGTTGTCAAAAAGACTGATGATAATCTGATTTTCTTTCCTTTATAATTTGTCTTTTAGCCCGGATGCCCCAAATATTTTTCTTTTTATTTAAAATCCCCTGATTTTACTAGAGTATGTCTCAGTGTTGATCTTCTGGATTGATTTCCCCAGGTATGAGGTGTGGCCTTTCTATTTGTAGTTGCAAGTCTTTTTTTTTTTTTTTTTTTAGGGAAAAAAAATTTTTAATTTTATTTTTTTTTGTACTTATTCCCTCCCATTGCTTTGTTTGTTTCTTCTCCAAGGATACCTATAATACACTTTTAGATCTTTTTTGTCCATCTCTTATATTTGTCACTTTCTCTTGAATTCTTTGATTTCTTTTTATTCATTCTGGAATTAAAATTGTTTCCTTTTTTTAATTTTTATTCTCTTAAGGCATTATCTGCTGTGCATATTCATTCTGATATTCCCTGTAGTTCAGTCTTCATTTGTGAAATGACTTTTCTCTTTTATCTCTTTCCTGAGTCCTATCACCTAATTTCTGTTTTCTAATTATGTGTTTTTCTTTCATATCTTGTACCCATTTTCTTAATTTCTGCTCATTTTGAAATATTATTATAGTTCTTACCTGTTTTTGTGGGCATGTGTTTCTGGAATGCTTTCATTATCATAAGGGATGTAATGCTGCTCCTTATTCTAATTTTTCCTATAATAACTTCATTGTGAGATTTGACTGCAGTCCCTTTTGCTGTTCATTTTTACATGAAATTAGTTTTCTTGTACATTTAGGAGGGAGGGATGTCAGGATAGCTTTTCTAAATTCAAGGCTGTATAGCTTCCTTTTCTATGTTTTCATGAAGTGTTAAAAATATGGCCTCATTCTTTCTGAGATCTCCTGGCTCTGTGTCCCTCTCCCACTTTCTTTCCTTTGCCCCAAATATCCCTAGCCTACCTTGTTTTCTATTCCCACGAGTTTCTTCTTCGGTTTCCTGGAAAGAAACTTGGCTGGTTTTGGGAGTTCTAGGGCCTGACTGCTTCAGCTTTTTCAGACATACTACTTTTCGGAACATTTGCACGCATTTACTGAAAACTGGGTTGTACAAACTTCCAGCTCTTCTTCTATTGGTCCACAATACTATACTACTGACTCTTCTGGGGTTCTCTTATTTTCAGATTTCTCAGACAACCTGTTGGTTCCCTCTGCTTCTTTCTGTAAAAATGGCAATACCATGCAAGGCTTAGAGCTCCCAGTGGTTTCCACCTACTTGAATTCTTGGGTTTGTAGTGATGTCACCTAGGTATCAGTTTGTTGTAGATGTCCATAGCGGTTTTTTTTATTTTGCTCTCCTAGTTGTTCTGTTTTTATGGGGAAATTCAAGGAAATGAAAATACTATGTTACTTCCACTGTCATCTTCTCAGAATTTTCTCTCAATTCTATATATAGTGCCAACCAGTGAAATCAAATTGACAATGAACAAACCACCATCCACTAACTTTTATAAAAGTAGGGGTTCCAAGATGTAGTAGTTACCTATCTAAAACTCATTCTCTTTTTCTTCCTAACAGTACTCTGCTTTCATTCAGGGAGGCAGTGTACCCAGCTGAAGAGCATTTCCCGCCTCTTTTGCAGCTAGGGGTGACCATGTAATGCAGTTTGACCAATAAGATATAAGCAGAAGCCATTGGATGGGTTTTGGAGAAAGCTAATTAAAAAGCCAGTTCAACTAGCCTTCTCTTTTGCCCTTTCTTTCCTCCTACCTAGACTTTGCTGGTGATAGAGCAGGCATGTTGGGATCAGATGATGACAAATTCATGCTAAGGAATACTGAGCCAAAAGAAAAATATTGATAGAAGTTGGAGTCCCTGATGGCATCATGGAGCTGCCATATCAACCTTGGACTATCTCTAGACTTCTATTTACATGAGAAAAATAAAACTGCTTATTTATTTAAGCCACACTTTTCAGGGTTCTGTTACAGCTGAATGCAATTGATAAGTGCTACATGGGAGTCCCAAGAGCAGTGATTTCCAAATGGTGATGCTGGCTGGTTCTTCCAGAGGCACCTTGGAAAAAAAGCCTGGCAATCTACTTCCAAAAATCAGCCACTGAAAACCATATGGAACACAGCTCTACTCTGACACACATGGAGATGCCATGAATTGGAGTCAACAGCTTTTTCCCCTAATTTATTTGAGTTTTTAATACTGAGATTATGTCCTTCTGGCTTGATATTATAATGTCCTCTATAAGATAATGGTGCTAATTGATGATGGTTTTGTATAAAATCCTTACTTAAAAATTAAATGCTGACTACTTTATTATAGAATTTCTAGGGTGGCACAAATGGCTAAGCACTTGGCTACTAGTAAAAGGTTGGAATTTTGCGTCCACCCAGAGACACCTTAGAAGAAAATCCTGGGGTTTTACTTCCAGAAGGTCACAGCTATTGAAACCCTATGGAGTAAAGTTCTACTCTGAAGCACATGAGGCAGCCATGAGATGGAATTGACTTGTTGGCAACATATTTTGGGGGAATTTTATCAGTCATAACACAGCTTAAAAGTACTCATTAGTAACAAAATTCCTCCTCAAATGTGGATAAAAACATTTATATGTTTCTATTCGACAGAAGAAAAATTCTACCACTTTTTGTAGGGGAGAGAAAGGGGAGGTTGCAGATGGCCTGTACAGAGGAATTCACATGTTTATCACTGCCTTGGGGCAACAATAGTATTAATGAAAGAATGAGCCAGGGCACCTGTTCAGAGTGTGACCAGGAGGTATGCACACCAAGTCCTCTGCAAAGCCACTGAAGACAACAGAAATATTTAGCTGGAAGAGACTCGGGGGTCACAGAACAGCTGTCTTGAAACATCTGAACTTAACAAAGGAAAAAAGGCACAGATTTGATCTGTGAGGCCCCAGGGGTAGAACCAGAACCAACCAGTGAAAGCTGCAGAGGCACTTCTAACAGAATGGGTTGTTCAGAGCAGGAAACAGCTGCCTTGGGAGAGACTGAAGCTCGCAACCACTTAGCAGTGATCACTGGACCAAAAGACCCGTGAGAACAGGGACCTTGTTGATTTTGTTCACTGCTCTGTCCCCAGTACCTAGAATAGTGCTCAGCACACAATAGGACCTCAGTATGTATTTGTTGAGGAAATTCCTGGAGGAATATTCAGCATTTTATGGGAGGTTTACCCAGGTGACCTTACGCTCACTGGAGCCTGAATCTGTGTGCATCTTCCTTTACCTGCATAGTCAGCCTTTTAAGTCCAAATGTGTCTTTTTAGCTGTCTCAGAAATACACAGGGAACTCAGATGTCAACTGCAGATGACAACAGAAACAGTAGGGAATCAGCAATCCGGACCTGCCAGAAGCTTAGCCTCCCAGATGAGTTCAAAGACACATGTGTCACTGGTTTCTCTCTTCAGTGCACTCTAGCCAGGAAGCCATGCCACCTAAGAGAATGTTCTAAGATCTGTATGTCAGAATAGGTTGTAAATGAGCGTCTGCTTTACACCTAACGTTCCACTTACAGGCAAGATTCCGATGCCCACTATAACCCAACATCGTATCAGCTGGCACATTACTTCAGATTCCCGGCAGCCTCCAGCATGCTAAATTTGAGCATCAAAGACGAAAATCAAGGAAGAACTTGAGGTAAAAGTCATGAAGTACAGACACAGGAATTATGTGAGGTATTTATTTTGTAACCATTAGGTTTAGTTTCCCAGTATCTGATCCCCAAAGACAAATTTTCAGGCTCCCACTTAATACCAACCAAAGTTCATACTGTTTGGCTACTTTAGGATGGCAAACATTTGAGGATAAGAGGATCACCTCCATAATCTGTACATAATTTGAAGAAAAGACATCAGAAGTTAGGATGGATAATGTTTGAGCATGCCTAACCCACTCTCTTGCATTTCACTCAAAATTAGTGCAGAGTTGCCATGGTAACCAATGGGTGAAAAAGAAGAGCTCAAAGATACATGTACTGAACAACATTTAATTTTTTGATGGTTAAATCGGTGGCTGGGCTTCAGTTTGGCACCATCCATGTCAACACTGGTACCATTCCATCAGTTTTCTTGCTGGCTTTGGTCATTCTGCATTCCTGTGGTGGACGCCATGTCCCAAAGAACCACATTCCAAAAAACATAACAGAAAACTGAAAAACAAAAAGAGCGGCTTTCAAGATTAAGATTTCTCCTACAAAAAGGAGCTAAATTGTAGAAAAAGGTATTTATATTTAGAGGTCTAACTCTAGCACCAGGCCAGGCCCTTGCTACCAACTCCTAAAATCTTGAATGGTGAGCCCCAATTTATGTGCTCAAAGGAAGACTTACTGTTGGAGGGCAGTAAGACATTTTTAAAAGTCTTCCTTGGTCTCAACCCACCTGGATCAAAGGAGAATGAAGAACACCAAGGACACAAGGTAATTACAAGCCCAAGAGACAGAAAGGGACACATGAACCAGAGACTACATCAGCCTGAGACCAGAAGAACAAGATGGTGCCCAGCTATAACCCATGACTGCCCCGACAGGGAACACAACAGAGAACCCCCGAGGGAGCAGGAGAGCAGTAGGATGCAGACCCCAAATTCTTGGACAAAGACCAGACTTAACGGTCTGACTGAGACTAGAAGGACCCCGGTGATCATGATTCCCATTCCTTCTGTTGGCCCAGGAGAAAAACCATTCCCAAAGCCAACTCTTCAGACAGGGATTGGACTGGACAATGGGTTGGAGAGGGATGCTGGTGAGGAGTGAGCTTCTTGGATCAGGTGGACACTTGAGACTATGTTGGCATCTCCTGCCTGGAGAGGAGATGAGAGGGTGGAGGGGGCTAGAAGCTGATAAAATAAACATGAAAAGAGAGAGTGGAGGGAGGGAGCGGGCTGTCTGATTAGGGGTAGAGCAATTGGGAGTAAGTAGCAAGGTGTATATAAGTTTTTGTGTCAGATACTGACTTGATTTGTAAACTTTCACTTAAAGCACAATAAAAATTAAAAAAAAAAAAAAGTTTTCCTATTTCCCTGGAAATCCCATGACCTTCTCTTACCAAGATTCCAAAACTACCCTCACTCATCCATCCTTCTCTCTCTCTCTCTCTTCTCCATGATTGCATTATTTTAGGTGCTAGAGGAGGAAAGACAAAGTGAATATGTTGTTGTTAGCTGTGGGCCAGCTGACCCTTGACTCATGATGAGCCCATGTACAGTGGAAACACTGCCCAGTCCTGGACTGCCCCCATGATGGTTGCAGACTGGACTGTTGTGATTCATAGGATTTTCACTGGCTGATTTTCAGAAGCAGATCACCAGACCTTTCTTCCTAGTCCATTTTAGTCTAGAAGTTCTGCTGAAACCTGTTCAGCATCATGGCAACACACAAGCGTCAGTGACAGACAGGTGATGGCTGCGCATGAGGCGCACTGGGTGGGAATCGAATCTGGGTCTCCCACATGGAAGGCTAGAATTCTACCACTGAACCACCAGTGCCCTTCCAAAGTGGATATACCAAAAAATCAAACCAAACCTGTTGCCTTCTAGTCGATTCTGACTTATAGTGACCCTACAGGACAGAACAGAACAGCCCCATAGAGTTTCCAAGGAGTGGCTGGTGGATTCGAACTGCTGACCTTTTGGTTAGCTGCCAAACTCTTAACCACTGTACCACCAGGGATCCAAAAGTGGATACAGAGGGACATAAAAAGATTTGGGAAATGCAAAAGCTGTTTGTGATAGTTGAAACATAAGGTTATACTAGGGACAATGGCAGGATATGAGGCAGGACAAACAGATTAGGGATAGATCACAGTAAGCCAGGAGCTTGGATTTTGTTCTTTAAATGACAGGAGGCAAAAATAAAAAGTTTTTAAGAAGGCTCAAGAAAAGGGAAAAGTTACCAACAAAGTATCTGTGAAAGTGGTTAAAGAAGGGTAGAAGATGTAATTTGCTGGAGGAAAAGAGCCTAAACCCTAGTCAATCTCCTAGTAAACATCAGCTCTGGTTTCTGAAATGCTAAATAAAGGCAGAGACAAACCAGCCCGCAGGGCAGGCACTAAATATTTTATTTTCATAACCATACACTCTGTTTTTCTCTTGTCTTTCTAGCTGTCTGTTCCAAATTAATGTCAAGACTACAGGAGGATTTGAAGACAGAAAATTCCCTTCTGCTGCCAGCTTTTAATGGGTGGCCTGGAGGACAGAGGTAGGGAATTCCTGGCACTTAGGCCACAGGGTAGCAGGTAAAGCAATACTGCTCTTTGTGCCAACCTTGATCCATAATGTCACCAACAGCCAACACTTCCTTGCCTCTCAGGGTTTGCCTCTGCTTCTTCCTGGACTAGGACCTGACTCCTGACCACTTTTGGTTCCCCACCTTGGGTGACCCCACTGTGGCACAGGCATGCCCTGCTCCCGTCCTTGCCCCAGGCCTGGCCAATGTCACCATTGCCTGATCTGGGGTATTCCAAATTAACAGACCTCAGTGTCATGATTCTCTCTTTAATTTAGAAGGGCCTTCTAGTCTGTATAATGCATGAGAAAAAAAATTAGGCTGTAAAATCTGAGAGGATAAGAACCTATCTTTACTATTCACCTCAGTAGCCCTGGTACATAGTGCACAGTAGGCCTTTAATAAATGAACAAGTAAAAAGTTCCCAAGCAATTTGGCAAATAAACCCAGGAAAGTTTTGGATGCCACATGGTCTGTATACTAACTGTCATGCATTCAAATCAAGCTTTCCCTGAGTGCCTGCTGGGTACTAGGACTATCCTGGTAAAGAGATCTCTGCCCTCAAGTACCTCCCAGCCTAGGAAGTAACAGTAAACAAGATAATCGCAGTAGCAGAGGAGCATACAGGGGCCGTGAGAGAGTAGAGAGAAAGAAGGATGTAGTTCTACCTGGAGAATTCAACAAAAACTTCAGCAAGGAGAGGGTATCTGAAATGGGTCCTGAAGAAAAAATAGGAGTCACTAAGTAGACAAGGCAGGGAAGGGCATTCCAGACTGCAGAAAATTGAGAGAACAAAGAGAAATTCAGTGAGACTGTGGCACAGGTCAGAACATGAGGCTGCAATGGTTGGCGGAGGCCAGATTATAAAAAACCTTGAGTGCCAGGCCATGGGCCTTGGATCTCAGCCAGTGGGGAGCAGCAAAGACGTTTTAAAGCAGAAAAGTGACACCATGAGAATATGTTTTTAGGACGGTAGTGGCTGTAACAACGGGCTCAAACATAGCAACAAATGTGAGGATGGCACAGGACTGGGCAGTGTTCATTCTATTGTACATAAGGTTGCTGTGAGTTGGAATCAACTCAATAGCACCTAAAAACAAGAAGTTTTGCCATTATTCTCAAATGAAGACATTCCAATAGTGTCTCCGAAGTGTTACATCACAGGTAAATGCTGCTAGAAACTTTTATAAGTTATAATCATACCTAACTGTATAGTCCAGTTAGTAAGAGAAACTATGACAACTGACTTAAAAACACAGTAATTTGACTAAACATCCCTAGAAAGATATACCCTAAGGACTAAAAGGACTGGAAAAAAAATCTTAAAAGATTTTAAGATAGTATTTCCTATAGTCAGTGGTAGTGTTGGTACTGTTACTCTTAGACTGCCATGAGTGTACGGTGGGATAAAACAAATAGTACTTATGTGATATTCCAATCCTGCCCTCTATTTTCCTGGTGTTGCTGAGAAGAAAGAGCCTCAGTGTGGGAGAAAGGACATATAGATATAAAGGAAATTTAGTAAAAATCCTGTAGTACTAAATAGGAATTGGAAGTAGCAGTATGAACTCATGATGTATCTTATCTTTAAAAAACAAACAAACAAAAACATATTTCCTGACTATAAACACTGAAAAGGCCTGAACACAATGACCACACCAGTTGCAGTAATCACCACTAGTGTATCCACTGTGATCTTGAAATACTATTTCCTCACTGAAAGGAACCAGGACTCCTTAGAGCAGTGGCTTAAGTCTGGGTCTGGGATTGGAAATGTTCAAAATGAGCCCAGAATATTCTGTCTTAATAGATAGCAAGGGAACTACCAGAGAGTACCAGGGTTGTGTCAGGAGCCAACTTGAAGGCTCCCATTGGGCAAAGATAGTGCAATTTGAGCATCGATAAGGATAATACTTGTAATGGACGGACACTGTTGGGGAATACTAGTAACCCAACTATTTTGAAAGCAGGCAAATAATGGGAAAGAATCACTTATCCTGACTTCCTTAAACAAACTGTACCACTAGGTAACCAAATAATAGTTGAAGGAAGTATTCTCATTAAAGAAGCATTCTAGTTAGTAAACAAAGAAAGAAGGACAGAATATCACCACTTGAAACCCCTAGTGAACGAATGAATCTCAGCACTGATCATCAACAGTCACTAACGTCAAAAAGAAACAATATGAGTTTCTGGATGGAAGAATTTAACACCACATATATTGCCAAAAAAAAAAAAATCAAACCTGAATCTGACCAAACCTTTGGATCCAACCACCAATTCATGGAAAACAGAGGGCAGGGCAACATGTTAATGACACCATGGAGATACAATCAGCAAAATCCAGACAGCGAGAAACTATAGGATAATGATTCTTCAAAAAATAATCAGCAAGGAAAAAAAGACAGGGAGGGAGATAAAGTAGTAATCTATAATTTAAAAGACCCTTAAGAGACATCAACCAATTGCAGTAAGTGAATCTTACTTGAATTTGATTCAAACAAACTGAAAAAAAAAAAAAGTTATGATATTTATAATACAATTTGCTATTCAAACACTTAAGGGTGTGACTATGATACTGTGGTAATGTTTTTAACGGGATGTCTTAGATTTACTTCCAAATAAAATGGGAGAAGAGATGGGGAATTGACAGCTGTAAGGTTAAAATAAGACTGACCAAGAGTTGGCACTTATTGAAACTAGATGATGGGTACCTGGGGATTCATTATACTATTCATCCTACTTTTGTCTGTTTAAAATTTTCCACTAAAAAAGGCTTAAAAAGGTTCCCTTATCTTCTATTGTCCTGAAGACCTACCTCAAAGAAGGAAGAACAAAGAAACAGCCCAGGAACTGAAAATGACATCTCTGGGCAGGGACATTTCAGACATGGTGTGGAAAGAAATAAGGGTCCTGGTAGAAAATAGAGTTAGCGGTGGCATGAAATTACGCTGTTTGGGTGCTCTGTGTTAAAAGGAATTACACTACATGATAAGTGATCATAGCATTGAATTAAAGTTGATTCCAGAATAAAAGAACTGATGTGTATAAGCCTAGTAAAAAGGTTTGTAACTTTGGCTTATGAAATGAATGCTCTTGACATAAGTGAAAGAATAATTGCATATAAACCCTGTGTATCAAATCAGGAGGGTTTTAATTACAAAAGAGCCTCTAGAAGCCCTTTGTTCATCTCTTATTAAAGCCCTTATCACACTGCAATATAATTATCTGTTGGCTGCCCTCCTCTGGACAGGCCCACTTGTCAACGCCCCTGGGAAGCCAGCTCTAATCTGGATGCAGCCCTTCAGATACTGCATCCCTCAAGCTAACGCTAGGGACAGTTTCCAGGCCTTAGCAGGGTCTTGGCTCACAGAAGAAATGGCCCTGGCCCTCAGGTGATAAATTAATAAAGACAGGAGAGAGGAAGAAAGAAACCAGATGTTCTTTATAATGATATTTCAATGACTTATGTAGGGATGGCTTCCCTGATTACAAGTAATTGGAGGCTTCCCTATGACCCTGAGATTCCAAGGAGAGAAGGGTTAATGCTCTCCCAGTAATCTGTTCCAGGCTAAGCCCCCAGATGCACAGATTTACATGGGGAAGGTTATCAGTGAGATTAGAAACCATTCTTTTTCGGTGAAAGCTGGGAGTCCAGAGATTACAGTAGAAGGCACAGCCAGCTCATACATCTGCAGTACCCGAGGCTCTGGACAGCCCCCCTCACTGGCAAAGCAATTGATGCTTCTGCCAAGGAGGCTCCAAAGAAGCTGTTCATCACTATCTCATCTGGAGGCTTGACACCCAAATGGAGGTACTGACACCGAAGTTTACAGATCTGAGCAAAGTCCAAAAGTATCAAATCTATATAAATCAGACCATGAGGTCTGCAAGGGCTATGAGGGCTAGGCTCTCCTCAGATGCCAGCCTCTGACTCTCCGAAGGGTTATAGCATCTGGGGCACTTCATCTGCAGCCTTCACAACCAATGGAAGTAACAAGCTGAAGTCCCAGCTCAGGAACAGGTAATGAGAGTTCCTTACCAGGTCTCATCAGAGTGATGTTGGGCACTCTGGAACAAGGAAGGCCTAGGCAACTGCTACCACTGGGGTCTCTACCTCTGTCCTTCTTCAACTGGGCTCAGATGTCCTTAGGTTCAGTGGAGCGAGCCCATATCACGTCATCGTGTCCCACAGAATAACCCATGTCTTCACCCTCACAAAAGCCAGGGGAAGCTGACCACTCTTCTCAGAAAAATGGCTGATTGCTTCTGTTCACCTTCAGGACCCAGTTCAAACAAGGCCCTCTGTGAAGCCTCCCCTAAGGCCAAATGGTCACCCCTTTCTGTGCTCCCACAATGCAGTTCACAACTTTGGCCATGGCACATCTCACACAACATGGTCATTATTTGTTTAGCTGTTTTACCCCTCAGACTGAGGCTCCTTCAGGACAGAGGCTGTATTTGATTTTCTGGTCCATAGTGGCCACACACTATCCTCAACATGTGAGTAAGAGAGTGACTGATAAAGGCTGGCATTCTCTGGGACGCAGTGAGCTGCAGCACCTCTGATAAAAGCTCATATCCTATAACTCTTGCCTTAATCTTGCAAAGAGTCACAAGCGCTCACCCAATATTAACTGAATTCTTGCTCCGTCTGTGCCAGCCTGGCACTGGCTAGGTACCAGGAAGTCTGAGACAAATTAGACCCGGTCCCTTCCCCACGCGCCTCAGTCTGAAGAAGAGATCCACCATGCCCCAGGACCTTCTCTGCTAATGGAGCCCATCTGCAGGATGAACTGAACAAGTGTGTAGACACACTGTAATGCAAATAAGCTACCACAAGCTCAACCTAAGGTGGTGGCCACTGTCATGAACTGTGTCCCCCCAAAATATCTGTCAACTTGGCTGGGCCATGATGCCCAGTATTGTGTGACTGTCCAACCATTTTATGTGACTGCCCATCATTTTATGTGATTTTCCTGTATGTTGTACACCCTATCACTACAATGTTATAGAATGGATTAACAGCAGTTATATTGATGAGGTCTACAAGATTGGATGGTATCTTAAGCCCATTTCTTTTGAGATATAAGAGAGAGAAGCGAGTAGAGAGACAGGGGGACCTCATACCGCCAAGAAAGCAGTGCTGGGAGCAGAGCGCAACCTTTGGACCTGAGGTTCCTGTGCTGAGATGCTCCCAGACCAAGGGAAGACTGATGCATCACAAGGACCTTCCTCCAGAGCCAACAGAGACAGAAAGCCTTCCCTGGAGCTGGAGCCCTGAATTCGGACTTCTAGCTTACTGAACTGTGAAAGAGTAAATTTCTCTTTGTTAAAGCCATCCACTTATGCTATTTCTGTTATAGCAGCACTAGATGACTAAGACAGCCACCAAAAAAATCCACTGGGGTAGTGGGAGGGAAATATTAGGACCTCTATATTTATTTTCTATTAAAAAATAAGAAATTAAGCTTTAATAGTTAATAGACAGATTAACAAGTTGTTGTTGGGTGCCACTGAGTTAATTTTTGACTCACAGCAATCCATGTGACAGAGTAGAACTGCCCCTAGTTTCTTCTAGGCTGCAATCTTTATAGTAGTAGTTCACCAGGCCTTTTTCCCACAGAGTTGCTGGGTGGGTTCCAGCAGCTCCAAACCACCACCCTCAGTTTAGAAGCTGAAGGGCTGCACCATCAGAGCTCCTTGACTGTCAACAGTATATGCAAATACTTCAAATATGCACATATCACAGACTCAAATGGCCTCAATGCCTTCACGTATTCATGCCTGTGTGTAAAACCCTTGCCTTGAGTATGGGTGAGATTTGTAACTTGATTATTTTTGTTAGTGGCTGTCTTTTTTTTTTTTTTTTTAATTGTTCCTGAAAATATACACCAATTCAACAATTTCTAATGTACAATTCAGTGACACTGAATACATTCTTCATGTTGTATAACCATCCTCACTCTCCTTTTCAAACTTCCTCCCCCACTGACATAAACTCACTGCCCCCTAAGCATCTTATCTAACCTTTGAGTTACTGTTGTCAGTTTGATCCCAGGTGGATAATTCTTTACATTAAGCATGATGCTCAGGGCAGACATTCTTTACTAATTAAACTAAACCTTTGTTTGGTTTAAAAAAGAATTCAGGGGATATTTTTGGTTTAAGGTTTAAATATTATCTCAGGGCAATAGTTTCTCGGGAATTCATCCAGCCCCAATGGTTCCAGAAAAGTCTAGCTGTGACTTGCTTTAACGCAATAGAATACAGCAAAAGGTGATGGACGTCACTTCCATAATTACATTATATATGATTGTAACTTCTATCTTGCTAACAGACTCTCTCTATTGACTCCCCCCTTGATGGCTTTCATGAAGTAAACTGCCATATGGAGAAGCCCACATGGCAAAGATCTGAGGGTGGCCTCCAGCCAACATCCAAAAAGGAGCTGAGGACCTCAGTCCAACAGGCCACAAGGAACTGAATCCTACCAACAACGATGTGAACTTGGAAGACAACTCTTCTTCATTCTAGCTTTTAGATGAGACCCCAGCCCTGGCCAATGCTTTGATTGCAGCCTTACGAGAGAACCTGGAGGAAAGGACCAAGTTAAGCTACACCCAGATTCCTAACCCGCAGAAACTATAAGGTAATAAATTTGTGTTCTTTAATCTGCTAAGTTTGTGGCAATATTGTTAGGCAGCAATAGGTATGTAACACAGTATTCAAACCTTTAATTGATAGGATGTACAATCAAAGAGACATGGAGACCTCAAAACTAAAGCACTTCTAAACCTGCAAATGTGGACTCCAGAGGGAAGCCAAAGGCCAGCAACGCTGGCAATGGAAGCCTGTACCTTTCGGTGGTTAAACAAACAAACAAAATCACCCAAAGAAATGGGAAAGTGAAAAAATCTCAGACTTTGGTTTTAGTTCCAGCTCTGCCTCTAAGAAGTAGGTGATTTTAGCCAACTCAGGCCTATTACACCCAGCCTTCTCATGTATACAATGGGGTTGACAGGGCTGGCAAAAGCAACCAATGAAAAGAGTGATCTGGAAAATGTTTTATAAAATAGAATGTGATATACACATGTTTGTTAAGAGTCTGGAAACCCTGGTGGCGTAGTGGTTAAGTGCTATGGCTGCTAACCAAAGGGTCGGCAGTTTGAATCCACCAGGCGCTCCTTGGAAACTCTATGGGGCAGTTCTACTCTGTCCTATAGGGTCTCTACGAGTTGGAATCGACTCAACGGCACTGGGTTTTGTTTTGCTTTTTTTGGTTAAGACTCTAGGCTCAGCTTTGCCATTGAACTCTGGGGTGGCACTGTCCTCCCATGGCCTTGGCTTCCAAACTATAAAAAGGAGAGGAAAGCCCATACCATCTCCAAGGGCTCTTTCTTTGATGCTAACACCACATGCTCATGTGAAGAGTCAGTGGGGAAGGTGGGCTGTGACATCTTACAGTTCCTTAGTCATTCCATTGTCTTACCAACAAGGCCACTGGGGAGGCCTCTGACCAATCACACTTGTCAGCTTGCAAGGGCTGCAACTCAACGCACAGGGAAAATCCATAGTTGTTTTTAAAAAAGTAAATAAAGGGTCAAGGGAAAGTCAGTGAGAACCTTACCTGAATCTGATTCAAACAAACTGAAAAAAAAAAAAGTTATGATACTTACAGTATAATTTGATATTCGACACTGAAGTATGTTTGATATTAAGGAGTTAATTTTTTAGGTGTGATTGTGGTACTGTGATTATGTTTTTTAAAGTCGCTATCTTTTATAGAAATGTAATCTAAGTATTTATGGATGAAAAAATAGGATGTCTTAGATTTACTCCAAAGAACCACCAAATTTCAAAACAAATTACTGACTCACTCTAAGAAGAGAGCAGTAGCTTTGATTATTTTGCTGAGCACCTTAACTGTGTGTGAAGAGCTTTTATAAACATTATCTCTAATCTTCACCACAATCTGGTAATACAGATTTTATCACCTTTATTTTGTAGATAAGGAAGCTGAGGCTCAGAGACAGTAAGCCCTTTGCCCAAAACACACTGCTAGTACATGGTAGGGCTGGGATTTAATTTTAATTCTATTTGATTTTAAAGGCCCTGGTCTTCACACCACATCCTGCTAGGAGACAGCAACTTGGGTGGGAAGGACAGCCTATGATTACAAAACACAGTGGAGGTTCTCGGTCCACAGGGAGATCAGTATGGCTTCATTCATTCATTCTGTAAACATATACCGAGACCAATTGTATACCAGGCCATATAGCAGTCAATGAGGACACAGAGTAACATTCATTCTTGCTCTTATGGAGCTGAGTCTAACTGGGGAGATACACTCAAATGAATGAATAAATGAGTGAACAAACAAATGGATGGGCAGATGGACACACAGACAGTCCAAGATCAGTGTTTCAAGCACTGATGTGTAATCCAAGCGGTAATGGGATCACAAGGTAAGGAATGACTGTTGGAAGGGAAGAGCATTTCAGACAACTGGAACAGCATGTGCAAAGGCAAGCAGCTCAGCATGGATGCAAGGATCAGGCCACAGAAGAGCTGAGTCTTTTGCCTGTGATCCAATTCACTTTGCTAACTACAGTTAGTTGAGTCATCAAAGAGGTCTTAAGAACAAACCAGGCATGAAAATTTGTAAGTATTGAGAAGAACCCCTCGAGTAATTTGAGAGGTCACACTCAGGATCTAATCTGAGAAGTCACAGAGAAACTGGAAAAAACCACCAGGAATGGGGCCAAATGGAACAACCCCAGATTATACTGTGCTGTTGGAAAGGTAGAAGAAGGAGAGCAGAGAGGATGCTGGGACCAAAAGGCAAGACCTCTTACAGAAAAATCTAAGCTCACACTTCTTAACCCTCTAAGGCCAACACCATGTGGAATTTCAAAGTTGAAATCTTCGACAAGAGGGACACATTACACAGACACCACACTCAACTGTGCAGAAAGATAAAGGGTTTGGATGTTAACAGTAACGGCGCTGATGCACATGCCCATTTTTACTGTACTGGACAACAAGAAATAAAAATATAATCTCTTACTTTCCTCTTTAGCTGGACTTGGCTGCTGTAACTGTTTGGTTTGGAGTCCCTGTAGTCGGGAAATGATCCATCTCTGGTGCATCAAAAAAGTATGCCTGGAATAAAGGAAAACAACGAGGGCAGGGAAGAAACAGTGGCCCAGGTGAGTGTTCTTCTAGACTCCATGCCAACAGCACTTTTGGGCTCTCACGGCCCCTCCATTTCCCTCTTCCACATCTGTCACTACACTGAATTACAAGCGTCTGTTTACGTCTGTCTCTCTTACTCAAATCTGAGTGCCTTTTTCAACTTTGCTGCTGTCGTTAGGTGCCGTCAAGTTGGTTCTGACTCGTAGCGACCCTGGGTACAACAGAACAAAATGCTGCCCAGTCCTGTGCCATCCTCACAATCACTGTTATGCTTGAGCTCATTGTTGCAGCCACTGTGTCAATTCGTGTTATTGAGGGTCTTCCTCTTTCTTAAACTTAGCTACCATTTACATCATCTGACCGAAACCTCATAACCCTGTGAGGCAGTTATTATTACCCTCATTTGACAAATGAAGAAACTGAGGATCAGAGAAACTGTCATTTGATCAAGTACACATAGCTAATGCGGGGTGGAGCCAGGATGCAAAATTAGGTCTGTCTGACTCCAAAGCTCAAGCTCCTGTTGTTCTTGTTAAGATACTATGAGTTGATTCCAACTCATAGTGACCCCATGTAACACAGCAGAACTGCCCCATAGGGTTTTCCAGGTGGTAATCTTTATCAGAGCAGATTGCCAGGTCCTTCCTCCCGCAGAGCCGCTGGATGGGTTCAAACCGCCAACCTTTTGGTTAGCAGCTGAGGGCTTAACCATTGCACCATCAGGGCTCCTTCTAAAACTCTTAATCACTACATTTTATGGACTTTCCTCTGGGGCAAGGACTATGTCCTTCTTCATCTCTGTGTCACCAGCACCTTGCACAGGGCACAGCACACTATGTAAATGATCAATATTTAATGAACCGAACCATGACAGATTGTTACTAAACCAGTCAGCTCTCTGCAGACCTTTAAAACAAAGTGCTAGGCATGGCTTACCTCATAATTCTTCAGCTGGAAAATGAAAGGTTTCATAAGTGCTTCCACTCACCATCTATACTTTAACTGTCACAAATCAGAAGGAGGTGGAGGAGAAAAGACATTAGGGAGAACCTTTCCACCTATGTTTCAAGGTCTGAGAATCCCAACTTTAGCCCAGAAGAACACCTAGCTCACCAGCCTCTTTATACTGGTTGCTCACAAGAAAGTGACTCAGTTAATATACCAAGGACCACTGCACACTCATGCTTCCCCCCTGGAGTCAGTACCTAATGAAAGTAAAAGACAAAACGCCACCCAGTCAAGAGCCATTTCACCAGCTCTGCTCCCTATTAGCCACAAGGGGGCACCAACACAACACGGTGGAGCTTTCCACAACATAGTCCATATTAACTCTTCAACAGTCCTTTTCAAAAATGTTCCCTCTGATGCCTTTTTCTGCAGATTGTCTAGCCTGCCCCATTCTCAGAGGAACTCCATTACTTTTAAAAAGTCCCCTTCCTGCAGCTGTTTTCTGAGGCAGAGAAAGAACAGTCCTAACAAGGTAGGAACAGGGCCCGTAACGCCAGTGTTGGGTCCTCCATTCTCTTGCAGGTGCACTGAGCCACAAAGCCCCATAGGCAGGAACCATGCCTTTCTTCCAAGCCACTGGAGGAAACCCTCATCAGGCTGACTGAGCTAGGAGGCCCAGGTTCTCAATCTGGCTCTGCTACCAACTTGCTCTGTGACTTTGGGCAAGTCATTCCAACCCTCTGGGCCTCCATTTGCTTATCTGTAAAATGAAAGAATTGGAAAAGATGATCTCCAGGAACCTGTCCTTGAACAAGCTATAATTCTATGATTCATTTACTCATTAATCCCCAAAATACTCAATAACAACCACAGCTATCATTTGGGGAGTGCCTATTGTATGCCAGGTATATACCTCATTATCATTCTGCTCCTTAACCCTGTAACAGGCAACTTATCTTCATTTTAAAGATGAGAAAGTGAGGTTCAAAGAGATAGAGATTTCCCTAAGGCTACACAACTAATACGTGTCTTAGCTATGATTTGAATCCAGCTGTGTCCAGCTCCAAAGTCTATGCTCTTCTATTCTCCAATGCAGCCTGCAATTTGCCACTTATGCAGAGAGAGCCTGGGTGGCACAATTAGTCTGGGATCAGCTACTAGCCTGATTAGCGGTTCAAACCCACCCAGCAGCTCCACAGAAGAAAGGCCCAGCCATCTGCTTCCATAAAGATGACAGCCAAGAAAATCCTATGGAGCACTTCTACTCTGTAATACTGGGTTGCCATGAGTCAGGGGCTGATACCACGGCAGCTAATAACACGACACAGGCACTGTGGATCCAGGTACTGGAGGCCCTGAGGGTAAATCATACCAGAGCAGGCTCTCTAGCTGTTGGGGCAGGAGTGCCAACCAGCGGAAAGCTAGCGCACAGGACCCTCTAGTATCAGCGGTAACCACCTCAATCATGGGCTTATGCATCTCCAAACACGGGCCAAGGACACATGCTCTAGGTGCTTCCTTGGTCATCCCTCCAGGTGTGTTCTAGAACAAACTTAGAGATTGTTTACATGTGGAGTGCCCAACGGCCCTCAGCAGATGTGGTACTGTCACATGCTTCACTGCACTAAGGCAAAAACACCAACCTGTATTCTCCAGGGGACAGTGAGAAAGCCAAGCTGTCTGGTTCAGCCGGGGTCCCTCAGCTCAAGTAACTCCCCCGCCAATTCCTCTCTCTGCCCTTCCAATAATAATAATGTCTTCCGTTTATGTGGCTTGTCATATTTTTCAGGTTGCATACAATATCGCTCAATCTTTACAACAACACTAAAGATGTTACTACAGCCTGATCAGCTCCTTTTTCTAAGTGAGGAGCCAGAGAGGGATTAGAACCAAAGCAGGGAGTGGTGGGGCTGGGATTAAAACCCAGGCCTTCCAAGTTCTGGGTCAGCGCTCTTGCACTGTCCATCTCCTCTGAAGAGAAAGGAGGCAATCTCCAGTGTGGAGAACAAAACCCAGGCATGGTGGGCCCCTGGCTAATTATGTCACCACAGGTTGGCTCCCTTACTAGGGTAGAAAACTGCGCTTTTCCCTCCAGGAAGTAGCTGACACATAGTAGGCGCTCTGCACCACGCAATTACCGCAGCGCTCCATCATCCAATCTGCCCTGCTCCTCTGATTCCCTTACAGAGCTGAACAAGGTAATATCTTTTCTCCTGCTTCCTTTTCTCCACCAGCTTCTCAGTCAGATATGTAACAGGTAAAAAAGTTCAGGAGATGGTAAGATGCCAGTGAGAGACAGTTATGTAGTTACAATGGAAACGGGCACTGTCTTTAAAGTGGGAGACTTGAGTTTTAGTCCACTCAATAGTTGTGTAGCCTTGGACAACTCTTATTGGGCCCTAAAGAAGAAAAGAACAGACTAGCCCTGGCAGTTTCTGATTAAATGGGGCTCTTTTAATAACTTCCTTACATCTAAAGTGCTCCTTACAGCATAAGAAGGGCTATCACAGCCATCTTGCCACATCTCACAGAACCTCTATGACAGGTGAGGAAACCAAGGCTCTGAGAGTTATGTCATTTGCCTAGGCTCATAACACTAAGAGCTCCCAGTCTAGCACTCTTTCTACTTATTATAACGCTCTCTTTCAGAAAGTTCCTGAGGCAAGACAAACAAGTACATCCTATCTTTCATGCCATTTGCCCTAAAAGAGAGTAGGGTGCATAGGAGATAAAAGATCCTGCCACAGGTACCATTGAAATAGGCTCCCAATAATAGTGAAGGTAACACTTCCTGCTCCATCGTCCAGTCTGCCCTGCTCCTCTCTATCCCTCACAGAACTGAACAGGGCAATGGCTTTTCTTCTTCCTCCTTCTTTTCCCCAACTTCTCAGCCAGCTAGAAGGAAAAAATTCAGAAGAGAGGGGAAGATGCCAGTGAGAGGCGATTAGTTACAATGAAAAGGATGTTCTTCTTCAGAAGGCAGAAGAGTCATAGCAGCATTTCAAGGGGTCGACCCAGAGACTCCAAGCGCCAGAAACTGGTAGTGTCACTCTGCCAGGAGTCAAACCAACAATTTTGTCTCCAGAGCTTAATGCTAAGGCACATGTGAGATGCACATAAACCAGGTCTACATTTCAGAACTCTGCACTTTGTATGAGGCTTGTTTAATAAAATACAGGGATCTCACTAATGAGTCATGGTTGTCTATGCAAAAACACGAAAGATCATATGGCATCAAAGAAACACCTACTCCCTCAACTGCAAAGGTTGACCATAGGTCTAGACATGTGCTATGTGGACATGTTCTAGGTGCTTCAAGACATCTCAGGGACATGTCCTTTCCTTCATCTTAACATCTTCACCTTAACATTCTTGGGGTCTGATTTTATTCAAAAGTTGCATCAGGGCTTGCTAAGTCCATAAACAGCAATGTACACAGAAGATATTAAACCGTGTCTCCTTGGGATCAAAGGAAAGGGAACAATCTTTTGTTGCAAGAAGTATTATACCCATGTTACAGGTTAAGAAATTAAGATTCAGAGAAGTCGGGCAACATGCCCAAGCTCACACAGCCAGTGGGTAACAGGGCTGGTCTTCAATCTAGACCTATCTGACTCAAAAGGCACATGCTCTCCCTAAAGACACCTAAACACATGAAATAAAAAACTGATTTAAATGTTCACCTTTAATCATATTCCTATATTTAACTTCATTCCCAATCTTTCTATGAAATGTTAAATTTCAAAAATCTTTGTACGTATGTACAGAAAACCAGCAAAGACATCCAAAGGCAGGACTCCCCCCATTCCTGCCACCCAACCCCATTTCTAGACCCTTATCCACCCATACCTCCCTCTGGCCAGATACCAAATCTTAACCAAATTTCAGAAATTAGGTAAAGCCAGATATTACAATGAAATTCCCATAACTCGACCACTCCCCACCCAGGGGAGTCTATTTTAAATGATAATTATTTCACTGAGCCATCTTAAAAGCAGCATCATGTCTAACAGTTTGAGGTCATTTAGCTTTTGCATATAAAGCACACCAAAAGAATACAGGAACGAGATCATACCAAACAGCCCACAGAGAGAAGCATATGAAGCAGCACAATCGTCACAATTGTGGCCAATGCAATGCGCCGGTTATCTTCACGAACAGCTGGCCAAAATGTCATTGCCAAGACGGATCCTGAGATGCCCAGGGCAACCATGACTAGAATCCAACGAACAGCTTTCTGGGGGATAATCCACAGTATCTGAAAGAAGAGAAAAGGGGGGGAGGAGGGGCTCTTTGGCGGCATTTCAGAAAGGCATTTGTTCATTCCAGGCACATATGTTTATAACGGCCCCTGAGCCAATCAGCGCCTGGGCCCCGCTGCCATTCTGGTTTTTCAGTGCAGCCTGGAAACACCACCAGCATGCAGACTGAGACGAATGCTTTCATAATGAAG
The DNA here is from genome assembly GCF_024166365.1 of Elephas maximus indicus. Taxonomy (NCBI): domain Eukaryota; kingdom Metazoa; phylum Chordata; class Mammalia; order Proboscidea; family Elephantidae; genus Elephas; species Elephas maximus. The sequence continues at coordinate 97,293,423 of NC_064821.1, forward strand.
GGCCTGAGATTTAGTGAAGGCACTTGGCTCCCCAACCCCATCCATGCTCAACCTCTAAAGTCAAAGGGATTCTTTAGGAGCACATGAGACTTAGGTGTTAGGGTGGAAATAATGATGGTAGCTGAATTTTCAACCAAAAGCAAGTCATCGCTCAGAACCTGCTCGATAAGTGATGGTACTTACTGCCGTGGGGATATAAATGAAGAGTGAATATCCATAGACGCACACAATCTCCAAAAACGAATACGAAACAATGTTCATAACTTTGCTGTTTCTCCACACAAGAAAACCCCAGAGTGCAAGAGGAACCAGCCAGGCGTAGGCGTAGATGACTGTAGCTGCTATGGACACTGAGGAGGAGAGGACACAAGTTTTAACCCCCACCAAGCCTTTAATACACTACTAGAGCACCGCCAATACTGCACTGTTGTTGTTGCTGTTCGCTGTCGGGTCGATTCCAACTCATAGCGACCCTATAGGACAGAGTAGAACTGCCCCACAGGGTTTCCAAGGCTGTCATCTTTACCGGAGAGATTACCAGGTCTTTTCTTCCGTAGAGGCGCTGGGTGGGTTCAAATCACCCATCTTTCAATTAGCAGCCAAGTGCTTAGCCATTGCACTATCAGGGCTCCTCTGCTAACACAGTACGGTACTTATTTCCTAATGTGTCCATCTACTTCCTTGGACCATGGGATCCTTGAATGTAGGGATCATGTGTTTCTAACTGGTCTTCACAGTCCCTGAGCCTAGTACCCTGCCTGATGCCTAGAAGGTGCCCTATAAATGTTTGCTGAATTAATCAATCTTTAACATTTGTCTTTGTGGTGATGACCAGTAGTCTCTCCAATGGTTTTTATAATTCATTTAATAACTAACAACTAATATTATTAAACAACAGAATTAGGTAACTGAAATGCTTCAGAGGAGGACCACACTGCAAGTGTTTAAATATACTGAGCATTTCAATCAAATAAAAACCAAATATCCCCTAGGAAGAACACGTCCTCTTTCCTAGTGTAACAAGAGCTGACATTGATTTCTTTAGCAAATTTATTAAAATGCCCTGGGTACAGATTAACTTGCTCTGCATGCAATTTAGAGTTCCTCCTGTCTCCAAAATGGGGAGTTCCAGCTCATTGATGAATTGCTGGAAATATTCTCCAGTTTCGCTTTCTGCTTTAAATAATTCTGTCTCTGTGGTGGAAATGCTATTTAGCGGCTCCTCAGAGCAGCAATGTTCAGTATATCACTGTCCCTCCGTCCTCCTCCTCCTCCAGTAGCAGCACGCTCTAGAGGATTCGTTTTTCCTCTTCTGGAGTGGAGGATCATAAAACGTGGCTGATCCCACAGCACTAGCTTTTCCCACATGGAAATCAGCAGGTAATTCACTTAATGCTCTTGGCAAGAACAAAGGCACACTGAGCAATTACAGTCAGACTCTGGTCAAGACATGTGATTGCCCAACAGTTTGAGCTCCCAGAGCAGTTTTTATACTTTGGGAACTCCTCGTTTAGCCAAATGTAATTTTGCTGACATATTTATTGCCTTTTTCTCAGAGAACTGAGAGAAGGGGAATGGAATGACTACTACAGCTATTGGGACCTAGGCATCGCATTGAGGGCTTTACTGAGAGGCAAAGTAGCTAGTAGTCAGGGGCACAGACTACCCAGACTATGGGCTCACATCCTAGCTCTGCTACTTATTAGCTGTGCAACTCTGGGTGGTAAGTTACTTAACCTTCCTGCCTCAGTCCCCTCATCTGTAAAATGGGAATAATAGTATACTACTGCGCAAGATTATGAGAATTAAATGAGTAAAGATTATGATAAATAAATGCTCAACCAGAATTAGTTTTTTATATTCTTTACTAATATGTAGACATATTTTTTCATATAATCCGTATCTCCATTTTAGAGATGAGGAAACAGCATCAGAGAAGTTAATTGGTTTGTTCAAGGTCACATAATTAATAAGTGGTAGACGCAGGATCTGATCCCAGATCTGACTCATACTCTTTTTTTTTGGTGGGGGGTGGTTAATAGCTGTAACTCTTTTTTTTATTGTGCTTTAAGTTTACAATTCAAGTCGGTCTCTCATACAAAAACTTATACATGCGATTTGTGAACTTTCACTTAAAGCAAAATAAAAATTTAAAGAAAAGCATACACGCATTGTTACGTGACCCTAGTTGCTCTTCCTACAATGTGACAACACACTCCTTCTCTCCACCCTGTATTCCCCATGTCCGTTCAGCCAGCTTCTCTCCCCCTCTGCCTTCTCATCCTGCCTCCAGACAGGAGCTGCCCACAGAGTTTCATGTGTCTACTTGAGCCAAGAAACTCACTCCTCACCAGTATCATTTTATGTCTTATAGTCCAGTCTTGACTCATACTCTTTATGTAAAATGGAAACATGTTTACTGACAGGACCAATGACTACCTTACTGGTACATACATCTCATCACTCCCCGATATTGGGATGCCCAACCAAGAGAACAGATAAAGATCCTTCTGAGCTCCCAGACCCCCAGGCAGCAGAAGTCACTCTTCGCCATCGGTATACCAATACACACCACCTCCAATATAAACACATTGTTTATAATACTCATTTCCCTGTCTTCCCTTACTTAACCATTAAGCTACTTAAAGGCAGGGTCTATATCTCATGAATAACATTGAGCTAAACTCAAGCCAAAGGTCATTGATAAGTGGAGTTAGGACTAAATCCAGGTCTGACTTCTAAACTTGTCCTGACTCCACAATGCAGAAGGAGAGAACAGAAGAAAAGTGGGCACGGAATGAAAAGAGGAAAGAAAAAGAAGGAAAGACATTTTATTTACTTATTTACACACACTAAATACATATATACATACACATACATATATATGTACACATAAATAGCAATAACTCACTGCTGTCGAGTCAATTCTGACTCATGCTGACCCTATAGGACAGAGTAGAACTGCCTCATAGGGTTTCCAAGGAGCAGCTGGTGGATTCGAACTGCCGACCTTTTGGTTAGCAGCTGTAGCTCTTAATCACTATACCACAAGAGCTCCATCAACAGGAATAAAAGGAAAAAACCTGTTGCTGTCGAGTCAATTCCAACTCATAGTGACCCTATAGGACGGAGCAGAACTGCCCCATAGAGTTTTCAAGGAGTGCCTGGTGGACTCAAACTGCCGACCTTTTGGTTAGCAGCCATAGTGCTTAACCACTACACCACCAGGGTTTCCATAAATAGTAACAGTTAATATTTCTTGTACCCTTTTTATATTCTTAACATAACCCTATAATATGGGTTTATTATTATTCTCATTTCACTGATGAGGAATCTGAGGCTGAGAGAGTTGAAGTGAAAAGTAATGCAGCTGAAATGTGAAGCCAGCGTTCTGGTCCCAGAGCCCACGCTCTCATCCAGTCTGCTGTGTGACCTCTCAATAGGAAGGCAGGGAGGGAGCGAGGGAGAGAGCTGAGAAAGTGGCACAGAAGGTCAATTTTCTACAAAGTCAACTTCCTCATTTTGGGGAGGTAGTCATCAGAAAGTTCCTAAAAGCTGTTTTTTTAACTACCTAATGCTAATACAAGAAAGAAAGTTTTAAAACAAGAACGTCATTCATGCATCCATCACTAGGACGCATCCATCACCAGGATTCATGTGTTTCTGCGTGTTCCCTTCCAGATCTTGGTCATTTGCAGTCTTCTCTTTAACAAAGTTGCTACCATAGCACAGGCATAATTTTGGATTATCAGTTTTCAGTGCTGCTCTAGATGCTTCATAATTAGTGGCTACAGACTATCCCAGCTAGGTGAGCCGTCTCAACTTAAACGATAACGCTCTTACTGTTTCCAACATTTGGATAATGCCGATAATGTTACATGAAGCACTTCACGCACATTGCTTTTTACTCATTTTGTGCATTTTTCTTAGGATAAATTCCAATTGCTATTGGTCCCTGCCTTAAAGTTTTCCAAAAGATTATGTGGACTTATACCGGTGGGTGGCAAACTCTGCGACGGAATGTTGGAACCTTAAACACAGAAAGCCGGGGCGGCAGTACCCAGAGAGAGGGGCCTGAGAATTCACAGGGGGTAAAAGGAATTCATGGTTGTACCGACAGCATTCCAAATGAATCAGACTATTCACTCACCTTTTCGGAATTGGGGCACATAATGGTAAGTCTTCTCTCCCAGATGGATTAAGAAGTTGGAAAGATTCCCACTAATTGCTATGGCAAAGACCAATGTGGCACATATCCAAAAGGGGCCTGCAACGGAAACCAGAAAATTCAGAGACAAGGAGAGGAAGCACCAGCCTTTAAATTCTTAGAGAATAATTTCTTATCTCCCTCACCCTATTCATGCAGGCAAGGGAAAATGAATTTTAGACACAGTCAACACTTATTTAATGGGACTTTTCTCTTTTAAAAGGTTAAAACACAATTTGGTAATTAGCTGCCTTAAGTTAAAGACGGGAGGGCCTGAAATGCAAAGGCCAAAACACCTTCCACAATTAGGTGAATAAAGATACTGATTTGTTTATAGCTACTTTTATTGGAGGATCATCAAAAAACCCATGGACATTTTGTTAACCCTTCACCATCAGGATACAGGAAGCAAACATTACTTTCCTTATCTAAGTGCCAAATGTTAACGCCAGAAGAAAACAAATCAGAGGTCGTCTGCAGTAGAAATGAAGACCGGGGCACGCAGAACACTTTGGGGCAGAATTAATTTAATATATGAGTTCACCATGGCTCTGTGTGTGGGGGTGTCTGTTTGGGCTTTTTCCTTCTTTTTTTTTAATGAGAAAGTAATACATGTACACAGTTCAATGTTCAAAAAGTACAAACTATTCATTTCCCCTCCCCAGAGCTCATCACCATAACCAGTTCCTGGCCTGCCAGAGATAGTCTATATATATAACAGCAAATGCATGTGTGTGTGTGTATGTGTATGTACGTATTTTATATAAACAATAACACACATATGTATCCTACTCTGTACTTATCCATTTTTACCTTCATATATCCTGGAGAAGTTACCATAGTCGTTCATAAAAATCAGTTTATTCTCAGGCAAGTAAAAGAAACAAGGGCATCCAAATTGGTAAGGAAGAAGTAAAACTGCCCCTATTTGCAAATGATGTGATACTATACATAGGGAACCCAAAAGGCTTCACAAGAAAACGACTGAAACTAATAGAAAGATTCAACAGAGTCGCAGGATACAAGATAAACATACAAAAATCAGCTGGATTCCTATACACCAATGAAAAGAACTATGAAAAGGAAATCAGGAAACCAATACCATTTATAATAGCCCCTAAAAAAATAAAATGCTTAGGAATAAATCTAACCAGGGATGCAAAAGACCTTTACAAAAAAAAACTACAAAACACTACTGCAGGAAACCAAAAGAGACCTATGTGAATGAAAAAACATACCATGCTCAGGAATAGACTCAACACTGTGAAAATGTCAATTCTACTCAAAGCAATCTACAAATACAATGCAATTCTGATCCAAATACCAACAGCATTCTTTCACAAGATGGAAAAACTAATCATTAACTTTATATGGAAAGGAAAGAGGCCCCGGATAAGCAGAGCACTACTGAAAAAGAATAAAGTAGGAGGACTCACACTACCTGACTGACCTCAGAACCTTCTGTACAAGCTACGGTAGTCAAAACAGCCTGGTACTGGTACAGCAACAGACACATGGACCAATGAAACAGAATTGAGAACCCAGATGTAAATCCACCCACCTACAGTCACCTGATCTTCGACAAAGGCCCAAAGTCCATTAAATGAGGAAAAGGCAGTCTTTTTTTAACAAATGGTGCTGGCAAAACTGGCTGTCCATCTGTTAAAAAAAAGAAACAAAACTCATACCTCACACCATACACAAAAACTAATTCAAAATGGATCAAAGACCTAAATATAAAACCAAAAACTATAAAGATCATAGAAGAAAAAACAGGATCAACACTAGAGGCCCTAATACACGACATAAATAAGATAGAAACCATAACTAACAATACACAAACATCAGAAGATAAGCTAGACAACTGAATCTTCTAAAAATTAAACACTTATGCTCATCAAAAGACTTCACCAAAAGAGGAAAAGGAAAACCTACAGAGTGGGAAAAAAATTTTGGCTATTACAAATCTGACAAAGGTCTAATCTCTGAAATCTATAGGAAAATCCAACATCTCTGCAACAAAAAGACAAATAATCCAATTAAAAAATGGGCAAAGGATATATGAACAGACCCTTCACTGAAGAAGACATTCAGGTGGCTAACAGACACATGAGGAAATGTTCCCAATCACTAGCCCTTAGAAAAATGCAAATCAAAAGTACAATGAGATATCATCTCACCCCAACATTACTAGCACAAATCAAAAAACAAAAAATAACAAATGTTGGAAAGGCTGTGGAGAGACTGCAACTCTTTAGCACTGATGGTTGGAATGCAAAATGGTACAGCCATTTTGGAAAACAATGTGGCGTCTCCCTAAAAAGCTGGAAATAGAAATACCATCTGATCCAGCTATCCCACTCTTAGGAATATATCCTAGAGACATAAGACATACGCACACCCATGTTCACTGCAGCATTACTTACAATAGCAAAAAGATGTAAACAACCTACGTGCCCACCAACAAATGAACGGATAAACAAACTAGGGTACACGTACCCAATGGGATACTATGCAATGATAAAGAACAATGATGAATCTGCAAAACATCTCACAACATGGATGAATCCAGAGGGCATTATGCGGCGTGAAATAAGTCAATCACAAAAGGACAAAAACTATATGAAAAGGTTTACACACAGAAAGAAACAATCTTTGTTGGTTACTAGGGAGGGGAGTGGTAGGGAAGGAAAAACACTAACTAGATAATAGATAAGTGGTAACTTTGGTGAAGGGTAAGACAGTGCACAATACTGAGGAAATCAACACAACTTGACCAAGGCAAAGTCACAGAAGTTTCACAGATACATGGAAACTTCCTGAGGGGCTGAATTACTGGGCTGAGGGCTGGGGACCATGGTCTCAGGGGACATCTAGCTCAACTGGCATAACACAGTTTAGAAAGAATATGTTCTATATCCTACTTGGGTGAGTACTGTCTGGGGTCTTAAAAGCCTGTGAACAGCCATCTAAGATACTCCATTGGTCTCAACCCATCTGGAGCAAGGAAGAATGAAGAAAACCAAAAACACAATGGAAAGATCAGTCCAAAGGACTAATGGACCACAACTACCACAGCGTCCACCAGACTGAGTCCAGCAGAACTAAATGGTGCTCTGACAGGGATCACAATAAAGGGTCCCGGACAGAGTTGGAGAAAAATGTAGAACAAAATTCTAACTCACAAAGGAAGACCAGACTTACTGGTCTGACAGAGACTGGAGAAACACCAAGACTATGGCCCCTGAATATCCTTTTAACTCAGTAGTGAAGTCACTCCTGAGGTTCACCCTTCAGCCAATGATTAGGCAGGCCCATAAAACAAAATGAGCCTAAAGGAGCACACCAGCCCAGGGGCAAGGATGAGAAGACAGGAGGGTACAGGAAAGCTGGTAATGGAGAACCTAAGATCAAGAAGGGGAGAATGTTAACACATCATAGGGTTGACAACCAGTGTCACAAAACAATTGTGTATTGTTTAATGAGAAACCAATTTGCTCCGTAAACCTTCTTCTAAAGCACAATAAAAAAAAATCAGTTTATTCTCTCTTAATGGTTATAAAATATTCTACTGAGTGAATGATTACAACATGCTTTGCAAACCCCTTTCATCATTCATTTGGCTCTCCCCATCTGGGAAACCCTAAGGGGCAGTTCTAGTCTGTCCTATAGGGTCTCTATGAGTTGGAATCGATTTGACGGCTTCTACAGAAAGTATTATGTAGAAAAAATGTAATTTTTAAAGGGAGAGATTGTAATAAGTTTTATGAACTTCATTTTTCAGTTTCACTAATATTTTGCAATATTCCTTGGAATAATTGCAGGCACCCTGACATATCACAAAGTTAAGAAAATGACTTTACTGGGGGAGATGACTGGCAGAAATGGACTAGTACTTTTCAGAGCCAAGCCTTGGTTCCTGAGGGTGGGAAAGTGAACACAACCAACCAACTGGGAGACTCCAAAGAGCCACCAATATCATCTTTCCACAAACTGCCTATTTACTCACTAATTGCAAGCTCTCTGCTGCCACCAAGGATTAAATCTTATTCACTGAATTATTCTAACTGTACAGCACATAAGAGATGAAAAAACAAAATAACCTCCCCCCAAAAAAGAAAGAATAAAAAGCTTTGTTGAATGAACAAAACTGACCGTGTGCTGTAAATAAGTTGAGAGCATCCAAGCAGATGACCACAAGTGAACAAATATTAGAGTACCCCCATAACTAGAAAGCAAAGAAAACCATATCCTTCTACCAACCACTATTTACAAAGCACCCACTACCCTCGAGGCCCTGAGCTAGGTGTTAGGGACACAGTGATGTATAACAGACACAAAGTCGCTGCCTCTAGTGCGCCCCATCATGCTGGGGAGACAGACAATAAAACATCTAATCTGAAGTGTTTTGACAAAGGGAAGCACATGGTGCTCATGGGAGCACACAGGGAGGAGACCAAACCTAAAGAAGTGTTATGCAAGCTGGAATCTAAAGAGCAGAAGTTTGCCAAGTGAAGAGGGAAGAGAAGATAGCCTATGAAGGAAGAACACCGTAAGCAGACACCCAGAGGCCAGCGAGATCAGTTTGAGGTTAAGGAAGCTTAAATTTGGGAGTAGCCAGAGATTGCAGAGATGGGCCAAGGCCAGATCATGAAGGGTATGAGAAGTTCTGTCGGCAAGTTTGGAATTTATTTTGAAGCCAACAGGAAGCCTGTAGGGAAGGGTGTTTGTACTGAGTTAGACTTGTCTAGCATCCCTATGTGGCAGTTCTACTCTGTCTTGTAGGGTCGCTCTGAGTCAAAATCAACTCGACACACACAACCACCAGCATTCTCTGGCTCCCCTGTATGCTAAGCTACCTAACACCCCTACCACAGGAACAGCTGGAGGGAGGATATTTTCAAGAGGCCTGCAAGGTCACCACCACCTGCCTACCCACCATCCCTATTTGGCCCAATCCCAACAACTCATCCTTGGGTGGGCCACAATTCCTAGCAAGAAAACGTTCCAAGCCCTTAGCGTTTGTCATGGATTGAATTATGTCCCCCCAAAAATGTGTGTACCAGTTTGGCTGGGCCATGATTCCTGGTATTGTGTGATTTTCCTATATGCTATAAATCCTGCCTCTATGATGTTACCGACAGATGGGCGGCAGCTGTGTTAGTGAGGCAGGACTCAATCTACAAGATTGGATTGTGTCTTCAGGCAATCTCTTGAGATATAAAAGAATAAGAGAGCAGAGAGACAAGGGGACCTCATGCCACCAAGAAAGCAGTGCTGGGAGTAGAGCGCATCCTTTGGACCCAGGGTCCCTGTGTGAAGGAGCTCCTAGTCCGGGGGAAGATGGATGAGAAGGCCGACACAGAGAGAAAGCCTTCCCCTGGAGCTAACACCCTGAATTTGGACTTTTAGTCTACTTTACTGTAACAAAATAATCTTCTCTTTGTTAAAGCCATCCACTTGTGGTATTTCTGTTATAACAGTATCAGATGACTAAGACAGCATTCTTGTACCCTGCACTTTTATCATCTCTCTGACCTGTCTGCAACCCTTCAATAGTTCCCCAGTGCTTAAGGGCAAAGTTGAAATTCCTCAGGCTGATATAAAAGGCCCACCATGATCTGGGCTCTGTAACTTCTCTTGCCACCCCCACAGGAAGCTTAGAGTCCAAAGAGACACAACCACCCACTTGTCCCAGGACCTGCCATGCTACTTCATACTGCCTCTTCTCATCTCTTCTCTGCCAAAATCCTACCTTTATTATGGGGTGGGGCTGGGAGGGAGCCTTCATATAGTCTCATACTTGTAATTAAATTTTCATACTATGTATCTTTATATTATAAAATATTTCTAACATACAAAAAAGCACAAAGAATGATAAAAGAAACACTGGTGTACCCATGCCACTTTTTCCAATCTTTTTAATGGTGTCATTCATAGCCTTTTGCAACTTGCCTTTTTTCACTTAACATTGTTCTGAGACTTATCCATGTCGATGCCTATAGATGTCATTCATCGTAAAAAACTGTACAGAGTTCCACATAACCGTACAGAGTTCCACATACGGATATACCACAATTTATCCATCTCCGGCTAATGGATATTTCAGCTGTTTCCAAATGCTTGCTCTTACAAGCAATGCTGCAGTGAATAATATTCTTCTGTACATCTCCTCATACATCCGTGAGTTGCTAGGAATATTTACCCAGGAGTAGAACTGCTGAGTCACAGGGTATGAGCATCTTCAAACTGTTTCCATTTGTGTACCAGTTCCATGTCTAAGTTCCTACTGCTCCACATCCCAAGTGGAGCCAGCCCGTCTAAGGGCAGAGCCAGAACTCAGCACTGTCACTTGCCCCCTGCCATCAAATCCTCCATAAATTAAAATTTTAAAATCTCCTCTTAAACAAAGTGACTTAATTTGTCTCAAGTTTGTAATGTCATCCGAAGACTTTCAAAAGGGACGCTATTACTTTTCATCATGGCATTAATATAGCACGTAATTGCATTTTCCCCAAGACTCTACAAGGTTTATCACCAAAGCTCAGAAGAATCAAACAAAACTTCGCATGCCTCACCAATAGTGTGCTCCTCCAACTTTCCAGGCAGCCACACACTCACCTGAGTTCTAGTGGTATATGGCAAAGAGTCAAAATGGCACGACACATACCATAGAGATCTGGATTGCTGCGGATATATAACCTCACAAAGTTTTTTCCTGGTATCGGCAAGAGAGACCCTTTTATTCTGTCAAAGATCTGGAAAACAACATAGCAGTAAGCCTACTGAAGGTTTTTTTTTTCTTTAAGTTTAATAAATTCAATTATTGTAAAATTGAAACTCGGTTATTAGCGCTTTCATAACGATAGTATTTTTCAAATGCTAATAGCCCTTTACTTTTATAAGATCATTTCCAGGATACAGAGGCTTTCATGTTATTATATGACACAGAAGAAACAAGTCCCCATCACATGTAAAAGGAAAGGTGAAACCAGTTTACAAACCTGGTAAGTGTCCACATCAAAGAACGTTTGATAGTATTCAAATGTCCAGAAGGGGGAGCTTTTCTTCTGTCCAGCAAGTAACTATTGGAGATAAACATAACGAACACAGAAGCAATTTCCTAATTCCAGCTGCACAGAGAAAGAGGGGGCTGACCTATCCAATGGAAAACCAAGACGTGGGAAAGACGAAGGACTTCTTCCTTCATAAACCAATTGTGCAATAACCACGCTTCATATAAAACAAGTATCATTTCTGAAATCACACCAAAAATCTCTTCTACTTAACAGCTTTGGCAAATCACTAGACTTCTCTCAGCCTTGTTGTTGTTAGTTGCCTTCAAGTTGATTGCGATTCACAGTGACCCCATGTGTGCAGAGCAGACCTTCTCAATAGGGTTTTCAAGGTTGTGACCTTTTGAAAGCAGATTGCCAGGCTTGTCTTTTGAGGTACCTCTGGGTGGGTTCGGACCACCAAACTTTTGGCTAGTAGTCGGGCTTTATCATGGATTCAATTGTGTCCCCCAAGATATGTGTGTTAATTTGGCTAGGCCATGATTTCCAGCATTATCTGGTTGTCCTACATTTTATGACTGTAATTTTCCTATGTGTTATAAATCCTAATCTCTGCCTGTGGTTAACAAGGCAAGATTAGATTATGTTAGAGAATTAGGGTGGGGTTGTAACACCCTTACTAAGGTCACATCCCTGATCCAATATAAAGGGAGTTCCCCTGGAGTGTGCCAGCACCACCTTTTATTTTACAATAGATAAAAGGCAAGGGAAGCCAGCATAGACTTGGCAGACCTCATACCACCAAGAAAGCAGCAGAGGGAGCACAGCGTATCCTTTAGACTCAGGGTTCCTACTTGGAGAAGCTCCTAGACCAGGAGAAGATTGATGACAAGGACCTTCCTCCAGAGCCAACAAAGACAGAAAGCCCTCCCCTGGAGCTGATGCTCTGAATTTGGACTGTAGACTACTAGACTGTGAGAGAACAAATTTCTCTTTGTTGAAGCCATCCACTTGCGGTATTTCTGTTACAGCAGCACTAGATGACTAAGACAGGTGTGGTCAGGCATCAACCATTTATTTGCCAGGGAGGAACAAGATCTACCTTATAAGGCTATAGGGAGGGGTAGATGAAATATCTTATATAATATGTATTACGTGCAAAGGGGTCCCTGAGTGGCGCAAACAGCTCATGTGCTTGGCTGCTGACTGAAAGGCTGGAGATTCAAGTCCGCTCAGGCACCTCAGAAGAAAGGCCTGGGCATCCGCATCTGAAAGGTCACAGCCTTGGAAGCTCTTTGGAGCACTTCTACTCTGCTATACTTGGGATCGCCATCAGTTGGAACTGACTTACAGCAACTTTTTTTTCTTGTTATGTACAATCATGTACACACACACACAGTAGGCAGTCAGCATAAACGTCCTTCCCTCCCCAACCCTGCAAGATCCTTACCACTATTACCACCTGAATTCCCAAAAATCTGATATTTTCATTCACTCTAAACTACTAGAAACTTAAAATATTACTGCTGTGACATAAAAACAAAAATTACAATTTAGAAGAAGCACATGAGAAGGGCCACACTTGTCCCAACAGCATGGCTCTTCAATGGTAGAAAACAGGCCCAGAACCAGGAATCCTGTCATTTTCAGATATCTGAAGAGGATTCATGTAGCAAAAGGTACAGACTGACTCTGAGTAGCTTTGCAGGACAAGTGCAGGTGCTATGAGCAGATATTTTTTGTTCATTGTAAAGGAAAAATCTTTACAATTAAAGTTGCCCAATAATGGCTTGGGCTGCTTTACACAGCAGTGGGCAACCATTTCCTGGAAGTATTCCAGTGCCATCTTTCTGACATCCCATGGACAGCATTATTATCTTGGAAGGGAAGAGGATGAAACAGAGGACACTAAAGGTTCCTACCAGCTCTAGTATTACAGATGCTGAGCACCGGAGACCCATATCCCATAACAGGCCACAGAATTCCATCACCATCATGCAATACTGGCAGCTTCTTCCCAATTACCCAGAAAAAATTAACAGACAAAATTAAGATAACCGATACAATTTTTCAATTTTAAGACTTTTTCCCCTATACATTTCTTCTTAAACTTTTGATGTCTGCTGTTGCTCACTATACTAATAATCACCCCTGCATCCTGAGGGTACCAGCCACTTTAATAAGCACTTAACATACATCAACTCCAAGGAATACAGAGGTGATGATCACAGGCTCCAGGCTCCTCAGCTTGAAGTCCCAGTCCGCTACCTGCCCACTGTGTGTCCTGGAGCAAGGTGTTTAAACTCTATGCCTCAGGCTTCTCATGTGTAAAATGAGGATAATAACAGTACCTGGTTCATAGGGTTGTGCTGAGGATTAAATGAGATAATCCAAGTAAAGAACATTAAATGGTGGCTGGTAGATATTAAAACACTGAATAAATATTAGTTATTGTGATGATAATGATGACAACATTCAATGTATCATTTTCTCATATTTTCAGATGAGGAAGCCCAGGCTTAGGGAAGTACCATACCCGAGACCACAAAGCTACTAGTACTGGCAGGACAAGGATTCAAACTCAGGTCTGTATGGTACCTAAGTCTGAGCTTTTGCCACAATATCTAGTATATGATAGTATCTAATTTAGCATAAAATTCAGTATTTAATTATTTTGATATTTCATGGAGTTTCACAAAGAGTATCTGGCATCCAAGAGCTACACTGTTTTAACACTGTGGGCCACTGCTATAAGCTGAGCACTCCTTTCATGCACTGCCAGCATGATTTCATTTATAAAATATTAATAGAAGTACATGAAAATATACCTCTGTGATCAAACACAGCCACCCGATATTGCAACCAGTTCAGAAACCCAGAAGTCTCCTTAGACGCCTCTTCCCCATTCCCCCTTTTCCCACCAAGTCCTGCTAAGCCCACCCCCTATACGACTGTGTCTAGCTCTAGTTCAGGCTTCATCACTTCTAGTCTGGACCATTTCAACAGTCTCCTACCTGGTCTTCTGGCCTCCAGTCCATCTCTCTCCAATCCATATTCCGTACACCCACCACATCTTAACTATATCTGGCTATACTGCTTAAAATCTATCAATAGCTCCTGCTGTTTTTTAGAATACAATTTGTACTCACTGGGTTGAGTTCTTGCCTATCTGGCCTCATCTCCTGTTTTCACCTATACTTTGCTCCTAGTATATCCAAGTTCTTAGTTTCCTGTCTGTACCATATTCCTTCATGCCTCTGTGATGTTACCCAAACCATTCCTTTTTTGCCTAGATCACCCTTCCTCACCTTCTTCCCCTGGCTAACTCCTACTCTTTCACCAAGACTCGTTTTAGCAAAAACAAAGATGAGGAGGCAGAAAGGGACAGGAAAACTGGACGAATGGACACAGAGAACCCAGGGTGTAAAGAGAAAGGGAGAGAGTGCTGACATATTGCAGGGATTGCAACCAATGTCATAAAACAATTTTTGTCTAAATTCTTGAATGAGAAACTAATTTGCCCTTGAGAACTTTCACCTAAAGCAAAAGGACTCATTTCAGTGTCATTGCCTCCAGGAAGCCTTCCCTAATTCCTTTTTGCTCCCACAACCCCGTGTTTCCCTCTACCACTGCACTTCCAACTTGTACTAGTGGTCTATTTGCAGTCTGTTTCTCCCACCAAGGCAGAGGCCATGTCTGATTTACCTCTGTGTTGTCACTGCTTGGCACTGAACCTGGCACACAATACACAGTGAATACATGCATGAATAAACTTAAAAAAAAATTAAGAAACAACACACTTGAAAGACAAATCGAACCTCAGTTTTGTCAGAGTCATCGTTTCCCAGTAACTCATCATCCTCTTCTCTCCCAGACCCTCTTGGTGGTCCTGGTTGACGCTTTGGGGTTTCACCAGGACCCTCAATGCTTATCGTGGTGTCATCTGGGTTTGCTGCTAAAGAATTGGCTGCATCACCAAATTCTGAAATCAGTTAGAGCACAAGGGCATCAGAGACTCTACCCACACTGGAAATGCTATACTTTTAATTTAAAGACAAGCTGTTCGAAATCAAGACCTGATGCATGCCACAGCATGGATGAAGCTTGACAACATCATGCTGAGTCAAATACGTCAGTCATAAATGGACAAACATTGTATGATCTCACTTACATGAAATACCTAGAACAGACCATACAAGAGAGATCAAAGTTTGTTAGTCGTAACCAGGAGCTGGGGTGGGGAGGGGAAAGAGCAAGTCATTGGTTAGGAAGCACTGGGTTTCTGCTCATGGTGATGGAAAAACTGGCAACAGGTATTGATGATGGTTGCACAACATGACTGATGTAATTGGTGTCACTGACTTGTATGTGTAAAAAAAAAGGTTGAACTGGCAAATGGATTATGGGTATTTTTACAACAATAAAAGAAGAAAAAAAATAACTAAAGACAAGCTGTTACAACCTCAGCTTTGCTACAGACCCTATCTGATATAAATGACAAATGGCTCTGAAAAAAAGTCTCGTCTAGAAATCAAGCTGACATAGAAAAATAATTAGACAACAAAAGAACTTGGAGTCAAACCTGGGTTTTAGTGCTGGCTCAGCTACTTACTAACTATAAGCCTGAATAAGTAACTTAACCTCCATCAGCCTCATTTTCTCATCTGTACAATGGGGAGAATAAAATTTACTTTAAAGACTTGGGAGAGTTAGAAATACTACCTACATAAAGTCCCCTGCAGAGCCTTTGTGGCATAGTGGTTAAGAGCTACAACTGCTCACCAAAAGGTCAGCAGTTTGAATCCACCAGCAGCTTCCTGGAAACCCTATGGGGCAGTTCTGCTCTGCTCTATAGGGTCGCTATGAGTAGGAATCAACTCGACAGCAATGGGTTTTGTTTGGTTTGGGTAAACTCCCCTGCAGAGTGCCTGTCCCCAGCCAGTACCCAATTTAAAGCTCTTCTTTGACTCAAGTTCAAAACATTTTAATGAAAGTTATTTTTCTAATAAGTCTTATGTAATCACTACAAAAAATATGGAGACAAAAATGAAAGTACAAACCACAAATAAAAATCACTCTTAGTCCCACCACACAAAGGCAAACACTAACATTTCGGTATATTTCCTTTTCTCTACATAGGGAGACTCATGCCAGTGGTTGTCATTCAACAAACCTTCACTGCATGCCTACGATGTGCCAAGTACTAAACTAGGATGTGGTAATATAACTTTGCATCCTGCATTGTGTACTGGCGATTACATAAAAACGATTCTTTCATATTGTAAGTCTCTGCAGTGCTTATTTACATGGCTTCATAATATTTGATCACCGGGAGAGGCGGAGGGCATAAATTACACAATTATTCCACTGTTATTGGATATTTGAATTGTTTCTAATTTTTTAATACAATAACACCATGAAGAATGTCTGGGTAGAGAAAGCCTCTTGGGTGAAAGCCTTATTGTTGTTGTTAGTTGCCGTCAAGTCAGCTGACTCACAGTGACCTCACATATGACATAATAAAATGGTGCATCATTGCTATGTTTGAGGCCATTGTTGAGGCTATTGTGTCAATCTCATTGAGGGATTCTCTCATTTTTGCTGAGCCTCTATTTTACCAACATAATGTTCTTTTTTAGTGACTGGTCTTTCCTAATGAGATGGATGAACACCTATCAACGCAAAGGTCAAAGGGAGCAAACCATTGAGCCATATTACTGAACTGCTTTTCGAAAGAACCTTACCTATTTATACCCACCAGCAACGACTGGTATTTGCTGTCCCTGGGCAGCCTAACATATGTCATTTAGCTGCTCTTGAATAAAATTCAGGGAATCTCTGAACCTTGGAAGGACTAAGCAAGGGTACCAGGAGGGCACCATTATAACACTACAACCACAGCACAAATCCTACAACTGGCATTAGAATGGGGCTTTTGGATAACTAAGCTCACTCTTATTGCCTCCTAGCTAAATGAGTAATTTTCCGGAAAGAGCCAAAATGACTGAAATTAATCAGGTGGCTGAGACATAACAATTACTCAACTACTCAAGCCTCTGTCTCCAATGTTTGGGCTGTTGAAGCAGCATGAGGCTCTGGAGTGGTATGGTCCTTTGTTCAAGTTGAGGCTCTAACACTCAGCAGCTCTGTGACGTTGGGCAAATTACTCCATATCTCTGAGTTTGTTTCTTCGAATATAAAATATAGATAACACCTACCACACAGAGATATTCTGAGAATAATATGAGGTAATATTGTTACAAAAAAAAAAAACTAAACCCATAGCCATTGAGTTGATTCCAACTCATAGTGACTCTACACTACAGAGTAAAAGTGCCCCATAGGGTTTACAAGGAGCACCTGGTGGATTTGAACTGCCGACCTTTTCATTAGCAGCTATAACTCTTAAGCACTACACCACCAGGGTTTCCAATATTGTTATAAAAAAAAAAATTTTTATACCTACTATTTATTAACTAGTCAGGGCACTGACATTTAAAAAGATGGTTACAACTTTGCCTGAGGCAATCAGGCCAAAGAAAATATACTTAAGTTACATATTTAAAAAGCAGTAGTTTACCAAGGTGAAAGGAGAGAGTGCCACATTAGAGGTACAAAGGCCAAAGGGGTTCAAAGGAAGATGATAACTCATCTAGGTGACAGGATCAAGAAAGGCTTCTCAGAGAAGATGCAATTTGAGAAGAACTGGCTTGGTGGGAATGACATCTCAGGCAAGGGGAATGGGATGAGCAAGTCCCAGAAGACAGTGAGTGTGTTCGTGTCTAAGGAAAGCAGATGGAATAGGGTGGTCGGAGTGCAGGGTGTATATAACTCTAACGTGATGACTCTCCACACATTCTGCTTTTTATATTAGTGATTCTTGTCCATCTCAGCTCCTTAAGGGCAAGACTGGTGTGTTTCTTATTTCTGCCATCAACATAGTCTGGTTCTCCATCCGGTGCCATTTTTGCCTCTGTTCTTCCCCTAACATTCTTCTACCTAAGGGTCCTGACCTCCACTTTTTCATCTGACCAACACTACCATTCCTCCTTGAAGAAGCCTTCCATGACCACCATAGCAACTACATTCACTTCTAAAGGCAAAAGTCCTTTACA
The DNA here is from genome assembly GCF_024166365.1 of Elephas maximus indicus. Classification (NCBI taxonomy): domain Eukaryota; kingdom Metazoa; phylum Chordata; class Mammalia; order Proboscidea; family Elephantidae; genus Elephas; species Elephas maximus. Next base: position 97,311,761 of record NC_064821.1, read on the forward strand.
GTTTATAAAGTCCTATGTGATCTGACTCCTGCCTCCTCTCAAGCCTTATCTTATGCCAGCCGCCGCCATCATCTGTGCCCTGGTAGACTGGCCTTCCTTCAATTTCTTGGGGAAAAAAACAATTCCTCCTTCCTCCGGGACTTTGCATGTGCGTTTTTTATTCTGTACTCCTAGGTAAGGTGGTCAAGGAAGGCCTCTCTAATGAAATAAGATTTGAATAGAACAAGGGAGCAGGCCATGTCATGGCTATCTGGAGGAAGAACATTCCAGACAGAAAGCTGGCATAAAAGCCCTAAGCTGTGAGTGTACTTGCTATATAGGAACAACAGTGACAAAGCCTGTTTATGACTGGGGCAGAAAGAGTGAGGGTGAGAGCAGCAGGTAATGAAATCACAGCCAATGGATAACCAGATCACATATGATCTTGTAAGTCACAGAAAGGGTTTTCACTCCAAGCAAGATGGGAATCACTGAAAAGTTTTTGAAAGAATAATATGATCTCACTTAGTTTCAAAAGAACTACTCTAGCTGCGGAGTAAAGTATCGACTGTAGTGGGGCAGGGGAGGAAGCAGGGTGACCAGTAAGGTGAGGGCTATAATCCACACAAAAGGAGCCCTGGTGGACCCGTGGTTAAAGCACTCAGCTGCTAACCAAAAGACTGGCTATGTGAATCCACCAGCCACTCCACAGCAGAAAGATGTGGCAGTCTGCGTCTATAAAGATTACAGCCTTGGAAATTCTATGGGGCAGTTCTATTCTGCCCTATAGAGTCGCTATGAGTCAGAATCAACTCTATGGCAACAGGTTGGATACGAGTATAATTCAGGCAAAAGGTGATGGTGACCTTGAGCGTGGAGGTAGTAGAGACTGTGGGAAGTGGTCAGATACTAGGTGTGTTTTGAAGATGGAGCTGACAGCATTTACCAATGATTTCTCTTTACACTTCCTATCTCCAGATAGTAGAGGGGCAGCACAGGCTGAGGAACTGGTCTGCCTGGGTTTAAATCCTGGCTTTACCACTTACTAAAAGTGACTTTTAGGAAAATTACTTAATTTTTCTGTGTCCCAGTTTCCTCGTTGGTAACAAGGATAATAAAGTACCTACTTCATAAAGTTGCTCTGAGGATTAAATGAGTTAATACTTAAAAAGCACAGTAGCAGCCTGGTCCTGGTACAACAACAGACACATAGACCACTGGAACAGAACTGAGAATCCAGACATAAATCCATCCACATATGAGCAGCTGATATTTGACAAGGGCCCAAAGTCTGTTAAATGGGGAAAAGACAGTCTCTTTAACAAATGGTGCTGGCATAACTGAATAACCATCTGCAAAAGAATGAAACAAGACCCAAAGCTCACACCATGCACAAAAACAAACTCAAAATGGATCAAAGACCTAAATATAAAATATAAAATGATAAAGATCATGGAAAAAAAAATAGGGACAATGCTAGGAGCCCTAACACATGGCATAAACAGTATACAAAACATTACTAACAATGCAGAAGAGAAACTAGATTAACTGAGAGCTCCTAAAAATCAAACACCTATGCTTATCCAAAGACTTCACCAAAAGAGTAAAAAGATTACCTACAAACTAGGAAAAATTTTTTAGCTATGACATTTCCGACCAGTGTCTGATTTCTAAAGTCTACGTGATACTGCAAAAACTCAACTACAAAAAGACAAATAGCCCATTTAAAAAATGGGCAAAAGATATGAACAGGCACTTCACTAAAGAAGACATTCAGGTAGCTAACAGATACATGAGGAAAGGCTCACAATCATTAGCCATTAGAGAAATGCAAATCAAAACTACAATGAGATTCTATCTCACTCCAACAAGGCTGGCATTAATCCAAAAAACACAAAATAATAAATGTTGGAGAGACTGGAACACTTAGACACTGCTGGTGGGAATGTAAAATGGTACAACCACTTTGGAAATCCATTTGGCTTTTCCTTAAAAAGCTAGAAATAGAACTCCCATACAATCCAGCAATCCCACTCCTTAGAATATATCCTAGAGAAATAAGAGCCTTTACACGAACAGATATATGCACGCCCATGTTCACTGCAGCACTGTTTACAATAGCAAAAAGATGGAAGCAACCAAGGTGCCCATCAACGGATGAATGGATAAATTATGGTATATTCACACAATGGAATACTACACATAGATAAAGAAAAATGATGAATCTGTGAAACATTTCATAACATGGAAGAATCTAGAAGGCATTATGCTGAGTGAAACTAGTCAGTTGCAAAAGGACAAATATTGTATGAGACCACTATTATAAGAACTCGAAAAGTGGTTTAAACAGAGAAGAAAATATTCTTTGATGGTTACAAGAGGGGAGAGGGAGGGAGGAAGATGGGTTTTCACTAATTCGACAGTAGATACGAACTATTTTAGGTGAAAGGAAAGACAACACACAATACAGGAGAGGTCAGCACAACTGGACTAAACCAAAAGCAAAGAAGTTCCCTGAATAAACTGAACACTTTGAAGGCCAGTGTAGCAGGGGCGTGGGTTTGGGGACCATGGTTTCAGGGGACATCTAGGTCAATTGGCGTAATAAAATCTATTAAGAAAACATTCTGCATTCCACTTTGGAGAGTGGTGTCTGGAGTCTTAAACACTAGCAAGCAGCCATTCAAAATGCATTGATTGGTCTCAACTCACCTGGAGCAAAGGAGAATGAAGAACACCAAAGTCACAAGGATATTATGAACCCAACAGGCAGAAAGGGCCACATAAACTAGAGACTACATCAGCCTGAGACCAGAAGAACTAGACAGTGCCCGGCTATAACAGATGACTGCCCTGATAGGGAACACGACAGAGAACCCCTGAGGGACCAGGACAGCAGTGGGATGCAGACCTCAAATTCTCATAAAAAGACCAGACTTATTAGTTTGAGACTAGAAGGACCCCGGAGGTCATGGTCCCCAGACCTTCTGTTAGCCCAAGACAGGAACCATTCCCAAAGCCAACTCTTCAGACAGGGATTGGACTGGACTATGGCACAGAAAATGATACTAGTAAAGAGTAAGCTTCTTGGATCAAGTAGACACATGAGACTATGTGGGCAGCTCCTGTCTGGAAAGGAGATAAGAGGGCAGGGGGTCAGAAGCTGGCTGAACGGACACAAAAATAGAGAGTGGAGGGAAGGAATGTACTCTCATTAGAGGGAGAGAAACTAGAAATACACAGCAAGGTGTATGTAAGTTTTTATATGAGAGACTGACTTGGTTTGTAAACTTTCACTTAAAGCACAACAAAAATTTAAAAAATTTAAAAAAAAAAAAAAAGCACAGTACCCGACATACACTAAGTTCTGTGTAAACGTTTCCATCACCTGTCATTTTGTTGTCCTGTGGCGGCCTGCGTGTTGCTATGATGCGTGAAGCTATACCACTGGTATTTCAAATACCAGCAGGGTCACCCATGATGGAAAGGTTTCAGTGGAGCTTCCAGACTAGACAGAGTAGGAAGAAAGGCCTGCCAATCTGCTTCTAAAAATTAGCCAACGAAAACCCATGGATCACAACAGAGTATTGTCTGATCTAGTGTTGGAATATGTGCCCCTAGGTTGGAAAGCACTCAAAATACACAGTGGTCATGACAGTGGAGTCAGGCACACAAACGATCTTGAAGATGAAGCAGGACCAGGCAACTTTTTGTTCTGTTGTACATGGGGCTGCCCATAAGTGGGAGCCAACTCAACAACAACAAATGTAAATCTTTATTTAAGATAAATAAGCATTTCTCAATCCCTGGCCCAGGTCAGGTTCTGGGTTATAAGTTCTAACATCCCCCTGAACTCTTCCTCCAGCACTTTCATAGTCTGTAGATCTATATCTGAATGATCACTGAACAAATGAATGTCTCCCTCTCTAGACTAAGAGCTTCGTAAGAGCAGAAACTGTTTTGTTCTCTCTTCTATCCCTGAAAACTAAAACAATTGCCTGGTTCATGGTCATATTCATGAGATTCTTGTTGACTCAATGAAAGAATGACCCAATCATATTTTATTGTAACTACTTCTTTACAAGGAGCCCTGGTGGTGCAGTGGTTAAGCGGTTGGCTACTAAGGAAAGATCGATGGTTCAAGCCAACCAGCCACTCCCCAGGAGAAAGATGGGACAGTCTGAGTCTGCTCCTGTAAAGATTTACAGCCTTGGAAATCCTATGGGGCAGTTCTACTATGTCCTATAGGGTTGCTATGAATCTGAATAGACTCAAGCGCAACAGGTTTGGTTTGGTTTATCTGTTTACACTTTAATCTACTCCACCAATATATAAGCTTCTCCTTTATCTTTTTATCTCCAGTATTTAGTACAATTTCAAGGGCAGAGTAGATGCTTAATAAATTTTGAACTAAAGCAAGAATGGTAATGTAATCACTGTACTAAATTTATGATCATACCTACCACCAACCTGAAAAAAGAAAAGCTGGCATGCACAGAAAAAACTTGAGCATGGCCAACATTCTTTTAGCAAGATTTTTGAAATAATTTTCTTTACTGTATGAGCCAGTATAGCAATGAAAATCTGTTGCTATGATTGTCGAAATAGGAATCATAAACATAAAGGTGAGCACGCAACTGATGTACCTTCAAACTGCAAGTCATCTACAGCTGCCATTTAGCCAGTGGGTCTTCGACCAATTATTAAGAAGAAACTTTGTAGGAACTAAAAAGAAAAAATAGATAAGCTTAACATAATAACAAGATAAAATACCCGCAAACAAATCTAATTTCACCTTTAGAAAACGTACTGCTTTCCCTTGCCTCCTTTTTCAGTGGGGTTTGACAGGTTTACATAAACAATCACTTAGCGTCAGATATCATTAAAACTACTCTAGAAAAGAAAGAAAAAAAAAAGGAACCCTGGCAGCTAAAAGTTTTATCCAATCTCACAGCCTGAGTGTTTAGAAACCAGGGGCTAAATGCAGTCAGGAGACGGGAGAATAAGAATGGGAAGGCTGAAGTTGGGAGAAGGTGACTAAAGCGACAGTAAAGAGCAAAGGCAGTTCAGCCTAGCCAGTGGTTAAGGGCACAGGCTCTGGGGTCAGACAGACCTGGGTTTGACTCCCGATTCTGCTGCTTCTCGCTGCGTGACTGTGGGCTCCTCGGGGCCTCAGTTTTCTCATCTGTAAAATGGGTTCATAATGGTACCTACTAACACGGCTGTTGGGACTATTAAATGAGACAGTGCATGTAAGGCGCTGAGCGAAGAGCTAAGCAATTAGTCTGCGCTGTTAAGTGTTGGGGACCACGCAGCCTAGGGCACCACGAACCCAGGTAGGTCTGGGAAAAAGCTCCCCCGGAAGCCAAGGCAATAGTTTAGGGAGACGAGCTGGGCCACAGCTGCCCGGCCCAGGTGTTCCCGCGTCCTCTCTGTACCAGGCCGGCCCCGCAGGCCCGGCCGCCTTACCTTGCGGGGCTCAGCGTCATGCGGGGCTCAGCGTCCTGTGGGTCCGGGAAAGGTTAGGGCCTCGGTTGCTCGGCGCCAGTTCCGGTGCCACCAAGTTGCCGGAACCCGGAGATCCGGGGAGCGGAGCTTCTCCACCTCCTCCGGACAGAGCCACGCCCCCTTAAAGAGGCAGTAGCACCCAGAGCAGAAGCTTCGGGAGCTTCAGAGAGCAGAGGCCTTCAGAGCCCGCTCGCTCCTTCGCCTCTCCCGGGGGGAAGTGCATGTTCTTAAAGAGACAGGAGCAGCTTAGGCGGAGAGGCAGGTCTCTCAAGAGGGTCCAGCTCTGTAGGCTTCGCTCCGGTTGGCGCGCAGAATTCTTTCCAAAAGTGCTGGGTTTTCTTATCGTTTGTTTATACCTCTTATGGAAATTTATAAATAGCGTAGTTAAAGACGAATGTGAAAACAAAACAAACAAAAAAGCCACCAGTGTCACCACCACCTTTTTGGCCGTAAAAATTTATTTAACCAGTGAGGGAGCGAATGAGTCAATTACTTCCCGAGTTTGTGAATGGATGATTGAGGGCAGGATAACGTCCGTTCGTCTGAGCACCCTCAGGAGTCAGAACAGGCCCAGCACTTAAGTTCATGTCAGTCCTGGGAGCGTTCGCCTTAGGGATAGACACAACGTACCTCCCCAGGGCACCTGACCGCCATTTCGAATAGAAAAGACACCCAATAAACAAGAGTGGCGTTTCACTGAGTACACCTGATGAGAAACGTTTTGCCCATACCTTCTGTTTTTTACCTGGTTAACACCAGTACAACCCTCCAGGCTTTTCTCTTTTGTTTTTGTAATTTAATTTTGTTGTTGTTGAGAATATACACAGCAAAAATACACCAGTTCAACCGTTTCTACATGTACAATTTCAGTGACATTAATTACATTCTTCAAGTTGTGCAACCATCCTCACCCTCCTTATTTGAGTTGTTCCTCCCCTGTTAACATACACTCACTGCCCCCTAAGGTTTCTATCTAATCTTTTCAGTTGCTGTTGTCACTTTGACAACTTCAATCTTATCATGATGTTGCTTATTGGTCCAGTTGTGAGGGTTTTTGTTTTCTTTATGTTGAGGTGTAATCTATACTGAAGCCTGTGGTCTTTGATCTTCATTAGTAAGTGCTTCAAGTCCTCTTCACTTTCAGCAAGCAAGGTTGTGTCATCTGCATAACGCAGGTTGTTAATGAGTCTTCCTCCAATCCTGATGCCTAGTGCTTCCTCATACAGTCTAGCTTATCAAATTATTTGCTCAGCATACAGACTGAATAAGTATGGTGAAAGAATACGAGCCTAACACACACGTTTTCTGACTTTAAGCCACAAAGCACTCCCATGTTCTGTTTGAACAATTGCCTCTTGGTCTATGTACACGTTCCTCACGAGCACAATTAAGTGTTTTGAAATTCCCATTCTTCGCAATGTTATCCATAATTTGTTATGATCCACACAGTTGAATGCCTTCACATAATCCATAAAACACAGGTAAACATCTTTCTGGTATTCTCTGCTTTTAGCCAGGATCCTTCCGACATCAGCAATGATATCCCTGGTCCCACGTCCTTTTCTGAATGTGGCTTGAAATTCTGGCAGTTCCTTGTTGATGTACTGCTGCAACTCCTCTTGAGAGATCTTCAGCAAAATTTTACTTGTGTGTGATACTGATATTGTTCAATAATTTCCACATTCTGTTGGATCACCTTGTCTTTGGAATAAGCATAAATATGGATCTCTTCCAGTTGGCCAGGTAGCTGTCTTCCAAATTTCTTGGCATAGATGACGAGTGAACACTTCCAGTGCTGCATCCGTTTGTTGAAATATCTTAATTGGTATTCTGTCAATTCCTGGAGCCTTGTCCTTCACCAGTATCTTCAGTGAAGCTGGAACATCTTCCTTCAGTACCATCGGTTCTTGACCATATGCTACAACCTGAAATGGTTGAATGTTGACCAATTCATTTTGGTACAGTGACTTTTTTGATGCTTCCTGCATCATTCAGTATTTTGCCCACAGAATACTTCAATGTTGCAACTTAAGGCTTGAATTTTTTCCTCAGTTCTTTCAGCTTGAAAAATGCTGAGCGTGTTCTTCTCTTTTGATTTTCTATCTCCAGATCTTTGCACATTTCAATACTTTACTTTGTCTTCTTGAACCATCCTTTGAAGTCTTCTCTTCAGTTCTTTTACTTCACCATTTCTTCTGTTTGATTTAGCTACTCAGCATTTAAGAGCAAGTTTCAGAGGCTCTTCTAACATCCATTCTGGTCTTGCATCCTTTGCCTAGTACATACCTGCAAAAAGTTTAGGAGCAGTAAGCCCCTCTTATCAGTTAAGGTGGTGGGCACCCTGCTGAAATCCAAGTTCCCAGACACCAGCCAAAGGTCAACATTACAAGCAAGCCTTTCAAAAAACACAGTCTCAGGCCTGCTGTGTTCCTCTTTCTGCATACATGGCTTACTATTATCCTGTCTACTGTGGTCTTATCCTAAGTGATCATATCTATAAAATCATAGTTTGGCTCTGCTCTTATGTGTTGTTTTTTTTTTATTATTATAAATTGAAATAAATACAAAACTTAAAAATTATAATACAAAAGTTAATGTGTGGTTTGGCAATTCCTTAAAAAGTTAAACACAGAATTACCATATGATCCAGCAATTTCATTCCTATGTATGTGGCAAGAGAATTGTAAGCAGAGAATCAAACAAATACTTATATACCAATGTTCACTGCAGCATTATTCACAACAGCCAAAAGGTGGAAAAGCCCAAGTGTCCATCAACAGATGAATGGATAAACAAGATGTGGTACATACATACCAAAGGAGTATTATTCAGCCATAAATAGAAATGAAATCCTGATACATGTTATGACATGGATGAACATTAAAGACATTATGCTGAATGAAATAAATCAGACACAAAAGGACAAATATTGCATGATCCCACTTATATGAAATGTCTAGAATAGGAAAATGCATAGAGACAGAGAGTAGATTAGTAGTTACTATGGGCAGGAGGGAAGGGAAAATGGGGAGTTAATGCTTAGTGGTATAAGCGGAAAAGTTTCAAACAGGAGGCACTCATGTCATATGTAAGAATGACGGGGCCAACGTACATTCTCAGGAATGAAAACGTTAGGATGTAGACCATTTGTTTGTGGGAAGAATGTGTCAAGATGTAAACAATTTTTTCCAGGGAAAAATGTGTTCATGGCTGTAATCACGTATAACCGAACTGGCTGGTGCCACTCATGTAGGTGGTAACTCACTCCCTCCTAGCCAAGTGGCTGAATTTTACATTCTAAAGGACTTCAAGCTGAAGCTGACCTTATCTATAATCAAACCATTAACCCTCCATCTTTCCTTCGTTCTCTATGTATATAGATCCTTCTCTCCACTTGAACTGCAAGTGCTTTGTATTTTACTTAGCACTGCCCAGCTCAAGCTATTATTCCTCAATAAAACTCCTTTTCTTTCACTCCAAAAGAGTATGAGATTTTCTTCTTTGACATTTCTGGTGTCAGGAACAGGATTTTGAAGGTGCATTATCTTTGATGATTCCCTGGGGCATTGGACATGAGGATGGTACCTGCTGAGCCATTTTGGGTTATTTCTGCCAATTCTCAACAATCATTTAAGGTAAAAAACTTCTCAGTTTCAAGCTCCACTCCATTGTGGTGATAGCTCTTTGAGTTTTATTTTGGATTTGTTTGGTTCTTGCAAGTAAAAGTTTGTTATTTCTGTCATTATAAAATGGGGAATGCTGTGTTTAAAGGAGACTTGAAGCCAACTTATGGGACTTCTGATCAGTACATGAACAAGCATTATGGTTCCTTATCATGCATGTTCATGCCTGTCTGGTTTAACACCACTCAAGGCAGTTTGAAAAATCAGTGGCCACTTTGGAGTTCTTTTGATCTCTCTAAATTAACTTTTCTGGGCAGTAAGTTAGAGAACCGAGGCCCCCAGATTAACTGTTCCAGTGGGATGCCTAATTTGGTTGGTATATTGAGGTCTTTAAAAGACATCAAGACAGTAAAATTGCTTCCCTATAGGACATTGTCTCCAAATTAACTTAGCAGAATAAAGAATTACAATATCAAATTTCAGCTCCTACCTCTTCTCTTCTCCTGCCAGCTGCTACCACTTTATACCCTTCTTTGTCTTCCTACTCCTCTGATAACATTTTATCTGAACTTCCCGTTTCCCCTATAAAACCAGCAAATAAACTGTTCTAGTTATCCAGTGCTGCTATAACAGAAATATCACAAGTGGATGGTTTTGGCAAACAGGAAATTACTATCTCACAGTTTAGGAGGCTAGAAGTTCGATATCAGAGTGCCAGCTCTAGGGGAAGACTTTCTCTCTCTGTTGGTTCTGGGGGAAAAGGTCCTTGTCATCAATCTTCTCCTGGTCTGGAAGCTTCTCACCACAGGGACCCTGGATCCAAAGGACACACTATGCTCCTGGCTCTCCTTGCTTGTTGGTAATGAGGTCCCTCTTCTCTCTCCTCAATTCTCTCTTTTATATCTCAAAAGGGATTGACTCAAGATAAAACCTAATCCTTTAGATTGAATCCTACCTCATTAACATAACTGTCTCTAATCCTGCCTCATTAATATCATAAAGGTTAGGATTTATAACACATAAGATAATCACATCAGATCAGAAAATGGTGGACAACCCACACAATACTGGGAATCATGGCCTAGACAAGTTGATACGCATTTTGGGGGGACACAATTTGATTCATAACATAAACCCTTACTCAAAATGCTCTTTAAAATTTGTCTCAGCAGTGATGCCAAAGATTCCCCTCATATCACTTTTGCCCTGTGAACATGCTCAGAATTCTGTAGCATCGTGAAAGATTTTCCTGAACTCCATGCGGACCCCTATAGATTTTCTAAGAATTTTAAATTCTTGTTGAAGCCCATCACCGTGGGCTCCCCAACTTCTATCAGCTTGTTCACATGATTACTGATCCAGGGGAAGCCCAACTACAGCTAGAACAGGCAGAAAGGAAAGGCCCCAAGGACAGTTTAGCCTTAAAGATTGATAAAATGGCCACCAAGCTGTTGGAAGACTCTCGTGCCATGAGTAAACAATTGCTAGAGGTTATCCCAAAGGTCTTCCTTCCAGTGATTGACTGGACTAAAACTCACTCCTGTAAACAAAATAATGATGAAAGTGTTTATGATTATCAGACTCAGCTACACCAGAAGTTTTCTGAACACTCTGTCTTCACTTTGTGCCTTGTGCCTCCAGCGCTTTCAGTGCTGTTTTCATACCTGGCTTTAAACCTGAGAGCTCAGCCTTAGTAAAGAGATATCAATTAGACTGGGAGACAGCTCCTATTGTTGAGCTAATCAACTTAGCTTACAAAATTTCCCAGATGCTTGAAGCCAAAAGGGTTTCCAAGGCTAATAAATTAATGGCCCTTCATTTGCAACAATTACAATCTCCCAGTCAAAAGAAAAATGCTAAACTTTCCAATGGCACAAAGGCAGGTGTTTGTCACTATTGTAAAAAACCTGGCCATTGGAAAAAAGAGGGCTATAAGTTAAAAAAATAAATAAATAAACAAATGATTGACATAGCCCCTCCTTTAAAAAAAATCCTACAATCTGATTGAGAATGAAGAGGCTCCGGGGACAAAACAGGTACTTTTCCAGTTGTTGCTCTTAATCCATGAGGAGAGGCTACTTTATTTATTAATGGAGAACCTTGCCAATTTTAATTGACACTGGAACCACCCTGTCGCTATTAACCCCAGCTGTTTACAAAAGCCCCTACCTCGAAGTACTAAAACCTCAAAAGGTCATCATCAGTCAGGAACAAAGATTGATTCATCCGCAACCTGTTCTGATATCTCTTGGTCCTAGTGAAGATTTACAGCTTTTCTTTGTTGCATTCTTATACCCCTGTCAATATACTGGGAAGAGATTTTTTTTTATCCAAATGGCATGTCCATTTACAATTTAATGAAAAAGGGAAATATTATTGACCCTGCATGATATCCCTAAGCCAATGGAGACAGGCTATGAATTAGACAATATTTAGGAAGAAGAAGCCACTTGCTATATGCAAGTGCTTGTCAGACCTCTCTAAAATTCAGTTCAGCCTAGCCCTCTCCCTTCTGACATCTTTCCCCTAGTTCCTGAAACCTTATGAACCACCACATCCACATATGTAGGTTGAGTTTTGTCAGCTCAGCTGATTAAAATTCAAATAGATGTACCTAGACCTCTGCCCAAAATTCCCCAGTATCCACTCAAACAAGAAGCAAAAGAAAGACTAGCTTCCTTTCTAAAGGTTTAATTGTCCCTTGTGCCAGCTTTTGTAATACTCCTGTTCTTCCAGTTAAAAAACCAAGTATTAGGGGCTAGAGATTTGTTCAAGATTTGCATTCAATCAACCATATTGTTATTCCTAGATTCCCAGTAGTCCCTAGCCGTCATTTATTACTTTCCAATGTGGGTTAATGTTCCTTCAGATGCTACTCATTTTACAGTTGTGGATCTTTGCAGCACCTTTTTCAATATTCCTGTGTGCATTCTAAAAGTCAATATTTGTTTGCGTTTACCTGGGAAAATCAACAATTAACCTGGACTGTAATGCCCCAAGGATTTACTTATTTTTCTCGAATTCCACGTGCAGATTTGCAGCTTTTACAGTTTACAAACAAATCCACATTGTTGTAGTACATCAATGATTTGCGAGTTTACTCAACTTCCCAGCAGGTATACCTTGACTACAGAGTAGATTTATTAAAACATCTGGATGCTGGTGGACATAAGGTTTCCAAACAAAAATTACAATTATCTCAGCCTTCTGCTAAATATTTGGGCCACCTAATTTCTGCAGAAGTCACTTCTATTGATCCTAAATGAAAGATGCTATTCTTGTCTTTCCTAAACCCAAAACAAAGGAACAGCTATGAGGATTTCTAGGACTGTGGCTAGTGTTGAATTTGGATTCTCAATTTTTCTTTGTTGGCTCAACCTTTGTTCAAATATTTAAAAGCCTCTGAACCAGATTCATTCCAAATTACACCAGAAGAACAAGAGGCCATAGTTCAATTAAAACGGGCTTTAATGAACACATCCACTCTAGGTTTTCCCATTACCACCTAGATTTTTCCTTATTTATACATGAAGTGTCTGGAAATGCTTAGATGTATTAACTCAAAAACATGGAGGACAACAAAGATCTATAGATTATTATAGCCTATAGCTTGACCCTGTAGCCAGGGGATACCCTCCCTGCTTTAGAGTTGTGGCTGCTACTGCCAAACTAGTGGAAACCACAGCAAATGTGGTGCTGGAAAACTTTTTAGATGTCTGTGTGCCCCATGCTGTATCTGTCGTACTTAACTCTGCCTTGACACAATGTCTTTCTGCAGGTTCATCTCCTATGAAGTTCTCCTCCTGGCAGCATCTAATATTAGACTACATTCCATGCTCTGTTTAAATCCAGTTACTCCTCTCCCTGCAACTAATGAGAACAACTATGCTACACATGATTGTCTAGACTTGACTGAGCAGTTTTTAAAAAAATTTTTACTGTGCTTTAAGTGAAAGTTTACAAATCAAGTCAGTCTCATACAAAAATTTATACATGCCTTGCTATATACTCCTAATTGCTCTCCCCCTAATGATACAGCACACTCCTTCCATCCACTCTCTCTTTTCGTGTCCATTCAGCCAGCTTCTGACCCCCTCCGCCCTCCCATCTTCCCTCCAGACAGGAGATGCCAACATAGTTTCATGTGTCTACTTGATCAAGAAGCTCACTCTTCACCAGTATCATTTTCTATCCCATTGTCCAGTCCAATCCCTGTCTGAAGAGTTGGATTCAGGAATGGTTCCTGTCTTGGGCTAACAGAAGGTCTCGGTTGACTGGGCAATTTTAACCCCTCAGAAAGACTTAAAAGAGATCCCTTTAACTAGTCCTGATTTAGTTTTGTTTGTGGATGATTCCTGTTTAAAACCTAACCCTACGAGTCGTCACTATAAAGCTGAATATGCTGCTGCAAATTCTTCTGAAGTCATTGAAAGTCAGGCCTTCCCTGAAGCCACTTCAGCCCGATAAGCTGGATTAATTGCCTTCACTTGAGCTTGTAGCATTGTTTCAGAAAAACCTGTTTAAAATTTTGTGGACAGTAGATATTATTTTGGAATTGTATACAATTTTGGCAAGTTATAGAAACAGGATTTTTATGAAAATGTCATAAAAAATGAAGTTTTAGTAATGGATCTTCTAGACCTTCTATTACTTCCCTCTGAAAACGCTGTAATAAAAATAGTGTTCACCAACCAAAAAGAGTACCACAAACTGAAGAAATTAGAGGACATAATCTTGTTGATATGGAAGCCAAACAAGCTGTCTCTCAAATTATTCCTGCATGTATGAAAAATAAAGAAAGGAACTCCCCTAATTTGTCTACCAATAACTCCAACCTTCATGAATTAACTTTATTAAAAATTTTAAAACACCAACAATTAGCCCAAACAGATGAAATTAAGGAATGGAAAAAGGCAGATTGCTACCAAGATCTTCCCACTAAATTGTGGACTGGGTCTAACAATAAAGCCGCCTTAGCCAATTTCCTGCATGTTCCTATGATGCAAACCTTAAGGTTCTCACATGGGATGAGATAAAATGAAAGAGACCTTACAAAATATGGGCGGGAAAAATTTTTTGAGGCTGCTGAACATGTTGCCACCATTTCTCTGTTTGCCTTTTCCATAATCCCAGAAAATACCTTAAAGTCCTACGTGGACAATACCCTTTATCTTTACAGGCCTGTGCTTGAATGGCAGCTAGACTATTATTCAGCTTCTACCCTCAAATGGTTATAAATATGTATTAATAATCATTTGCAAATTTTCACATTGGGTAGAATTCTTCCCCTACCATAGTGCTATTGCAGAGTTTGTAGCAAAAAAACTTCTTGAAAACATCATACTGGGAGCACAATAACTCTTCGTAGTGATCAGGGAACTCATTTCACTGGTCAAGTCACCCACCCAAGAACTGTGTGGAGTTTTTCCCATTTATCAAAGGCTACATTGTCCCTATCAGCCTCAGTCTTTATTATTTGGAATAATAAAAGCCCAAATAGAAAAGCTTTGTGAAACTTTAGATTTATCCTGGACTAAATTCCTTCTCTTAGTTCTTTTAAATCTGAGGTGCACACCATTTGAATCTCACAAACTTAACCTGTGTTCCTTCCTATGTTGCCTGCACCAACCCGAACATTGTTCAACCTGAATTACTGAAGCATTGCCTGTCTTTAATCCAATATTCTAACAAATATCTTTCACAGGTTAGAGAAGCCTTTGGCTAACAGAAACTAGACTTCTGAAGTCTGCCTAACTTTGTCCCAGGAAAATACGTATATTGGAAGAGACACCAAATAAAAGACTCATTAGAATGTCACTGGAAGGGACTATACTTAGTCCTCCTCATCAATCCATATACAGTGAAATTAGAGGGAATAAAACTTTGGATCCATTTTTCACAGTTAAAGGCTAAGACTTTCCTTTGGACTAGCCAACCCACCAGAGACTTGAAGGTTACATGTAAACGCCCCTGTGACCAGAAGCAGACGATATCTGAGGTAGATGGCTGACCCAAGACCTTGGACGAGGCTTGAAAATGCACCTCTTTAGATTTTTTTTCTTTGTTACAGTCATGCTTCTACTAATATTTTCCTAGCTAGGATAGCTGCTTATGCTCAACATTTGAAAAGGTTTAATTGTTGCCTCCGTGGTGTCCTCTGAACCTCAGGTCAGTCTGGCCTTCCCTGGTAGTCTCTCCACTACAAGGATCTGATTGGTTTGTTCTTGACCTATGATACAAGAAAAACAGAGAAATAGTTCATTACTACAGAAAATCACTCTTACTAGATTTTTTATTGATAAATGGCCTCTTTTTGGAGCTGAACAAAACCCAGGTCATAACTTAACCTTTAATTTTAACAAACTTTTTACTTTACCAAATAAAGTCGTGCAAGAAGAGCTAGCTAAAGAATCTTCCAAAGCCACAGACAGCACTCTTCATATTGTAGGTTCATATCAACAACTGTGGGACGGGGATTCACCTTGTTAACTCCCCAAGCAGGGAGGCTAGGTCAAATTACTCCCCTTTCCTGGGAACAATCTAACCACACCCATATGAAATAACCCAGCCATCACTAGATCTATGGAATCGCTTCCAATATCTGAATGTGCATAAGTTATAACCTTACAAGCTACTGACTGGCATATCACCAACTAGCAATGACACTCAGGTATTTATTGGGTAGCCCTGTCTTAGTCATGTAGTGCTGCTATAACAGAAATACCACAAGTGGATGGCTTTACCAAAGAGAAATTTATTCTCTCAGTCTGGTAGGCTAGAAGTCCGAATTCAGGATGCCAGCTCCAGGGGAAGGATTTCTTTCCCTGTCGGCTCCTCAGGAAGGTCCTTGTCATCAATATTCCCCTGGTCTAAGAGCGTCTGACTGCAGGGACCCTGGGTCCAAAGGACGCATACCACTCCCGGTTCTGCTTTCTTGGTGGTAAGAGGTCCCCCTGTCTCTCTGCTCATTTCTCTCTTTTATATCTCAAAAGAGATTGACTCAAGATACCTAATCCTGCATCTTGTAAATTGGGTCCTACATCATTAACATAACTTCCTCTAATCCTGCCTCATTAACATCATAGAGGTAGGATTTAGAACACATAGGAAAATCACAACAGATGACAAAGTGGTGGACCATCACACAATACTGGGAATCATGGACTAGCCAAGTTGATACATATCTTTGGGGGACACAATTCAGCCCATAACAGTCCCTAACAGCACCTTTTGGCTTTGTGCAATCAACCTTTTGCCTCGACTCCCACCAGGCTGGACTGGAAGATGCATTCTGAACCTGAGCTGGACTCAAGGAAGTATTTTAACTGAACTCCCTTTACCAGCTAATGTATCCATATTAAGAGCTCAATGGTCTCGATCAATGTTTCATTGGTTTGATGGTTTAATGGCAGATAGGATTTGAAGATGTTATCGCACATGTAGAAATATTAACCAAATGTATACAAACTGCCCAAAATGACATAGGCTTCAAGAGACCAATACTGAAATAGCAATGATAAGAAAATATTACTCCAAAATAGAATGGCTCTTGATATTCTCACTGCAGCCCAAGGAGGTACCTGTGCCATAATAAAATCTGATTGCTATGTCCATATTCCTGACAATAATGCTAATATTACATTTTATGTTAATCATATGCAACATGTAGTATCTCACATTAATGATCCTGTTCCTTCCTTAACTGATATTAAAAGTAATTGGTTTTTGTCTTGGGTGGATGGTAGAAAAAAATGCTACTTTATTCTGGAATCTTTACATTCTATTATTGTAATTATAAAATGCTGTTTTGCTTTAGTTTAACACATTTTATCCACGAGATGCTTCAAAACCATGTGACCCTTCACATAAAATCATGCTGGTTTCACAAGATTTCACCAATAGTCGTGTTGTTTAATCACCTCCCTTTTGCATCCCTGCATGAGTTTCATACTGACCTCTATTATTCTGTCCTGACTGAGAAATGTTCCTAGAATGTGGCCTTGTTCATTAAGAGGTTCCCCATAAAACCTACTCATGCTAAAGATGAGGCTCAGGAAGGTGAAGGAAATTTTTATTAACCAAAGCTCCTCAAGAAAAACAGAGAAAGTCCTTGCAGAAGAAAGGCTACTCCGTTGCGGTTGATCAGTGCCTCCAGGTGGAGGCTTGATCAAAAGGGGGAAATGTAAATAAAAAAGTTTCAAACTGGAGGCTCTTGTGCCAAATGTAAGAATGATGGGGCCAACATTGATTTTCAGGAAGCAAAAAGTCAGGATGTAATCCATTTTTTCATAGGAAGAATGTGACAAGATGTAAACAAATTTGTTCCAGGGAAAAATGTGTTCATGACTGCAATCACATATAACCAAACTGGCTGGTGCGGCTCACCTAGGTGCTAACTCAGTCCCTCATAGCTGAGTAGTTGACCCTTACATTTCAAAGGACTTCCAGCTGAAGCTGATCTTATCTATAATCAATCATCAACCTCCTACATTTCCTATATATACAGACCCCTCTCTCCTTTTGAACTGCAGAGTGCTTTGTATTTTTACTTAGCACTGCCCAGCTCAAGCTGTATTGTTCCTCAATAAAATTCCTTTTCTTTCACCCTTAACAGAGTACTGTTTTCTCCTTTGACAATGGGTACAGAGTTTCTGTCTGGGGTGATAAAAAAAAAAAGCTTTGGAGCTAAATAGTAGCGATCGTTGTAAAACATTATGAATATAATTAATGTCTTTGAATTGTACACTTAAAAGTAGTTACAATGGCAAATTTTACGTTATATATATTTTGCCACAATAAAAAAATAAGAAAAAGAAAAAGAATTAACTACCTACAAGGAACTCCTTATTTTGATTATGACTTCATTTTAGTCTACATCCCTGGTCATTTTTTCTTGTTGAAAAAGAAGTGGTAAATTTATTAAATTGAATAAGTAATAGAGAGGAAGTGGGACTTAAAAAAAAAGGTGAATGTGTGAAGTACCTAAATCATCTCACATACCAACATAAATAGGCAGCTCACACTGCTGTAGGATTACATTCTGCAACATATTACAGAAGAATGCAAAATATCAGTGGCTTGAACAAGATGGCCATTTGCTTTACTCTCACTTAAAGAAAGTCTGGAGTTGGACATTTAGGACTAGATGGTAGCTCTGCAAAGTATCAGCATCACAGGCACCTGTCTTTCTATTCCCCCATCCAAGGGCATGGCTTACATTCCCAAGTTCACCTTACATCCAAAATGGCTACTGAAGCTCCAGGCATCACATGAGTTGAAGACAGAAAAAGAAGTATAAAGAAGGCCTCTCCCAGATGTTCCAGGGCTCTAAGAAGCCTTCCCAGAGATTCTACTGGACACTTCTGCTTATATCCAATGTACTCAAAGTGCTGGTCTGCAATGAATTACAGTAATATGTGCCAGATGTAAATCAGCACATTCCTTCCTTCACTGAGGAAGGTTGCTACAAAAAAAAAAAAAAAATCAGTTGACTTTAACAGTGTACTTAGTGATGCAGTTTATTTACATTCTGGTGCAAGTTCCTTAACTTATTGCAGGCTAGTAACAAACAGGCCTGACTTTGGGTTGCACTGGCTGACATTACAAGGCCACAGGAGGCCGAGGAATGTGACTTTTTCTTGGGTGGTACGTACACCACTAGAATCAGTGTTTGGAGTTCTATCACAAGTGAGGAAGAGAAAAATGTGTATTGAGCTTGGCCTCTAGTCCTTTGTTCCTCAACCAGAGGCTTTACCTCTCTGAGCCTGAATATTCTTCTGTTTAGAATGGGTTAACAACACCTAACTTGGGAATGTAAATAGTATACATTTTTTTTGTAGGTGATTTAGTAGAATCAACTAAAGTTAAAAAACAAAAATTCGGATCAAAAGGGGAAAAATGCAGAACACAATTTCAAATTCTCATGGACATCTTAAAAATGAGGTAAATCTAAAAAAAAATAATTTAAAAAATTATGTAAATCTATGTGTATTGACATAGAAATATCTCCATGAAATATTTTAAGTGAAAAAAGCAAGGTGTAATACACTCTGTGGAGTCCCTGGGTGGCACAAACAGTTAAGTGTTTGACTACTAGCCGAAAGGTTGGTGTTTCGAACTCACCCAGGGGCACCTCAGAAGAAAAACCTGGTGATCTGCTTCTAAACGTTTACAGCCTTGAAAACCCTATGGAGTGCAGTTCTACTCTGCAACACATGGGGTCGCCATGATTCAGAATTGCCTAGACGGTAACTGGTGCTGGTACTGGTAATGCTCTCTATATAGCATGAGCACATTTTTACTTAAAAAAAAAAGTGTAATGTGTTTATGCAGATATGGTATCTAGTATCACTGCTTGTCAAACATTTTATTTCCTTCCCAGTCGTGCAACTCCTTAAGGAAGAATTATATTCTTGGAACCACTGATGTCAGACTTGGTCATATGACTTTCCCTAGCCAATGAAATACAAGCAGAAGTAATGTGTGTCACCTATAGGCAAAAGTTTTTGTTTTTTTTTTTTTAGATTGCATTACTTTTTAAAAAATTGTGCTTTAGATGAAGGTTTATGGAGCAAATTAGTTCCCCATTAAACAATTAATACACATTGTTTTGCGACATTGGTTGCCAACCCCATGATGTGTCAACACTCTCCCCTTCTTGACTTTGGGTTCCCTATTACCAGCTTTCTTGTCCCCTCCTGCCTTCTCACCCCCACCTCCCCTCCCAGGCTGGTGTACCCATTTAGTCTCATTTTGTTTTATGTGCCTGTCTGATCTTTGGCTGAAGGGTGAACCTCAGGAGCAACTTCAGTACTCAGTTAGAAGGGTGTCTGGGGCCATACTCTCAGGGTTTCTCCAGTCTGTTAGACCAGTAAGTCAGTTTTTTTTTGTGTGTGTGTGAGTTAGATTTTTGTTCTACATTTTTCTCCAGCCTTGTCTGGGACCCTCTATTGTTGTCCCTGTCAGAGCAGTCGGTGGTGGTAGCTGGGTGCCATTTAGTTGCGCTGGATTAGACTGGTAGAAGCTCTGGTAGTTGTGGTCCCTTAGTCCTTTGTACTAATCTTTCCCTTGACTCTTTGGTTTTCTTCATTCTCCCTCGCTTCAGACACAGTGGGACCAGTGGACTATCTTAGATGGCTGCTCACAAGCTTTTTAAGACCCCAGATGCTACTCACCAAAGTAGAATGTAGGACATTTTCTTTATAAACCATGCTATGCCAATTGAGTTAGATGTCCCCCAAGGCCATGGTCCCCAGCTACAGGCGGAAGTTTTAAGAGCTGACATGCGTTTGGTCTTTTCTCTTTTTCTTCTGCCGTGAGACCAGAAATGTTCTAGGTAGAGGCTGGACTATCACCCTAGGTTCCAGAGTAAAACCAAAGTACAACAGAGTAGCATAATGGTTATGTAGCATGAATGAGAAATTAATCTCTTTAGCTGTAAAGACTGAGATTTTGGGATTTCTTTATTACTGAAGCATTACCTAACTTATTCTGACTGCATGTAAAAATAGATGTGTATATCAACACAAATGACTCCCAGTGGTGCAGTGATTAAGGTCAAAAGGTCAGCAGTTTTAGTCCACCAGCTGCTTCTTGGAAACCCTATGGGGCAATTCTATGCTGTCCTATACGGTCACTGTGAGTCAGAATCGACTTGATGGCAATGGGTTTGTTTTTTTTGGGGGGGGGGGGATCTGTGCTCCTACAGCCCCTGCACATGCCCCATCTTTGTATTTAATACATTAAGCGGTAGTTTTCTGTTTACTTGCCTCTTCCTTGTGCTGGGCTATGACCTCCCTTAGAGCATTTATATTTATCATGCTACCACCAGTGCTAAGGGGAGCCCCAGACTTGCTAGGGAGTGGCCCCAGTTCTGTCTATGCCTGGGAGGTTCCAGATCCATGTCCTCTGGGGAGGGCTGTGCCTTCAGAAAAGAACAATTTACAGGACTAAAAGAATTAACATTAGAATCTATTTATTTGCAAACAGAGTCTTGCTTTAAGTGGGATCTTTTCAAATAACTGTTTTTAAAAAAACTTATCAGAGGGAGAATCTAAGATCTGGTGTTTCCTGATCTAAGAATTCCTCAAAAGTCATGACAAAGTGTCAGGAATGATAATGTGCACCTGGTCTGGAATCTTCCATTTTACTGACAGGAAGGCAAACACACTCCTGCACCCTCCTCCTGTCCGGGGTTGGCTGCCCTGACCCTGCACCTTCGCTCAGCTCCACCCAGTGCCTCTTAGCTGTAACCTGTCTGTCTATCGGACACAGACCTGGCTCTGACCCTACAGAGATGGGGCTGCCCCAGCCAGGGCTATGGCTGAAGAGGCTCTGGATATTCTTGAAGGTGGCCCTGCATGTGGCCATGGGCAAAGTGTTACTGATACTGTTCCCCGGGAGAGTCAAGAAGAACATCCTGGCCCAAAACCCCCACTTTGCCTATGACATGTGGGGTTCAACCCTCTTCAGCATCCCGTACTTCTGGTTCATCCTGAAGGTCTATTGGCAGCGACTAGAAGACAAGACTGAGGAAGGGGGTCCAGCCCCAGATTGCCCGGTGGTCTGCCTCTCAGGCCAAAGGTGCAACATTTCGGACTTCATGCAAGGTCAGGAGGTGGATAAGGGCTGGAGGGGTGCTTGGACTGAGAGTAGCAGGAGGGGGGATGGTGAGTTGGAAAGTCCTGAATTCTTCTTCTACTGCACTAGCTGCTCCTTCTTTGGCTTCTTGTCTTCTTCTCTTACCCAGAAACTAGGAGTTCTCTTGGATTGCCTCTTCTTGCACTTGTAGCCGCACTGGTTTTTCAGTTCCTCGAACACTGCTCTTGTCTTGCAGTATGTTCTTCCTGGGATGCTTTTTGTCCATCTCTCTGCCTGGTTAACTCCCGTTCATCCTTCACACTCCTGCTTAATGACGCTTCCTGAGAGAAGCCTTCAACTCTCAGACAAGGTCACCCCCTCCTATATGCTTGCTTCACATCCTAAGCTTTTCCTTATTACATCTGTCATGGTGTGTAGTTATGTGTGGGTATTTGATTAAGGTCTGTCACTTTCACTGGTCTGCAAAGAGGACAGAGACTGTCACTCTAACACACTACTGTGTCCCCTGGGCTTGATGTCATCATGTCTGGCATATGGTAAGTGCTCAGCAAATACTTGCTGAATTGACTTCTCTCTCTCTCTGTTCCTCCTTTCCTTTTTCCTTCCCTTCTTTCCTCTTCCCTGTTTTTTTTTTTTTCTCTTTCTCCCCTGTATACTGACAATCCAGTTCTATCTATCTGGGTTCTTAAAGACCTCTCCAATCAGTTCCTCTTTTTTGTCCTCACACCTCTCTGTACCCTTTCTGCTCATCTGCTGCAGAGCTGGCTCTGGCTGCCCAGAGGTGGGGCTGATAGAGCTGCCCCTGCCAGGACTTCCTCCCTCCCTCATTCTCTCTTCCAACCTAGCTTGTGAACAGCTGTCAATCACTCTTCCAAAAGTATACATCTAGCCAATCCCCATCCCCCGCTTGACAACCTTCAGTGGTTCCCCTTTGCATTCAGAACGAAGCCCAGGCTCAGCCTTGCATGTGAGATCCTCCCTACTGGGCTCCCTCTCTCTTACAATTTCATCTCCAAGCTTCCCTTTCCCCCATACTCATTTCCTCTAGACCAACGGAACCTCCTGTTGGGTCTTGTTCATCCCTAGTGCTTTCCCTTCTGCTTTTGCCAATGTCATTGGCTGGTCTGAAACACCCCTCCCTCTCATCATCCCCCTCAGTCTTCAAGGTCCAGCTCTCAGGCCTCCTCTAGAAAGCCCTCTCGGGTCCCTTCAGGCAGGCATGCTCTCTCTCTCCCTTCTGGACTCATGGCTGAACCTCTCCTAGAACACCAGTTCTCCTGGTCCAGAATCTGACTACCTAAGTACAAGTCTTATCTTCCTGCTAAAGAGGGGCCTCATGACAGGGCTTGTGTCTGATTCTTCTCTGAATTCCTCAGCATGCTTCTCCCAGGGCTGGGACACAGCAGGTAGAGTAGAGATGACTCCCGAGGAATTCATGTAACTTTAGTATTTTTCAAGGCATGTTCTTTTGAACCCAAGTCCCACAAGCTATGCTTTACTATATAGAGCTCTCTGGTGAAAGAAATGTGTGAAGCCCTGCATACTATATCCTCCTCCTGGAAATTCATAGTACACATCAGCATTTAAAAGCCCCTGAGAAATGGACTCCAGACTTTCTGGAGCCACAGGGGCTGGATAAACCCCTGAAACTACTGCCCTGAATTAATCTTTAAAATATAAGCCAAAAATATCCCCTGAAGTCTTATTAAAACCAAACAATAGTTTAGCTTAACTAGTAAAAAATGTTTGCCTTGAGTATTAAGCTCTTTTAAGAACTATCTATATAGGATCATATAATGACAACAGCAACTCAAAAGATTATATAGGAAACTTAGGGGGCAGTGAGTTTATGTCAATGGGAGAGGAACAACTCAGAAAAGAAGGGTGAGAACGGTTACACAACTCAGTGTAATCAGCGTCACTGAACTGTACATGTAGAAATGACTGAATTGGTATATGTTTTGCTGTGTATATTCTCAACAACAAAAACAAATAAAATTTACCAAAAAAAGAAAACCCTATGGAGCACAGTTCTACTCTGACACACATGCAGTCACCACGAGTCAGGCTTGACTTGATGGTAACTGGTTAACTATATGTCAAGCACTGTGACAGAATCAGGTCAGCCTGCTGAAAGTCAATCACTGAAAAATCAGTTCCCAAAAAGCCACTTACCTCATGACCGATTCACAGGATTTACTTGCTTCTTTTCATTGTCCACTTTTAGTGGACCAGTTTACATTTTAAAGACTATTCTTTTTGTCTTTACTCCCAGCTGCTACAGCTGAGACTGGAGAATAGAGATGGGGAGACTGAGAAGCAAAAAAAGCCCCTCTATTTATAAAACGGAAACTTTGGTGGTATAGTGGTTAAGTGCTACGGCTGCTAACCAAAGGGTTGGCAGTTCGAATCCGCCAGGCGCTCCTTGGAAACTCTATGGGGCAGTTCTACTCCATCCTATAGGGTCGCTACGAGTCGGAATCGACTCCAGGGCACTGGGTTTCACTGGGTTATTTATAAAACAGGGTTGGCTTTCAGCACACTGACCCAGTGTCAATGAAATAAGAGGTACTGGCAATACAGAGGTAAATACAACTGGTCCCTGCCCGGGAAGAGCCCCCTAACCCAGGAGGGAGATGGTGGCAAGAGAAGGAAGCAGAGGGCCCTGGAGGATGGGACCCCTCTCAGCTGGGGCAGGGAACGGAGGTGGCTAAGGGCGGGCTTCCTGGAGCAGAGGACGGTGTACTGATTGTCTGGGACAGTGAAGCCTTGGAGTAGGTGAAGAAGAGGGCAGTGGGGAGCAGGGGCGAATAGGTCAGAGGGGTGGAGGAGCAAGGACAAAGACCTGATATATGGATGAGCATCTTTCAGTTTGGCAGAAGTAGGGGGTGGGAGGCCGGAAGGAGTAAAAGATGAGACTGAAGACATCACTGGGGACAAGAGCTTGGAGGGCGTATGTGTCTTACCAAAGAGGGTAGACTTTATCCTGAGAGTGTTGTTTAATTCTGGAAGGGTTTTTAATCAGAGAATTAATGTGATCAGCTCTACATATTAGAAAGACATCCTGTTGCTGCTTTGGAAGACACCAAGGCACTAAAAAGTTTAGTCTGTATGCTTCCATATAAACTCTGAATTCATTTTAGAGCCACAGACTAGGAGATCTGGAAGATTCTTTACACCAACCTCTTCATTTTTCAGACTTGTCAGAGCCACACAGCGAGTTCTTAGTAGAGTCGGAACTAGAACTTGTGCCTGCTGACTCTCAGCTAGTGCACTTTCTGTTGTTAGGTGCTGGGTGAGACAACAAAAGCTCAGAGAAATTTCCCACCACCTCCCTCTGCACGAACCCACACACACACACACAATGTACACACACTTTCAGACACACACATAGAGCAAAACATTGACCAACTGGCACACTGTGGCAGAAGGTAAGTTCTGGATGATTTATGAATAACTGAGAGTTAATCTGAAATTGGCTTTATTTCAGCCCCTGTTCAAAATCTTCAAAAATCTCTCCAAGTGTACTTATATAGTCTAGTGACTATAGCTGGGATTCCTCTGCTGAGGGAGTCTGGTGCGGGGGTTAACTTACTGACCTCAGAGTCCTGAGGGCTGAGTTTGAGTCCAGCTCTACTACAGAGCTGTTTTCCCAGCTATACAAATGATAGATTTAATAGTCCTTACCTGACCCGACATTCTTGTGAAATGGTGTTCTCTGCACCGTGACCTGTGGACATGGGCAGGGAGCCATCCCTCAGCACAGTAACTCTCTTGTACCCATCCTTCCTCTCTTCACTACCAAGAAGTCAGGGAACTAGGTTTAAACTTTGCCCTTAATATAGATTGATGTTCCCAACTATGCTATAAATAATTAAACAAATGGCTTTGTCTCCTCCAGCATCCTAATCAGTGGTTGTTGATTTTTTTCCCCAATTAAAAATAAAATTCCAGACAGTTCATATTTACAACTTGTTCTGACCCTAAGTCTTTTGGGTTCTTATCTGAAGAGTGAGCTCCTGGGATCACTTGAGGCCAATGACTGGCCACCTGGCTATGACTGGACCTTGAGCCTCCCTGATGAGGCCAGACTAACCCTGTCACGTGGCTGAGGAATTATCACGCGGTCAACCAACAGGGCCTGAGGCCCACCCAGTGCCTCTTAGAACCTCCAATAAAAAATTTTGTGAGCCAGGAACAAGGAAAGTTTTGCATCTCCAGA
Organism: Elephas maximus indicus; assembly: GCF_024166365.1. NCBI lineage: Eukaryota > Metazoa > Chordata > Mammalia > Proboscidea > Elephantidae > Elephas > Elephas maximus. Next base: position 97,337,693 of record NC_064821.1, read on the forward strand.
GACACTTGGCCTGCTTTCTCCTCACGTACTGAAAAATGAGGAATATGTAACCAATTGTGTTTCTCCTTTTATTTGGCCACCAGGAAACTCAAAGTCAAATATATAGCTCAGTTACAACAAATGCACAGGACCTTAAGGCCTGTTTGTATTCCATTTTTCCCTCCTCTTCTATGCTTCCAATTGGGGCATCATTTTTTTTTTTTTCTATTTTAATATTTTCTTATATGTGTAAGCTGCTTCAAATCCTTTGCAGAACAAGGTAGGGGGATAAGTAACCAAATAAACCAAAAGCAAGTTAAGATGTCCTCTATTTCCCACCTGTCTTAGTTATCTGGTGCTGCTGTAACAGAAATACAACAAGTAGGTAGCGTTAACAAAAATTTATTTTCTCACAGCTCAGGAGGCTGGAAGTCCAAATTCAGGGTGCCGGCTCCAAGAGAATGCTTTCTGTCTCTGTTGGCTCTGGAGGAAGATTTTTGTCTCTTTTTAGCTTCTGCTCCTGGGTGTTCTTCATGTGGTGTGGCATCTATCTTCACCCATCTCTGCTTGCTTGCTTGCTCAATCCGCGATTTTAGGTCTCAAAAGAGATTGATTTAAAACACACCCTACACTAATCCTGCCTCGTTAACATAACAAAGGAAACCCATTCCCAAATGGGATTACAACCGAAGGTATAGGAGTTAGGGTTTACAACACATATTTTTGGGGGACGCAATTCAATCCATAACGCCATCAGCAAGTCCTGTCAATTTCACCTTTCCTTTCTCCACAGCAAACACACTAGTCAGAGCTCCCATTATCTCTCATGTGGAATTCTCCAATGCCCCCCTAACTGGTTTCTCCCCACTTCCATTCTCACTCCCAGTCCTTTCTCTATGGAGCAACCAGAGTGATCTTAAAGTGTAACTCTGATCATTAGCCAGGGTTCTGGCTTGCAAGCAACAGAAACTCGCTCTGGTTTTCTTAGCCTCACACATATATACACACAAAGGAATGTATTGGAAAGACTTTGGAGACTTTTCAGAATCAAGAGCAGCTGGACCACTGGGTCTGGATGCTCCTGTCCCTGTGATTGCTGTGGGAATCCATCACAATTGCAGAACTCCACCACCCCTTCCAGGGGCATTAGCACTGGGCCGTGGATGAATTCAATGACTCCAGAATCAAAGACTCATATGAGAAGATCCAATCAGCCCAGTCTTGATTACTGCCTGTGCCCTGACTGCTGGGGGGCAGAGAGAGGACCGGGACTGTTTCCCATCAATAGTAAACAAAATAGGGAGTTCCAAGCAGGAAGGAGGGTTGAGAGCTGAGAAATCAAAATTGTAACAAATGTCCACACCCTTGCTGTACATCCACAATGACTTCCTGTGTGCCTAGAAAAAAACTCAGATTCTTTCCCAAGGTCTATGAGAGCCTGCCTGCTCTGGTTGATACCTACCTCTCCAGCCACATCTCTCATCATTTCCCCTGCCTGGCTCTGGCACAGTGGTGTTGTGGGTCCTTGAGCACACCAAGCTCTGTCCCTCCTCAGGGCCTTTGTACATCAGGTGCCTTTGCTGGGAATGCCCTTTCCCTCCCTTTGCCCATGGCTGGCTCTTTCCTTTCTCAGGTTGGATGACACCTCCTCAGAGGCCTTCCCTGGTGCACCTATCTAAAGTAGGTCACTCCTTTACAGTTTCTTTTGTAACACGTATCACAATTTGAAATTACTTTATTTATGTGTTTGTTTGTTTTTTTGCCTGTCTCACTAAGTAGACCTCACACTGCCGGCAGGTAAGGACCTGCTGGTCTTGTTCTCTGCTGACTCCTGGTGTGGCAGAGAGCCTTGCACATTAGAAGTGCTGAGTAAACGGTTGTAGATAGAAAAAGAGTGAGCTCAATGCCAAGGATCCAAGGATAAGTGAGGAATAGGCCAGCCCTCAAAGGGCAACGAGCCGTCTAGAGGATGTAGACACTTAAACAGGCCACATCATAATACAGGAACAGCCATGTTCTAATGGATGTACACTCAGGGCTCAACAATGTCAGCTCTGGCCATAGGTGACCACTGGGTCCTAGGAGCCCCCCAGAAGTGCCCCCAGTCCAGGTGAGGGAAATTACAGAAGGTTCTTACTCAGGGCCAGCTTCATGGGCATGAAACCAGTGAGTCACCCAGGGTTCCACACTCAAAAGGGCCTCACACTTGGGGCTTAATATTCTGGAGTAGCTGTCTTAAAATTCTTAATAATTTTACCTTTGAATTTGTGTTTTCTAAGTGAAGTCTGATGGAACAATGGAGCATGCCCCATGGACTCAGAGCTTTAGGTCACGTGTAGTCCCAGTTTCCGCCACCTCTGCCTCCGTGGGATGTGTTCTCCACCGCTCACCCCTCTACCCCCTGGTGTCCTGGGCCCCATCCGGCCTCCTTCTTCCTGCCCCCATTCATTGACCATTGCTACCTTCTGGCCTCAGAGAGGGCCTGGACACTGGCATGGGGAAGGCTGGAGTCAGGCGCTGTCACCCCACAGCATCTCAGAGCAGGCTATGGAGGCGGCTGTGCCATCTCAGGCTGCCAGCACCACAGTGCATTTGGCAGGTGATGAGGGTTAGGGGGAGACTTGGCAGCGAGAAACCTCTTGCCCATCACCTAGCGTGTCACTGAACAGGTTGCAATGCCCTGTGAGTTGGGGTGGTAGGGAGGTGGGAAGGGAATATGCCTGGCTCAACTTGTCTGCCCCTGGCCATGGCCTGGTGTGTTGCTCTGGTGGCTAGAGAGTGGGGGAAACTGGTAGCCAAACGTGGCAGAAGTACACACACAGGCACACTGAGGTGTGGGCCTCCTGGATTACTACGAGGGTCTGTATTCACGCTGTGAGTGTCCCTGTACCCAAGGGAGCATAACATCAAATACCAACTAGAAAACACCCTAACAGGTGGAGAGAGAGACCATGGAAGGGAAGAAAAACTTTATATTTAATACCTTTAATGGGACATTTTCCCTACTTTTTGAACAAGGAGCCCTGTACTTTCATTTTTCAATGGGCCCCACAAAATACGTAGCTAGCCCTGCTCCCACTCTTTTTTGTGGAGCCCCCTGCTTCACTGCCTCCCCCATTTCATAGCTCAGGTTGGAGATGATAGTTAAGAACAACAAAGTACATTTATTGAGCACGTACTATGGGCCAGGTGCCATTTTAAGCCCTTATCTGCATTAGCTTATTTAATCTTTGTAACAATCTTATAACGTAAGTACTACTATCATGTTCACTTGCGGATGAGGAAACCGAGGCACTTTGAATAAAAGAATAAAAGAAATTAATTGAGAGTCCAGGAACCAGAGTGTTAATTTTAACTCTGCCACTGACCTGTTGTACCACCTGGAGCAAGTCTATAAACCTCAGGTCCTTTGTAAAATGGGAAAAGAAATACTTACCTTGTAGTATTTCTAATCACATCACATGAGAGAATTGATGTGTATGTGCCTAATAAACTCCATGAAAGGGACTCACCTTATCATTATTTTAATTACCACCCAGTGGTCCACTGAGACCACCTAAGAAAATCCCCTCATGTAGAGAGGAAAAGCTGCTAAGTCATGCTTTCCAGGCTCCAGCCCCCCACTGTACCCTGGACCCATCCTGGAGGGAAAATAAAGATAATAGAATTGAATGTAGGAGTGAAGAACATGCTAGCAAATGAAATACTGTGTGCAGATTCTTGGTTTATGATGGTTCCGTTTTCTGTTTTAGGCATCAGACCACTGGTGCTGAATTTTGGAAGCTGCACCTGACCTTCATTTCTTTCCAAACTTGACCAGTTCAAGAGACTTGTGGAAGACTTTAGTTCCATGGCAGATTTTCTCATCATTTACATTGAGGAAGCACATGCAACAGGTACAGAAGGAGTCTCTGCCTTGGCCTCTTCCCTCCTTCTTTTTTCTCTCTCCTTTCCCCAAACCCCATCTGAGGGTTGGGGGTGGAGGGAGGAAGAATAGGAGAGAGAGGTATAGAATTGCTATTCATTGAGCACCTACCATCTCCCAGTCCCTGAGCTAGACTAACCTAGTTTACCTGAACTAGGTTTACCCAGCACTTGATAACTTCACAGCAGAAAACCTGGAGTGGCAGGATCTAGCTGGGAGGGCACAAATATTACAGCTACAAAGAATTTAGACCTGAAACGTCACGAGTGAAGCGATTGCTACAAAGTAATTTGTGAAATACGTCCTAAGACTCTCCAAACTCAAAGGGACATTATGGTTCATCTAGGTCATGGTTCTCAAGCTTTAGTGTGCAGCAGAATCACCTAGAGGGCTTGCTAAGACACAGATTGCTGGACCCTGTTTCCTGGAGAAAGGCAAGGCCAGCAGCAGTTTATTGTTAGTTTTCAACCTGTAGTCCATTAGCTAATGACTACCATCTCCTGCAAGTGGCACCTTGGCAATGAGGCCAATTGAAAATCCCCTTCCACTTTAAGTTAAAAAAAAAAAAAAATCAAACTCATTGCTGTTGAGTCAATTCTGACTCACAGCGACCCTACAGGACAGAGTAAAACTGCCCCATAGGGTTTCCAAGGAGTGGCTGGTGGTTAGCAGCCAACCTTTTGGTTAGCAGCTGAGCTCTTGACCACTGCGCCACCTGGGCTCCACTTACAGTCACCGAAACCAAACCAAACCCAGTGCTGTCGAGTTGATTCCGACTCATAGCGACTCTATAGGACAGAGTAGAACCACCCCATAGAGTTTCCAAGGAGCGCCTGGTGGATTCGAACTGCCAACGCTTTGGTTAGCAGCCGTAGCACTTAAACCACTTTGCCACCAGGGTTTCCCCACTTACAGTTAAGTGGCCCTAAATAGTTTGGTTTTAAGGGAACCACTTCCAGAGCAGACTAGAAGAAAACCTAGGGTCCAAAATAAAAAACTAGGTCCTTTCCCACATGTTTGTAATTTGGAGATAGGCAAAATAAATATTTTTTTAATAAGCTACTGTGTGCCAGGCAGAGTGCTGGGAATTCCACACAAGTTACTTCATTTAAGCCTCACAGCTACTTTGTAACAGAAGTTCCATTATTCCCATTTAATAGATGGGAAAACTGAGGCTTAAATAGCTTGCTCAATATCATACAGTTGATGGAGATCAGGGAAGGCTTCCTGGAGGAGATGGTGTTAGAGCAGCGATTCTCAACTAGCAGGATTTGGCTCCCCAGGGGACATTTAACAATGTCTGGGGCATTTTTGGTTGGCATGCATTGGGGCGGGGAGGGTGTGTGCTACTGGCATATAGCAGGCAGAGGCCAGGAGTACTACTCAATGTCCTAAAATGCACAGGCCAGCTCCCCCCAACAAAGAATTATCCAGACCCAAATGTTACCAGTGCCAAGGTTAAGAAACCCTGTTTTAGAGTTGAGCCTCTGAAGGACAGGAAGGATTTCAAAAGTGGAAGAGATGGTATGGAGAAAGGGCAGAGGGATCATCACGACAAAGGCACAGAGGTGGCAGTCTCATTTGAGGAAGAGTCTACTATGGCTGGATGGAGAAGGGCTGGCAGACCTGCCTGGAAACAGACTGAAAGAAATGATGGCGGTCATTAAATGCTACCCTAAAAACTGGTCGTGTAACTGGCTTTTAAGCAGAGAAAAAATATGATCAGATTTTGTGTTAGAAATCATACTCATTGTTTTGTGAATGATAGCTGGGAAGCAGGGGCACATTAACCAGTAAGCAATGAGATCAACAAGACGCACTGACACAGTGGCTACAACAATAGGCTCAAGCACAACAACAATTGTGAGGATGGCATAGGACCAGGCAGCGTTTCGTTCTGTTGTGCACAGGGTCGCTATGAGTTAGAACTCGACAGCACCTAACAACAACAACAATGTATCAATGGGCTTAACTGTTTGCTTACTCACTGATCTGTAAGCAAACACCCATGTGAAACTGCACACTACAGATTAGTAAGCAAACACATGGGTGAAACTGCGCACTGCAGATTAGTAAGTCAGCACCTTGCTTATTGCATAATCCTTCCCTGGCAGTGGGAAGGCAGTAAGACTACGAGGCTGTTTAGGAGGGGATGAAATTAAGAGTCATTGCCAAGCTAGCAGGAGCCCTGGTGGTGCAGTGGTTAAGAGCTCAGCTGCTAACTGAAATGTCAGTGGTTCAAACCCACTAGCCATGCTGTGGGAGAAAGATGTCACAGTCTGCTTCAGTAAAGATTTACAGCCTTCAAAACCCTATGGGGCAGTTCTACTCTGTCCTATAGGGTTGCTATGAGTCAGAATTTGACTCAACGGCAATGGGTTTGGTTTTGGTTTGCCAAGCTAGCAGTTGTACTTGGTTGTAAGCTCACCCTGGGAGACTTATCATGAGGCTGTAGTAGAGCTAACACGTCATCTGCCGTAGCCCCAGTTGCAGTATACAAACCAAGGGAAGAGACAGCCTCACACTGCTCACACTACAGGTAGAGACAGGAATTATGCTGTACCAGGGTGGAAATGAGAGACAGCCTGGGGGTGGGCAAGGCCAAGGAATCCCAAGTATTGCGCCTGGCTGAAGCAAGGAGCTGGAAAAAAGAGGGTGGCCAGAGATGAGGTTAGAGAGATGGGTAGAGGCCAGGTCGCCCGAGGACCTTGTAGCCACACTGAGGAGCTTGGGACTTATCTTGAGGGCAGCAGGAAGTCAGAGAAAATGGTGAGCAGGGGAGTTATGCTAGATTTGCATTTTGGAAAGTCACCATGGTGGACAGTAATTAGGAAAGGGAATTGTCTAGACTCTAGAGCAGTTCTCAAACTTCAGCCTGCGTCAGAATCATCTGGAGAGCTGTTAAAACACAGATTGCTGAGCCCCGTTCCCAACAGGTCTCAGGTGGGGTTTGAGGATTTGCTGACAAGGTGATGCTGATGCTGCTGGCCCTGGGACCACACACTTTGAGAACCACTGCTCCAGGCTCTTGCCTTTCAAAAGCGTGGTCCAGGCACCAGCAGCCTTACCATCTCAGGAGCATATCAGTCTCTCGGTGCTACCCTAGACAGGCTGAATCAAAATCTTACTTTAACAAGGTATGCACATTAACGATTGAGAAGTACTGGTCTATTGTTCTATCTCACATTGAACGCCCAAGGCCTAGGCTTCAGCTCTGGATCAACTCAATCATTAAGTCCTTGTGTGACTTCAGCCATTCACCCATATAGGAAGCTGGGCCAATTATGGCCAATGGCTCCTCTAGCTAGACTCCTCAGTTAAAGGTAGGGGGTATTTAGTCTGCAGGAAATGTGTGCCATCCCTGTGGGCCTGCTGCCCCACCCTTCTCTTGTAGATGGCTGGGCTTTTAAGAACAACGTGGCCATTAGGAATCACCGGAACCTCCAGGACCGCCTGCAGGCGGCTCACCTACTGCTAGACAGAAGCCCCCAGTGCCCTGTGGTGGTGGACACGATGCAGAACGTGAGCAGCCAGCTCTATGCGGCACTGCCAGAGAGGCTCTACGTGCTCCAGGAGGGAAGGATCCTTTACAAGGTGGTGATCCAGAAGCGGGAGGCCCACAGAGAGCAAAAGGGATCCAGGGAGGGTAAAGAGGGCCCAGGGAGGGCAAAAGGGGCCCAGGGAGGATAAAAGAGGCCTAGGGAGGGCAAAGGTGGCCCAGAGAGGGCAAGGGCAAAGAGAAAGCTTTGCATCAGACAGGCCTGGATTCAAATCCTCACCTGGTTGTTTACCAGCCATGTGAACACAGGCAAGTCCCTTTCCGTCTTGGAGCTTCAGTTTTCTCATCTTCAAAATAAGGGTATTGATCCCCACCTCACAGGGGATGAAATGATGTATGGACTGGAACTGTATCCTCCTGGCTGCCTTCTGAACCCAAATGAACAGTTTAGCCACGGTTTGGTTTCAAGCTGAGAGGCAAAGAATGTTGTTTCCCTTTTATAAATGATGCTCAGAGAAGGGAAGTGACTTGCCCAAGACCACACTGAGCAAGGCTTTGACTTCAAAATCCCCGGGATGGGATGGGTCAGGAGTGGGAAGATTTGAAGCTGTTAATCTCTGAGGAGGTGCCCTGGTGGAGGAGCAGTTAAGCACTAAGTTGCTAACAGAAAGGTCGGTGCTTCAAACCCACCAGCCACCCCAAAGGAGAAAGATGTGGCAGTCTGCTTCTGTAAAGAATTGAAAAAAAAAAAAAACCAAAACCGTTGCATTGACTCCGATGGATTCAAACGGCCAACCTTTTGGTTAACAGCCTTAGCTCTTAACCACAGTGCCACCAGGGCTCCCCATAAAGATTATAGCCTTGGAAATCCTATGGGGGCAGTTCTACTCTGTCCCATAGGGTTGCTATGAGTCAGAATCGACTCCACAGCACACAACAACAACAATCTCTGAGTCAGGCCTGAGTCTGGAGGAGGGTGGTGGTATTGTCATTGCGTGCCATCCAGTCGATTCTGACTCATAGCGACCGTATAGGACAGGGTAGAATTACCCCATGACAGGGTTTCCTAGGCTGTCATCTTTATGGGAGCAGATCGCCAGGTCTTTTCTCCCACAGAGCCACTGGTGGGTTTGAATCCTCGACCTTTTGGTTAGCAGCTGAGTGCTTAACCGTTGGACCACCAGTTAGGAGGTCAGAAGAGAAGGAACTCCGCATTTAGGAGCTGGGAATGCCGAAGCAGGGGACAAAGGCGGAAACTGAGCCCAGTCTTCTTTTCTGGTGATTGTTTCCCCCTGTAGCCTGGGCCTGGTGTGCGAGGCAAACACAGCCTCTGACCCCTTGTGTAGTGCTGGCCTCCCCTGAAAGGACAGAACCAGCTTTCATAGCTGCTGAAGGGATGTCAGGCCTCAGGGAGTAGATGAAACCCGACCATGTGGATAGACCCCCAGCTCCTCTGCCCACAGGTCAAGATGGCCCTGTTGAAGCACATGAAATAAACAACAACTCGCAGATGAATCCCCAGGGTGGCGAGGGACACAGTACAAGAATTCAGGGCCTTCTTCCTTTCCCCTCCCTGAGACAGGGTTCTGAAATGCATGATTGAGGCAAGCTGGGCATTGAGTCTCTACTCTGGGGTAGGCTTTGTGCTAAGTGCAGGAATTAAAAATGACCCATGCCTAGCTTTAAGGTGCTCACAGTCTCTGGGATAGGGGAGACCCAGGTAGTGTTACAACGTCCCAAGTGCTGTGACAGTCCAGGGCAGGGGCCTGCAAACTTTTTCTGAAAAGAGCCAGATGGTAAATATTTTTGGCTTTGTGGGCCATAGGGTCTCTGACACAACTACTTGATTCTGCCATGTAAATGACATGTAAATGAACATGTAAATGAATGGGCATGAGGCAGCAGGCTGGGTTTGGCTCTCAGACTGTAAATCTGCTAACCCCTGGGGAAAGGTAGGCTTCTCAGAGAAGATGATAAATGCTTGGGCCTTAAAGGATGATAAGGGTTTGGAAAAGTGGGCGTGGTGAATGAAAGGTACTGCAAATGCAGGAATGGGCAGGGGGGAAGGCACTGCGGCATGTGAGGGCAGGGTATGAATGGAGAATGGGGGGACTTTGGGTTCCAGGGAGTCTCATTCTAGACCAAGGAGTTTGGCCTTCATCTTAGGGCAAGGGAGAGCAATTGAAGCACTGAGCAGAGTGGAGGCATGATCAGATCTGCAGTTTAGAAAGATCACCGCCTGCTGGGTAACGGTGAATAAGGGGACTACAGGGAGCAGGGATTGAGGACTAGGGACAGCTGGGAGGTGTGGCAGCTGCCCCAGCAGGAGAGAGAGGGGGCTGAACTAGGGCATTGGGACTGGAGGGCGGAGGTGGTTCTGATGCAGAATGGGTAGAATCTGACGTGAAGGATGGAGGGAGAGAAAGTTACACCAGTCTGAAAAGTTTGATTCTGGGAGAAAAGCTTACTTGTATAGATCCTTTTCTCTTTTTGAAACGCTGTCACTTTACCCCTCTGGTTTTCCTCCTACTTCTCTGTCCACTCTCCCTATTCAATGCTGGTGCCACTACACACACTCTCTGGGTAATCTCATGTACTCTGTGGTTGCATCTGCCATTGTCTACGCCATGCTGACAACTCCCACAGAGGGATTCCTCATAGGCATCTCTCAATTAAGCCCCAGACCTGCACATTCCTGCAAGTTGGAATTTTGGGAACACCTGATTCATTTCTCTTGCAGGGTAAACCTGGTCCTTGGAATTACCATCCAGAGGAAGTACGTGCTGTTCTGGAAAAGCTCAACAGTTAATCTGGACAATCCTCCAGTTCTGTGTGACCAACAGGAGGAATCCTCAAGGCTTGGCTCTCCCCATCCTGCTGACTGGCCCCTGTTCATCTATGTGCACGGCTAAATCACCAGCTCAGATTATTCTGGTTTAAGCAAATTGCTCTCAGTTAGGGGGTGCAGGTAATAGCATTCAATCAGGACTGAGTTTGTCATAATGAGAAAATGAATCAGCACTTGAGTTGTTCAGGCCAGTTAAAGAATGTACAACTCTACACTGTTCTACTGTGGAGACCACACTCATTGTATGATGTCTTAGAGTGAGAATGCAGTCATAATGAATGGAAGTACTTCTGAGGTGTGTGCTCTCTCGCCTGCCACTCTGATACCAAGTGGTTAAATATGCTATCCTTTTTATTAGGTAAATTCTCGTTACCAAATTTGGCATTTATAGAATTGATAATTTAAGACATTAAATTGGTTTTCAGAACTAAACACAGGAAGAACTCCAGTTGTTTAAGGAGTGATGAGGAACTGGAAGAGGAGGAGGCAGGAATGGGAGGAGACAGTGGAGATGGTAATCCTTTCATGGCTGAAAGATTTAAACCAGCCAATGGTAGTGGTGGTGGGGGTGAGTTTCCATGGTAACAAATCTCCAATTCTATCATGGAAGGAAAGGACACACTTTACCGTGTAGAAAATATTTCATAGAAATCTGGCTCTCTTTACCCTGGGATCCTCCACTAGCCTCGCTTACAAACAGATTCACTGAGAAGGGAGGACTGAATTCCCCAAATCATTACGGCCTTGACCAAACCAGGCAACAGGCAGAAGTTGTCATTCAGTTATGCAGTAGCTCATATTTAGAACTGTTTCTCTGATTTCTTTGCAAGTCTCCTAATGGTCATTTATGTTAGATTATGCCGGACTAAAAGATAACCATTGGCTTTCATCTGTTTTAACTCTGCTTCTTTTCATGTATTTATGATGGCCACAGCCTAAAGTGCACAACAGCTGTGACTTGATTTGAAAAAACATCTTTAAGATGCAGCAAGCTAATACAGAATGATTAAAATATATCAGGCTATTTTGGAAGGTTTAGTGTGATCTTTACATCTTCTTTTCCAATTTGCGTCAGCCTGTTCTGTGTTTTAGTATATAACTCCTTGTAATCTGATCAGCAAAAATACCATAAGCTGAAACGGCTCATTTGGTGGGAAGGACTCTCAGTCTCTATGTGTTACACATCAAATGTGGTTTTGTCTGTGAACTCCCACTAGGAGGGAAATAATTTCGCACATTGGAATCAAACTACAATTGCAACATGCTACATAGAAAAGAATGGACTTGGGAGACATTTTCCAACATAAAAAACATATTCTCCTTGACTCTACCTTAGTTGCTGCAAGGTTAATATTATGTACTTAAAAAAAAATAGATATTAATTATCTATCAGGTACAGGCCATTCCAGATACGTTCTCTCATTTAATTTCTCTATATCCTGAAGAGAAGGGAATTATCCCCATTTTACAGATGAGGACATCAAGGTTCACAGAGAAAGTAACTTGCACAAGCCGAGAGTCAAACCCCACCTCTGACTTCAAGCCTGGAGTCCTGCCTCTGCTCCCTACTATAACTGTGTGACTTTGGTTAAGCTGCCTTGGTATCTTGATCTATAAAAGAGGTGTCAACAGTGCCTGCCTCATAGAGGATTTAATGAGTAAAGCACAGAACTGTGCCTGGCCCATAGAAAATGCCATGAAGTGCTAGCTATTATTACCAACATTAATATTCTACAACTGCCTCGTTGGAGGCTGGGAGGAAAGGAGGATAGGCCAGTGGAAGCACTGAATCACTGAATAAAAATTCATCATCCTGCCAAAGCAACTGACCAGTACTGGCATGAGTTTGTCAGGTTATACTGAGAATGAGTAGCTGTGACGATAGCTGAGCACTGTCTTCCTAAGTGGTAAGTTCTACAAAAGGATATAACACACAAGGCAACACTCTTCGGAATCACTTCTTAGACCGTCCTCCAATTCATGTCTACAAAAGCACAGAAATCTCCCAATTTTCAACAAATACTAGTAGCTAGAACTGAGGTTTCAGAATGATAAAACAGGTTCCAAGCTTTCTAATTCAATTCTCTTCAATTTAGTGCATCAAACTTTAATTGAGCACTGATTCTTTCCTGGGTGCTGAGTGATGCAAAGATGGACAAGCACAACTATTGTCTCCCAGCAGTTTATTCTCTTGGGGGACCAGAGATACACACCAATGACCATTAGTCAAGGTGGAACATGACATGCTAGAGCTGAGGTAAAGACTAAATGCTCAGAGCACAGAGGAGAGAGTACTAATCCCTCTTAGCTGGGGAACCTGGCAAGACATTACGGAGGCAGTGGCATTTGGGGTTGGTCTTCAAGGATGCCCAGTACTTCCATAGTTTGGAATGGGAGCCTGGAGCACATGGGAAAGGAGAAGGGCATTTCAAGTGGAGAAAACTACATAGGCAAAGGGGAAGAAAAGAACACGTGCAAGGGACTGCAAGAGGTTTGGGCTCAATTTTAATTCAAGATGGAGAAGGGGCTTTTCTATTTGAAGATGGACTGTCTGGGTCTGGATACTGAGAATGTACCCATTCTGCTGGCCTAACATTGTGAACTACTGGTAAGTGAAAGAAGCTTGTTAATATGTCCAACTCCAAGTATAGTTTGCATTCAGAACATCCACTTATTTGAAGGAAATACTTCATCACATCATGTCTGTCTGCCTGGGAAGGAAGGGTTTCCCCTGCAGTTCGCTGGTTCTCTGAGGGTGATGCCTTTTGTGGTACCTGGCTCTATGTGGAGACTGTAAGTCTACAGCCCATTCTGGTAGACCCAGGACATTGCCTCTTCTACTGGGCAGGAGGCCTTGCAAACCAAAGTTCTGATTATCAGGAATTGTCAGCTGCCTCCAGAGCAGCTAGCAACTTTAGTAATTGTTCATTCCCTGGAGTCGGGCTTCCACTTTGTTCTTAGCCACAGAGTATCTTTTTATTTCTGGTAAATTCTGCCATAAATTAAGAATGTGTTTGAAATATTTTATCCAGTATTGCTAGGTGTTTGGTTGCAGAAGGATTCCAGGATAACTAACCTGCCATACAGTTTACATCATTGAAAATCTCAAGCAATTTTATCAAAAAGGGCACATGAAGCCCACGTTCCCTGAAATCTTATGCTTGAGACTATCAGTCTGTTGCCTTTCAACCTGAAGGACACCTGCCCAGGTTTCAGATTCTTGCAGTCTTCTACCTCAGAGCTTTGTGGACATTGCTCTACTATCTAATAGCAATGAGAGGAAAAGTCTGAGGCCAGTCTAATTTATTCTGTCAAGCAACTGAATTGCCTTTATTCTGCCTGGAAACGTGTCAGATTCTTTATCATTTTAGTTCAGTAGCTTCACTAAGACATAGTCCTGTGTTGATGACTGTACATTAAATTTTCCTGGGATATAATATCTCCTTTAGATTCTACGATTTAATTTTTTTCAGGGACATAATCTTCTGATGGCTTGAATATATTTTCCATTGCATTTATTCTATAATTAAAGATTATGGGTATGTTGTATCCCCTTTTCTTCCACAACTATTATCTTCTCTATAACCAATTTTTAAATCTTCGCTGTTATCGATTTTGTGATTTTTCTCAAGCTCTCTCCTCTGATTCTGATTTTTCATACATTGGGTTTATTATTGTGCCAGACACAGTTTGTTGGTTCTCATCCATTCCCATTTTTCTATATTCTCCCCTGTTATTTCAAGGTCTGGAGGCCTGAAAAGTGCATTCCCCAAACTCCCCTTGTCAGCTGCTTTCTGGTTAGATTCTATCAATGGAAATCACTGGTGGGAGATTAGACAGTGGTGGGAAGGGAGAAGCCATTTTTGCACTTCTGACTGGTGATTACAGGTGACTGCACTGTAGCAGCTTTGGTATCACCAGCCATGGTGGTTGGGTGGTTGGGTGGCTTCTGTTCAGAGGCAGTGATGCTGCCACCACAGGTCAACAGAGAATGTGGCTCATGGGCTCTAGTTATGGTTTACATTCCCATCACCCAGTTGCTTTTCCGGCCATTTCAACACTTTGTAGCCAACTCCCTGGATTACTTCCTGCTCTGCTTTTAGTATCTACAGTGGTTTCAGTTTTCCTGATAGAATACTGACTCCTACAATTACTATCATCATCATCATTATCATCGTCATTCTTTAGTTTCTAATGTGGATTTCACCTCTGAAACATTTTTATTTTTCTCTTCTATTAGTTCTGCCAACTCACTTTTCATCTTCTGTTGTCTTATATTTTTTCTTTGATTCTTTGTATCTCTTCTTTGAGCTGTTTTTGAGAGGTAACTATAGGTCTCAACTCTTGATATGGTTTCTGTTTATCTTACAACAAATGTTCTGAGTCTGCCTTATTTTTCTGTGTCTTTCATCCTTTTATTTTACAGTTTCTAAATTTTTTCTTATTTTTTTTTTAGTCATAGGTCCCTATATTGCAGTGGTTCGCCAAATTTGGCACACATCAAAATCCCTTTCAAGGCTTATTAAAACACAGATTATAGGGTCCCAGGCACAGAGCTCATGTTTCATTAGATCTGGGGGTTGGACCAGTGAATTTGCATTTCTAACAAGTTCTCAGATGAGGCTGAGGCCGCTTGTTTCAGAGACCACACTTTGAAAACCCCCACTATAGTAGATGCTGTCAGTGCTCTGCCCAGATCCCTTTCACCAAGCCAACGCACCCGTCTGCCCGTGGCTGAGTGTTGGCTACTAATGGCTCATGATGTCCCCTTCTCCTGAGAATTGTCGCTAGTTGACAGGAGCTATTTCACCTAGAAATGTCTAAGAGGTTATGCCCTCCCCCAGGGTACAAGGTGGCTGCCTCATCTACCCAGCCCAAGAGCAAAAGAAAAAAATGAAATAGGGAAAGGAGAGATTGAATGTGTGTTCTGAGGGTGTTGGGGTGTGGATGAGGGTAAGGAGACACTATAATTTTAGATAGAAAAGCTGGGGAAAGCCTCACTGAGGAGATTTTGAGTAAGAATCCAAAGTAAATGAGGAAACTAGCTGTGCAGGTACCTGAGGAAAGAGCACTCTGGGAAGATGGAACCAGCAAATGTAAAGGCCTAAATCACACAGAACACAATGGCAGTTAGGAGTTAGTGTGCAGGCAGAGAAAAGGCTAAATTATGGGGAGTGGGGTGGGAAGCCGATTGAGGACAAATGAGGCTTAACCAAGATGAAGGGGTTCAGCTGCAAAAAAGACTAAAAAAGGAAAAAAAAAAAAAAGGTAAGGCTATGCATTATACCTATTGCTTGAAACTTGCACTGGTTTTTTTATAAGATGAAAACGAGTTTTTAAAGCCTAAGAAAATGAAGGTTAAAGGATACTGTTTTCAAACATCACACATAAAGTGGTATTACGAGTGGTACACTGGTCACTTGTTCTCTGTATCCACAGATGACAGAAACAAAGAAAAAAGATAATTCACTAGGCTGGTGCCACAGAGATCACTCAGATAATCTCTGGAGGTCCGTTCTAGCTCTCTGTAAGCCTTAACACCGTGTTACTTACACGAAGAATTGACATTTCAGTTTAGGAACCTGGGAAAAAGAAAATCTTCAGCATTTCGTTTTATTGAACATGAACACAATTGCCTAAGCCACCTTCCTTCTCAAAAATCTTAAATGGCTCCAGTGTTATGGGAAAACATTTGAAGCATTAAAGGCCTCTGCAACCTGGCTGTAATGTACAGTTTTGGTCTTATTCTTGCTGTAGTCAGACTTACCTACTCACCATTCCCCAAATGTGTTTTATGATTGAGTATATCAACTCCACATTTTTGATTACACGCTCAAGAAATGCCTTTCCTACTCCCCTCCACTTATCTAAAACCTACTTTTCTAAGTGGAAGTTTATGCAACAATTCTTGGTAAACAATTTATCAGGAAGTACCAAGAGCCTTAAAATTGTTCCTATCTTTGACTAATTCTCCTTGGACAATCTGTTCTAAGGAAATCATCTGCAGGGTAGGCAAGGATTTATGTACAAGGATGTCGTCTGAAGCATTGTTTATTTTTCTATTATGAAAACTGAAACAGAAGTAGAGAGAAAAGTCTAATGAACCCCCATATCACCATCTTCCAGATCCAACAAATTACTGCTCCATTTGCTTCAAGATCTTTTTACTTTTCAACAAAATCTTTGCCTAAGTATTTAAAAGCAAAGCCCAGATATTATGTCATTTCACCCCTACATACTTCCATGTGCATCTCTGAAAACTATGGGTGTTTTCCATACATTAATGCCAACATCATACCTAACAAAATGAACAATATCAGTTCATAAACAGATTTCCTCAATTCTCTTAAACATGTCCTTTTTTAGTTGGTTTAAATTTAAACAGCATGTAAACAAAATCTACACATGGCATGTGGTTGTTGAAGCTCTAATGTTCCTTTGAATCTAGAATGCTCCCTCTTCCTTAATTAATAGTCAATTAATTAACATTTTTCATGCCACTGACTTATTGGAGAAAGCAGGTCACTTTTCCTGTAGGACCTACATTTTAGATTTGTCTGTGTACCAGTCAGGACAGGATAGGCTAATCTGGTAACAAGTAACAAACAACTCCAAAATTTCATTGGCTTATTTTGCTTTATTTCTTACTCCTGCTACATGTCCATCTCAGATTGACCAGGTGCTCTGTTGCCTGTTATCATTCTTACTCCCAGGCCCAGACTGAAGCAGCAGCTACTGTGTGGAACATTATCGGTCACTGTGGCAGAGGAAGAAAAGAGCTCTGAGGGGTCTCGCACAGGCAATTCAATGCTTAGCTTAGAAGTCAGCTACTCTCTGTCTCACTGATCAGAACTGGTCACAAGGCCCTCATCAACCAAAGAGGCCAGGAAGTACAGGAAAGGCACAGAGCTGGGCATTTCAGTGAGCTGCACTAATGGCTACTAGGCACAGTGGTTGAGAGCTATGGCTGCTGTCATGGTTTAGATTATGTCCCCCCAAAATATCTGTCAACTTGGTTATGCCATGATTCCCAGTATTGTGTGATTATCCACCATTTTGTCATCTGATGTGACTTTCCTATGTGTTGTAAATCCTATCTCTATGATGTTGATGAGATAGGATTAGCAGCAGTTATGTTAATGAGGCAAGACTCAATCTACAAGATTGGATTGCGTTTTGAGCCAATCTCTTTTGAGATATAGAAGAGAGAAGTGAGCAGAGAGACAGGCAGGATTTATACCACCAGAAAGCAGCACCAGGAAAAGAGCACGTCCTCTGGACCTGGTGCTCCTGCACGGAAAAGCTCCTAGACCAAGGTAAGATTGATGACAAGGACCTTCCCCCCAGAGCTGAGAGAGCCTTCCCCTGGAGCTGGCACCCTGAATTTGGACTTCTAGCCTACTAGACTGTGAGAGAATAAATTCCTCTTTGTTAAAGCCATCCACTTGTGGTATTTCTGCTATAGCAGCACTAGATAACCAAGACAGCTGCTAAACCAAAAGACTTGTAGTTCGAATCCACCAGCCGCTCCCCAAAAACCCCATGGGCCAGTTCTACTCTGTCCTATAGGGTCACTATGAGACGGGATCAACTTGATGGCAATGGGTTTTCTTTTTCTAATACTCTTATTTGGATCCCTGGTGGCATAGTGGTTAAGAGCTACGGCTGCAAACCAAAAGGTCGGCAGTTCATATCTACCAGCTGCTCCTTGGAAACCCTATGGGGCAATTCTACTCTGTCCTATAGGGTCACTACGAGTCAGAATTGACTGGATGGCAATGGGTTTTATAGTCTATTTGCTCCCTTGTGGTGTTATTTAACTTGTTCCTCTATCCCTTGAATTTCCTGAAAACAGAACTTAATTCTAGAGTTAGATTAGATTTACGTTCAACAATTTTGGCAAGAGTACTTCACAGGTTGGTCTGTGTACTTCACAATGCATCACATTAGGAGGCATACAGTGTTTGACTGTAGTAGATTGTAGCAGTTAACAGCCTCCCATTTATTCACACCTCCTTGTATCCATGCCCTTGAGTAGACTGCTCCCATCCTGACTCTGGACTTGGCCATGTGACACTACTTGGCAAACAGAGCAATAGCAAGAATTATGCAAGCAGAGAATCAAAAATTGTTTGCACATTGGGGCTTTCGTTCTCCTGTTACTTTTTAGGATGTTGTGAGACCACCATCTGAAGAAGCCTGGGCTAGCCTACTGGAGGATGAGAAACCACTTGGAGCAGAGATGAACAGTACCAACTGAGGCCACCCACCTGTGTTTACCAATCTGCAAACTGTAAGGCATGTGAGTGAAGACATACTAGATTATCTAACCTTAGCTGAGCTTCCAGCTGACCACAGAGATCAGCCAAATTAAAACAGGGCTTCGAATCTGTTCGTTCTGGTTCAAACCCTGATATTTTTCATTTCTTTTAAAAAGTTCCCAGGTGTTGCTAATGCTGTAGTTAGGGACCAGTTCTGAGAACCACTAGTAGAGCAGTGGTTCTCAAATTTAATTATACATTAGAATGACCTGGGGATCTTGTTAAAATATAGATTCTGACTCAGAATATCTGGGGTAGAAATGCAAATTCTCAGCAGTGTTTGAACTGAAAGAGACAGGTTCAAAGACCTGAATCAAAACAGACCAGAAAAAATGCCTGGAGACCCACAGGTTTGTGAGCAAATAAATTTGTTTTTGTTTTAAGCCATTGTTTCGGGGTGGGTTTTAACACTGCAAAAGCTGATACACTCGTTAATCTGCTTTCCGTAGATCTGCAGATTCAGGTGATCACAGCCTAATTCCATCCTTGTAAAGCTCCCCATCAACCTTTCAATTAAGGTTTCATCCACTGATTGACTGTTGCCTATATCAATATTTAATTTCACCTAAATTAATTGTGATTTTCTAATCCTATTGTTCCTTTCACATTAGCAAGAATTCTTTTGTAAAGAACTTTCCCTCATCCACTAAAGTTATTTAGTTACCCTCAAGAACAGTTTGTACAAAATGGATGCTTAATTCTTACCTTTAATTGCAAATTTTCAGAGGTGAAATTTTGCCCTAGTTACTTCCCATGGAGTCCAATGAGGCGTTTTTGTTTGCTTGCTTTTTTCCTTCTTTTTTTTTTCTCTCTCATATCAACAGAAATTTCTTTTTAAAATTATCAAATGTGTTTCAATCAAGTGAATTTTTTTTTTCTGCTCAAACTGCCCATTTTCAGCCTTCATGTTGACTCATGTATCCTTTTCAAAAAAACTTTTATTTTGTTATTGCTAAGAATATACAAAGCCAAAACAAACCAATTCAACCGTTTTTACATGTACAAATCAGTGACATCGATTACATTCTTTGAGTTGTGCAACCATTCTCACCCTCCTTTTCTGAGTCATTCCTCCTCCATTAACATAAACTCATTGCCCCCTGAAATTCCTATCTAATTTTTTCAGTTGCTGTTGTCACTTTGATCCCACGTGAAACCCAAAAACAAAACCAAACCTACTGCTGTTGAGTTGGATCTAACTCATAGCGACCCTATATACAGTCTCTTAAAAGAGCATAATGCTCAAGGTAGACGTTTTTCACTAGTTAAGCTAAACTATTGTTTGGTTTTAAGAAGACTTCAGGAGATATTTTTAGTGTAAGGTTTAAAGATTATCTCAGGCCAATAGTTTTCAGGGGTTCATCCACCTTCCATAGCTCCAGAAAGCCTGGAGTCCATCAGAATTTGAAATTCTGTTCTGCATTTTCCCCTTTTTGATCAGGATTCTTCTATAAAATCTTTGCTCAAAATGTTCAGTAATACTAGCTGGGCACCATCCAGTTCTTCAGGTCTCATGGCAAAAGAGGCAGTTAGTCACAGAGGCGATTAGCTACACATGCCATTTCCTCCTCCTATTCCTGATTTTCTTCCTCGGTTGCTCCAGAGCAAATAGAGACCAATTGTTGTGACTTGGATGGCCACTTGGAAGCTTTTAAAACACAATGAACTAGGAGGCAGAACGGCAGAAGTAAATATGTTTTTAGGCCAATTAACTGTGATGTCCCATGAAACCATGACCCTAAAGGTTTATTTATCCTTTAACATGACCCATTAGTCTTTACTTTCTGGCACAACAAAATGTTCCAGGCTTATCTCGTGTATTTCTTGTCCCAGACTTAGAATCAGTCATTCCTCCAAAGAACCTTGGTTCCAATTAATGGGAAAAGAATTTAGAGATCATAATCTGGGTATTTGGTGTACTCCCTGCTATTAGGATGTCACTGCTTCTAAAACTTTCCAGTGGACAGAACTAAGAAACATTTATCTCTTAAAAAAAAAAGAGTTTACACTGGTATTTTCAATTAAAACGGAACATTTCAGGATTTTGCTTAATTCTTTGATTTTATACTTTTATTTCTTTTAAACTAGTCGTCTTGACTCCTAACCACATTAACATACTTATTTGCATTGTCCTACAACATATAAGATACTAAAACAGTTTCAAAATAAAGTATAATATTACTACCAATAATCTCTACTTGTCTTTACAATACATTCCACTAAGACTGCATAGACAAAACATTATGTTCTAAAGCCATTTCAAATAATTATATTTTTCTATGTTTTTGTATTACCAACTTGTGATGAAGTTAGGCTCACGCATTTGTTTTCAACTCTTTTTTAAATTGTACTCTATATGAAGGTTTATAGAATTAGCTTCTTACTAAACAGTACACATATTGTTTTATGACATTTGTTAACAACCCCATGACATGTCAACACACTCCCTTCCCTATTACCAGCTTTCCTGTTCCCTCCTGCCTTCCAGTCCTTGCCCCTGTGCTGGTGTGCCCCTTTAGTCTCATTTTGTTTTATGAGCCTAATCATTTGCTGAAGGGTGAACCTCAGGAGTGACTTCATTACTGAACAAAAAGGGTGTCCAGGGGCCATACTCTCGGGGTTTCTCCAGTCTCTGTCAGGCAGTAAGTTTGATCCTTTTTGTGAGTTAGAATTTGTTCTACATTTTCCTCCAGCTCTGTCTGGTATCCTCTATTGTGATCCCCATCAGAGCAGTCAGTGGTGGTAGCCGGGCACCGTTTTGTTGTACTGGACTTGGTCTGGTGGAAGTGTTTTCAACTTTTAAGGACTGTTTTATTTTTTCTGCTTCCAAAGTCAAAACTACGTTAAATACTATATTCAGAGAAGTCTAACTTCTATCTCTATCTGTCCTATCTAGTTCTCTCCCTTCCCCATAGGTAATCATCTGTATTATTATTTTTTAATTCTTTCAGTATTTCTTTCTCCAAATATAAGAAAATATGTATATATGTATGTCATCCACATCCCATCTTACACAAAAGATAATTGACTACATATAGTTTTCGCACTTTGCTTTCTTCATTGCTAACAATATCCTGGAGACCAGACCATGTCAGTGGTTAGAGAGCCTCCTTATTCCTTTTTATAGCTGCTAATATTCTATTGTGAGGCTACACAGTAGTTTATCCAACTAGCTGTCTGTCAAACACTTTGGACAGTTGTAAATACTTACTATTATAAATAATGGTGTAAAGAAAACTCATGTAACAGAGAGTCCCTGAGGGAGCAGGAGAGAAGTGGGGTGCAGAACTCCAATTCTAGTAAAAAGACCAGACTTAACGGTCTGAGACTGGAGGGACCCCAGAAGACATGGTCCCTGGACTCTCTGTTAGCCGTCAACTAAAACCATTCCCGAAGCCAACTCTTCAGACAGATTTGACTGGACTAGAAGACATAAAATGATACTTGTGAAGAGGGTGCTTCTTAGCTCAAGTAGATACATGAGACTAAAAGGGCAGCTCCTGTCCAGGGATGGAATGAGAAGGCAGAAAGGGACAAGAGCTGGTTGAACGGACATGGGAAATCTTGGGTGGAAAGGAGGAGTGTGCTGGCACATTATAGGGAGAGCAACTAGGGTCACATAACAATGTATATATAAATTTTTGTCTGAGAAACTAACTTGAACTGTAAACTTCCACTTAAAGCACAATAAGAAAAAAAAAAAAAAGAATACTGTTGTAAGTTATTTAATGTTTTTGCCTGTGTAGCTTTGGGAAAAATTCCTAGTCGAGGAATGATACGTGTTTCATTATTAAATGAATAATGACATATGCATCATTATAATAATGATAAATAACGTGATTTTTCTAGACATTGCGGATTTCCTTCCCATAGGGGCATATACCATTTCACATTCCCATCAGCAATTGGAATCCACCATTGTTTTTAATGGTAAAAACTTGTTACTGTTAGTTGCCATCAAGTTACTTCTGACTCGTGGAGACCCCATGTATGCAGAGCAGAACTGCTCCATAGGGTTTTCAAGGCTGTGACCTTTTGGAAGATCACCAAGCCTGTCTCTAAGATGCCTCTGGGTGGGTTCAAACTGCCAACCTTTCGGCTAGTAGCGCTTAACTGTTGGCACCATCCAGGGACAGTAAAAACATTAAAAAAATAGCAATATCTAAATGTCCCATTTTATAAGAATTGTTCAGTAAAGATATATCTTCATGATGGGATATGGAATAGTACTGTCAATAAAGAGGTATTTACAGAGAACTTTTGTTAACAGGAAAAATGAGAATGATAAAATTTTAGTAAAAAAAAGTACCCAGAATTATATGTGTTATACACCAGAAGGCAAGGGTTAGCCTTAGATCACTGACTTAAACTCTTAGGAGGTATTTTCTAACCTATAAAAGCAAGTTAAGATAAAACTTGTTCAAATGGAATGGAAAAGAAAAAAATATAAAAATGCCCTGTGAATTGGGCTGAAGACTGGAGAGTCACAACCTGCAGGAGGTTAGATCAGTAAGCAAACTTGAAGATTACTTAGTCCAGTCTCCTCCTTTTAGGGTGAGGGGACTGAGGTCTGGAAAAAGAAGGTGACTTGCTGAGGTCACACAGTTAGTGGGTCTAGTATTAGGATAAAAAGCAGTAGAAGAAGTAAGACCAGATAGGATGGTATGTAATAGGTCAGACTCTGGAGCTAAATGAAACAGGGTTTGAATTCTGGCTCTGCCATCTACTAACTGTGTGACCCTGGACAAATGACCTAACTTCTCTAAATTTAAATTTTGTCAGATACAGAATGAAAATAGCAACAGTTTTCACCACATGGGGTAGTTGTATAGATAAAAAAAAAAAAATGCATGCAAAATGCTAACAGTGCTTGACACATAATAAAACTCAAAATCAAACCTATTGGTGTCGAGTTGATTCCGACTCATAGCGACCCTACAGGACAGGGTAGAACTATCCCACAGGGTTTCCAAGGAGCAGCTGGTGGATTTGAACTGCTGACCTTTTAGTTAGTAGCCAAGCTCTTAACCACTGCACCACCAGGGCTCCTGACACATAATAAATGATCAAGTATTGGTAGATATCGTTATTATTTGTGAAATATACCAAAAATGTCAATAATGCTTGTCTCTGATAAATAAGATTATGTGTTTCTTAACTCTTTTCTGAGGTCTTCAAATAAGAATAAAATAAAATTAAAACTACTTGTCCTACAGGGCCCAGTTCAAGTTCTCTAACTACAATAAAACCTTCTCATAAGTACTTTCACTTCTCTGAACTCTATACTGTCTACTGTCAATCAATCAATAAATTAAAAAAGTTAATGCACTGAGACCTGAAGGGCACCATGTTGGGTGCTGTGGTGACACAACGTATTATCAGTTAAATTTTCATGTATATTAGTCACGTCCTTGATTAAGCTGTACACTGAAGTGAGAGCTTCCATATCTCCACCCGGGTGGCCAGCACTGCTGGCTGAAGAAACCAGAGTTCCTTTACATAAAATACCAAGGAGAGAATAAATAACCGAAACAGATTGATACAAATCCCTTTAATAAAGTATTTCAATGACAACTTCATGTTTGAATAAATATATCGTTAAAAATTCACGCAAGAGCACTGCCTTAGAATTATTAAGAAAGGTTTGAGACGGCTATTCCCTCTGCAGAAACGCTATGCACAGACGCAAAATGATCAAAAGCTGATACAATAATGAATCTCAAGTAAGTGGCGTAACCATCACGTGCCTGTAGGGGAAAAATCAATATAAATGTTTTCAGCAGTCCTAGTTAGCTGTTAACAAGCAGTTAGTAGAATAAAGGGTTCGATGCAAGAGTAATAGTCTAACCATATAACAATACATAAAATATAATATTCATGACAGATGCCAGCCACATATAATAGAATGGTCATTCTGGTGCACACTGGCCAAGTATCAGCCTTGGTTTGATGAAAAATAGCAGGTGGAGCTGAAAAGCTTCATCTGTACATTTGTGATCAATTTTTTAAAAGTATCTTTCTAAAATATTCTTCATGATACAAGGTTTCCTTTGGTTTGTGATGCTTCAGAATGCACTACTCTAAAATCTGGTTATTCTTTTACATTTATATAATTTCTCTGAACGCAATTTGATAATATCTATAAAGACCTATAAATATGTTTATACCCTTAGACCTGATAATTTCATTCATTGAAATTTAATCTTAGAAAATAATAAGAAAGGTGATGGTGGTGGTAGTAGGAACATATGCATAATGCGTAATATTACTTATTACAGGCGGTCCTGGGTTATGAACTTCTGACTTACGGACAACTTGTACTTGCCTTTTGATGTCATGTGAAGTTGCCCTCACTTCAAAACAAATGAACCAACCCCTGCTTACAACAGTCTTCATTACAAATCACCTCCACTTGCTGCACGTGCAGCTTTGAAATCACTGAAAAGGCTTTGAGCCTCCTCTTGCACTACAGTAAGTCTAAGTACGAACTGGATGCACCTATTCGGACTTACCTCCAAACTGGACTTAAAGACACACCTAGGAACGGATCGTGTTCGGGACCTGGGGACTGCCTGGACTTAGGATGATGCGGAGGGGGGGGGGGAATTAGCTTAACTGCATGTCATTAGACAAATATTATTTTAAAGTTATAATTATGAAGCTCATTTTATAATATTAAGTCATAAAAATACAAATCTATATACGCATTACTATTATAACTATGGGGTGCATACGGTTGGCAGCTAGAAGAAAATAAATGCAACAAAAGTTTTATGGCAGAGTTATAAAATTATAGGTGATTTCCAGCCTCTCGTTTCCCTTTACTATTTTCCAAATGTTATATAATGCTGCGACCCTCCCTGATCCACAGTCAGTCCTAAAACAAAACACCAAAGAAAGCAGAGGCTTACTAGATAGCAGTATAATCATAACCCATTAGGCAAAAATGGAGAAAAACAGGAAGAGAAAATTCAGTACAATTAATGGTTTTTCCACTTCTTTTTCCCCCCACTGGCCTCCTCAGTCATTGGGCAAATTTTGGTGGCAAAGAAGGGAATTAAAAGATTCAAAACCTTCCTACAAAAGCTTTTCAAATAATGATGTCACAGGAGCTCCCAGCAAGTTGTGAAGGAAACTTAATGGACAAGAGGTTCTCACTTTAACCTTCATTTAGAGAAACCTTAAACGAACATACCACCTAAAGAAAACTCACATTCAGTTATTTTAATTTTTTGTTTGTTTTTGTCTAAAAACCAGGGCCTGACAAAGGAGCAGGAACAGAGGATCTCCTGATGAGGCAGCAGCTTCCTTGTCAACATTCATTCATTCCACTTGACAAGCAAAGCCCAATGGAATGTTGTCAGAAAATACCGGTTCTCTTTCCACCTCATCTCTCTCTGGCTTATTTGTTGCTGATCCTATGCTCCAATTCCCCTATTAGAATCTCTCTTGTCCTTTCATGCTTAAATTAACATCCAATTCTGGCATCTCCACCTTTTCTGATTTCTATTCTAAAAGGCCCACAGAATCAAATGAAAAAAAGGTGAAGCAAATAAATACTTCAAAATAAAACAAATAAGTGAATTCTGTGTCCTCCTTGCTGTCATTCTATGATAGATAAGAGCCTAATTTATGAATAATATATATTGATTTCAATATCACTTGGAATAACTTTCTCTTCGGGTTGATTAGGTACAGAATCTACAGTAACATGAACCTACAATATCATATTATTAATTCTATGACTATAGAGATATGTTTAAAATTTAAATACATTGCACTGGTTAAATATAATCTATATGTCTACGAAGTTTATGTGCTTACCATAATTTCTTCATTTTGAAGCTGCCCCTCTGTGTGTACTAAATCTAAAAC
This sequence comes from Elephas maximus indicus, assembly GCF_024166365.1. Lineage (NCBI taxonomy): Eukaryota > Metazoa > Chordata > Mammalia > Proboscidea > Elephantidae > Elephas > Elephas maximus. The sequence goes on from NC_064821.1 coordinate 97,364,140, forward strand.
ACAAATTTAACAGAAATGAGTTAAGAGCTGAAAATACATGAGGATAACTACCGAAATGTATTCAGTTCAGTAGAACACGACAGCCGATAAACTATTATAAGACCAGATTTTAAGGAACTACCAGTGTTTAGGAGTTAAAATTTGGTTCTCAGTGTTTTGACAGTCATATAATGATATGATCACTTCCTTGTTGAGATCTGATATGTGATCACCCCCATGATGGGATCTGCTATGAGTAGCCAATCAGTTGAAAGGGAATTTCCTTGCTGTGTGAATATAAGCAGACGTTCTGGCTTTTGCCTGTTCTGGATCCTGCAGCTGGCTCCTGTTCATCTGACTTCTGGTTCTTGGGATTTGAGCTAGCAGCTTACCTGTGGTCTTGCCTGCCAATCTTGGCATTCATTGATCTTCACAGCCTGTAAGCAAGAGTCCTGCTCTCCGGCCTGCCCATCTTCAGCTGGCCAGCCCCTGCAACTATGTGAATCAAGAGAAGCCTTGTGGTCTTGCCTGCCAATCTTGGGAGTTGTTGATCTTCACAGCCTGTGAGCAACAGCCCTGCTCTCCGACCTGCTGATCTTGGGTTCACCATCCCCTGTGGCTATGTGAATCAGGAAGAGCCTCTATCCTGATCCATGGACTTAGGATATTCCAGCCTTTAGAACCATGCATGTCATTTCCATGATATAAATCTCTCTCTGTATTTATATACTTTACTGGTTTTGCTTCTCTAGAAAACTCTGCCTAAGATGCACGATGTGAGCATGAAAAGAACATGTGTTTTTCATTTGTTAGGTACAATATTCCATAGGTGTCTATTAGCCCCCTCAGGACACAGTTCTTCTCAACCCCCTCAGGACAGGCCTCCTCTCAGCCCCCTAAAGACAGGTTTCTTCTCACCTCCCTGAGGACAGACTTCTCTGCTTTTGGCCTTCCTGCCGTCAGCCTCTCTACTGCTAACTGATGCAGCTCACAGCCAGTGTAGCAGTTTTGTTCAGCTCTCTTAGGAGCATTCCTGGCAGCAGGTTTCTGTCATCACAACTGACTCTGCTACAGAGCCCCTTCCCAGCCTACTGCCACTGGCTCTGCCCAGAGACCCTTCTAGGCCTCTTGCTGTTTTCAGTGTTACAGCCCTTGACCTGTGTTAACCACTTCTGGGAGGTTCCTGGCTTCTTCTCTCTCTGCTTGTCTCTTCTTCTCTCTTCAACTTCTGTTTTCCAACCTCTGTAGGGTTAGCTGCATATATAAGCATACTCCTTGCATTTTCAAGGCATGGACCTCCCACCAGAGCTATGAACTGACCAATCCCCTCTTGGTAGGCCACAGATACTTCATTTGCACAGTAGGTTATAGTCACTTCCTTTACATTGTATACTGACCAATCTCTGTAAGATACATACCAATCCCAGGGGCAAACAAAAAGTATCAAACTAGGACTTGTTTACAGCTTATCCAGGAAATGTCAATCAATCTTGACAAAAGTAACAAACCCTCTGGGGTAGAAAACTAGGGCAAAGGTAACTGCTCAGGGCTTAAGGGAAAAATCTATCCAGCTGTTTTTCCGAAGAACCAAAGCAAAAGGCCACATAAAGGAACTCTTTTCACCACACATACTAATGTTAAAAATAGTGTTTTAATATAATATCCTGCCCATATTCAAATTTCCTCAATTGCCCCCAAAGTATCTTTTTATAGTTGGTTTATTCAAATCAGAATTAACTCTGTATTTTAATCTTTTCTCTCCACACATGTTTTTCTTCTTCATGCCACTGATTTATTAAAGAGAACAGGTCAGTTGTCCTGCAGAATACCCTACGTTCTAGATTTTGCCATCTTGCCTCCTCATGGTTTAATTTGTTCCTCTACCCTCTATATTTCCTATTATTGGAAATTAGAGCTAAAGGCTTGATTTTATTCAGGGTTTGAAGCTTTAATCAAATGTTTGGTGATCTTTGGACGTCTTTTCTTACTTATGAATAAATCATTTGAAAACTGTATGTATGAGCCAGGCTTCTTGACGGGGGGACTTCAACAGGGTGACCAGGAGTGAACTAGCTTTTGTCAGTATCCACAGATCTTTTTTCTGGGGCCATTCAGTTTCTCCAGAGATGAATTCTCCAGTCTTCTGGCTGGCGACATACTCTTGGCTGCTGTCAATAACAGCAGAGCATAGGAAGAAGCCTAGTTTCCACTTTCAATATGTAAGCATTCACTTAACCCTCTCATTTTCAATCCTATGTCTCACTCACTCTCTCTACTATGCCTGGTATCCCTGAGTCCTGAGCCTCAATATTCAATGTTCCCAGTCACCTCGTGAGGTTTGGGGTTTGTGGGAGGAAGGTCACCTAGCTTTGCGTGGTAGGAAAAGGTACCTAGAGTCCAATCACTCTGTATACAGATGTCCACTAATCACCCTTTTTTCTACTCCATGGTACCTGTTGGCCTCAAGATCTAGACTTTTCTGGGGTTCTCTGGAGCAAAGTGACTTGCTTTTCACTGATATTCTCCTTGGCAGGCACTTAGATTATACTCTATTCCATTCAAAAGTTACCACTCCTCCATCTGTTTTCCTTCTACCATAACATGTATTTATCTCTCACATTTGTTTTATCCTCCTAGTTTTTTGTTTGCTTTTGTCTTTGTAAGATTATGCCTCTTTTTATTCTTTTACTATTATCTTCACAGTATTTTGAGAAGGAAAGGAGAAAAACACATGAAGGTAACATGCTGTGTTTAACTGGAAGCCACCAATTCTACTGAGGATATTTAAACAGTACCATTAATCAGGAAGCAAGGAAAGAAGATGAGAAACTAATATTTATTGTTTTTCTACCATATGTCAGATACTATGCTCACAAAAACCCGAAATGGTAAATACCATCTCCGTTTTTCAGATAAGGATTCTGAAACTCAGAAAAATTAAGTAACTTTGACAATTACACAACCAGTAAGTGAAGGAGCAGTCTTGTGATCAAACCTGGGTTTTTCTAGGCCCTAAATGTATGTGTCACAGGTGTCCCTGGGTGGTGCAAACGGTGAAGTACTCGACTACTAGCTGAAATGTTGGTGGTTCGAACCAATTCAGAGACGCCCTGGAAGACAGGCCTGGGAGTCTGCTTCCAAAAGGTCACAGCCTTGAAAAGGCTGTGGAACAGTTCTATTCTGCATGAGTCAGAGTCGATTCAGTGGCAACTAACGACAACAACAAATGTGTCACAAGGATCATTCGAGTCATCTTTTTTCACTAAAATGTGGCTCAATAGGAAATACAGAGTCAAAGCACAATTCTCTGCTCCTTCATGCTCAGAACAAGTTGCGTGAAACAAACACATACCTCTTTCAATCCACTGCTCAAAATCAACTGGCTCTTTAGACGTGCTCTTTTCAATCCTCAAGGTCCGCACTGACATTGTAAATAAACAACATACATAAAGTATTAATTATCTACCTGATTCTGTGTTTCTGTCCTTGAGACTCGTGTGCACTGGTGGGACTGTACAGAGTACTGGGATCAGATATGCCATGTTCTGGAAATTACTCATTTGCCCTGTTTTTTTCATAAGTCCCTATGGTAAAATGCAGTCTTGTGTAATTGTCATCTTACAAATGTATGCAACCATATAATGGAGCGGTAACAGAGACTTGTTGAATTTGGTATCATCCAGATTTTTGTATATTAGTAATAATAATATCAGTGGTCTTGGTCATAAACTTTCTGTCCTGTTCTGTGCCCTGGGAGGCTGACCCCACTGGACTATGTTACCTGGATTCACTTGTCCGCTGGCTTCTAGTTGGATTTGGCCAATGGGAAGCACTGGGAGGAGACTACAGGGCAGTGGGAAAGTGAGATCAGGCTATTTTTCTGTCCCCTCCCTCCCTGCTTCAGTGCCATGTCTCTGACAGTAATTACGTCCCTTCATGACTACAGCTCCTGCTGGGCAGGCCTTTTTCCACAGGCTCTAGCTCTCACTGGCCTCCAAGAATGCCATTTCCTTCCCTTGTCCCAGGAGTGTAAATGGCTCCCCACTGTGCCAGCTTCTTGGTGCCTCACCATCCTTAGTTTGTTCCCTTAACAGGCCCGTAATTTTGTAAGTAGCCCCATCATCAAAGGCTGTTCATTTGAGCCATCTAGAATATTATGTTTCCTGCCAGGATTTTGTCTGATATACTTTATCCTTAAGTAAACATAAAATAGGATTAGAATGACGTTCCTATGGCAGATTCTCCTAAGTCCTTCAGAAAATGCCATTAGTAATAGAAGAATCGAAACTATCCAGTGTGAATAATCAAGGTTATCAGATTTTTAGCAAGAATTTGACAGAAAATCCCAGACCATATGACTCTGGAATAAAGATGTCATGGAAGCTAGCATTCTGGAAAGCTGGCTTCTTATGTTCATAATGAGGTCTTTTGCCAAAGACTTTCACGTAGTAAATTGCTTGGAAATTATTATGTGCTTTTTTTTTTTTGGAAGGGTTTCAAATTTGCAGTTGCTGAAAGGCTAATTGTACTAATTGTGCTTAAGACAGTTAACCCGTACCCCAACCCTCGACCCCACCAAGGGCTCCATGCTATAAAGAAACACTAGTGTTTTGCCAAAAGTTTACATCACATAGGCCCTCTGTCTAAAAGATGATGAAAATTAATGAATGATTTACTTACCAAAGTAACTTTGAATTACAAGCTTTTCAATCCTTACATGTTTGTGAAAACAAATAATGAACTCCTGGGGAAACATTCCTGTGGTAGTCCAAAATGTTTCTGGATTCCTATAGTAAATTTTAAAGAAAAAAAGAAATGAATAGCCAAATAAAAATGTTTAATCATACAATTCTAATGAACAAGTTTATTTTAATTAAATGATCACTAGATTCTCACAATCCTTTTCTAACTGCCTGTTCTGCCTCTAATCCCTCCACAACTCCAATAATTTGTCTTTACTTCTACCAGATACTTTTTTTCTAAAACACAGAGACATAGAACTGACATCACTCCTGTTTAAAAGCCTTCAGTGGCCCCTAATTACCTATAAATCTAAACTCTTTAGGATGGCATTTATGACTGTGCACAATCTGGTCCCATCACTGAAGTATATAATTTCCCATCATTATACCATCTCCCATCATTGTAGTCACATTGGGACACTTAAAACTCCGCAAACACATTATGCAGAGTCATGTCCCTGTCTTAGTTCATGTGGTTCTCTTGACCTGAAAATCTCTTCTTCTCCATGCAGTCTATTCACTTTTTGGTCCCACCACTCCAACCCCAACAAATCTGAGTCACTTCCTTCCTTCTTTGCACTTGCCTCACACTCAACATCTGTTACTAAATGGCACTCATCTGTTGTGTTTTAATGCTTCTTGCTAGATGCTGATTTCCTTGAGCCCAGCCCCTCTCTCTTACTCATCTTTGTATCCACAACACGTAGCACAATGGCTGACCTATGCTATACGCATGATAGATGTTGCTGGAAAAAAAAACTATAATGTCCAGTTTTATTTCCAATGTACGTATGTATGCACATATACACAGACATATATCATACATACATATGTTATATAGTATATGTAGTACAAAAGTATATGTAATATAAACGTACAGTATTGACCACAGGAATAATCATTTTAATTTTAATCATATAAGTTTTTTTCTTTTCTTTTTGGAGGTAAAATTTACCTACAGTGAAATTTACCAGGAGTGTACAATCTATTTAACGGAAACCCTGGTGGCGTAGTGGTTAAGTGCTACGGCTGCTAACCAAAGGGTGGGCAGTTTCATTGAATCCAGCAGGTGCTCCTTGGAAACTCTATGGGGCAGTTCTACCCTGTCCCATAGGGTCGCTATGAGTTGGAATCGACTCGACGGCACTGGGTTGGGTTTGTTGTTTGTTGTTGTACAATCTATTGAGTTTTGATGAATGTACATGCTTATATAACCAATATCCCAGGGTAACCAATGCTCCAGACAAGATACAGAACATTTCTATCACTCCAGAAATTTCCTTTATCTTCCTTTCCTGACAATCCCTACCTCCTTAGGCAAATAATGCTCTGATTTTTAAAACTATATATTAGCTTTGTTTTCTCTTGAACTTCAAATAAATGGAATCATTCAGTACGTAGTCTTTTGCATCTGCTTCTTTCACTCTATGGAGCATAATTCTACTTTATCACAAATGGGGTTGGTTCTTTCACTCAACATAATGCTTTTTTTTTTTTCATCGTACTTTAAGTGAAAGTTTACAAATCAAGCCAGTCTCTCATATAAAAATTTATATACACCTCACTATGTACTCCTAGTTGCTCTCCTCCTAAAGAAATAGCACACTCCTTCCCTCCACTCTCTATTTTAGTGTCCATTTGGCCAGCTTCTGACACCCTCTGCCCTCTCATCTCCCATCCAGACAGGAGCTGCCCACATAGTCTCATGTATCTACTTGACCTAAGAAGCTCATTCTTCACCAGTATCATTTTCTGTGCCATAGTCCAGTCCAATCCCTGTCTGAAGAGTTGGCTTTGGGAATGGTTCCTGTCTTGGGCTAACAGAAGGTCTGGGGACCATGACCTCCGGGGTCCTTCTAGTCTCAAACTAATAAGTCTGGTCTTTTTATGAGAATTTGAGGTCTGCATCCCACTGCTGTCCTGGTCCCTCAGGGGTTCTCAGCTGTGTTCCCTGTCAGGGCAGTCATCGGTTGTAGCCGGGCACCATCTAGTTCTTCTGGTCTCAGGTTGATGTAGTCTCTGGTTCATGTGGCCCTTTCTGTCTCTTGGGCTCATAATTACCTTGTGTCCTTGGTGTTCTTCATTCTCCTTTGATCCAGATGGGTTGAGACCAAGTGATGCGTCTTAGATGGCCACTTGCTAGCATTTAAGACCCCAGACACCACTCTCCAAAGCAGGATGCAGAATGTTTTCTTAATAGATTTTGCTATGCCAGTTGACTTAGATGTCCCCTGAAACCATGGTCCCCAAACCCCACCCCTACTATGCTGGCCTTCCAAGCGTTCAGTTTATTCCGGAAACTTCTTTGCTTTTGTTGTAGTCCAGTTGTGCTGACCTCTCCTGTATTGTGCTTTTAAGATTGTTTTAAGATTTTTCCAAACACCCACATCAGTAATTCCTTTATTGCTCAATAGTGTTTGACTATTGACTATGCCACAATTTATTTATTCATTCTCTTGTTGAAGGATATTTGAATTGCTCAGTTTTTAATTATTAGGAATACAGCTGCTATAAACATCCTTGTACAAGTTTTTTTGTGAACATGTTTTTATTTCTCTTCAGTAATTACATAGGAGTGAAACTGTTGGGTCATAGGTGCGGGGGTGTTTAACTTCATAAAAAACTGCCAAACAGATTTCTAAAGTGGTTGTACTATTTTACACTCCTACCTATGAGTCGGAATCAACTCGACAGCAACAGGTTTACCAGCAGTGTAAGGGTGTTCCAGTTGCTCCACATCCTTGCCAACATTGCAATTGTCAGTCTTTTTCATTTTAGTCATTCTGTGTTAGTGACTGTGAAGTGACATCCTACTTTTACTTTTACTTTGCATTTCTCTGATAACTAATGATGCTAAGTACTTTTTCATTTGCTTTTTTGGCGATTCTTATATCTTCTTTTGTGAAGTGTTAAGTATTTTCTCACTTTTATTAAGTCGACTGTATTTTTAGCATATACTTGTAGGAGTCCTTTGTCAGATACATACATTGTGAATATTTTTTCCCACTCTGTGGTTTATCTTTCCATTTTCTTAATTGCCTCTTTCCGTGAACAGAAGTTTTCATTTTTGATGAAGTTCAATTTTACCGCTTCTTTTTTTATGCTTATTGATTTTTGTGTCCTCCCTAAGAAACCTTTGCCTATCCCAACATCACAAGATACTTTATTATGGTTTCTTCCAGAAGCTTAATAATCTTAGCTCTAATTTGAGCTCTATGATCTGTCTTGAATTGATTGTTGTGTTCTGTATGAGACAGGTTCATTTTCATCCATGTTTAGTCTGTAGTTCCAGCATCACTTACTAAAAAGACTTTCCTTTTCCCATTGAATCACCTTCGTGCCTTTGTCTAAAATCAATTGACTATACACAGGTAGGTCTGTTTCTGCCCTACCTATTTATTCCATTGATCCAATTATGTATCCTTCGCTCTTTGCAAAAAAAAAAAAAAATTAATTGATTTTATATGAGTGGGTCTATTTCTGAGCTCTCTGTTCTGCTCCATTGATCTATATAGGTCTGTCTGTACAAAATACCACAGTTTCTTGATTACATTTATTGTAAGTCTTGAATTCAGATAATGTAAGTGCTCCAACTTCCTTCTTTTTCGAGATTATTTTGGTTAGTCTAGGTCCTTTGCATTTCCATATACATTTCACAATCAACTTGTTAATTTATATTGTGGTGCAACGAATTACTTAATATGGCCCTTCCAGCCATGGTCTTCGTGACTTACATACAACAATTGAGTGGGACCATTCAAATAAGGTATATGGAACCTGTGATGGTTGGGGTCATGTGTCAACTTGGCTAGGTCGTGATTCCCAGTTTTGTGTGGTTGTGCACCACTTTATGTGTTGTGAATCCTGACCTGTACATGTTGATGAGACAGGATTGGTATAGGTGTGTCTTGGGTTGCAGCCTTACAGGAGGGCATGACTCAAGTCCTACCCTTACTAAAGTTAAACCTTTCCCTGGAGTGTGGCCTACACCTAAGATATATATGTGTGTCCTGGCAAGGTTCTCTCTCTGCATCTGGATCCCGTGTCCAGTTCATGATCAACTGACCTTCCCAGAGGACTGCTATATGACCTGCCTGTTCTGAGATTCGCCAGCATCCACAGCCCCTTGGGCAGCCTACCTATGTGACCTGATTCGCCAGCTTCCACAGCCTTATGAGCCAACAACCTGTGGTCTCAACTGCTGGTTTGGGTTTGTCAGCTTCTGCAGCCACGTGCATTGGGAGAAGCCTACATCTGACCCATGAATTTGGGACTTGTCAGCCTCCACAACTGTGTGAGCCATTTCCTTTATATGGTTTGTGAGTTCTGTGAGATGCTGAAGTGAATTAGGGAATCCAAAGACAGGAAGGAGAGTACTGAGGGGAGAGGGAATAGTTGACGTTAGAGATGATGGAGTGGTATAGCAGCTTAGAAAAGTTAAATGTTTGGAACATCTTTAACCTCCATCTCATAGGAACCAGCTTTGTACTGATCTTTATATAAGAAATTATTCATTTAATATGTAAAAGTCTATTGAGACTTTAAATGAGATTGCATTGACTATATAGGTCAGTTTAGGGAGAACCTGGCACCTTAAAGGAGCTCTAGTGACACAGTGGGTAAAGTGCTCAGCTGCCAACCAAATGGTCAGTGGTTTGAACCCACCAGCCGCTCCACAGGAGAAAGATGTGGCAGTCTGCTTCCATAAAGATTTACAGCCTTGGAACCACTATGGGGCAGTTCTACTCTGCCCCACAGGGTCACTATGAGTTGGAATCGACAACAGTGGGTTTGGTTGGTTTGGTTTGGCATCTTAACAATATTGAGTTTTCCAATCACTAATGTGGTATAAATATTTTTATTTAGTACTTCTTTAACTTCTCTCAGCAATATTTTGTGATACCATAATTCAGTGAGTTTTTTTTTTCTATTAAGTGGTCAATTATCTTTCCAGAAAATGAAGAAAAGAATAACCTTTTATATTAAAAAAAAACCTGTTGCCATCGAGTCAATTCTGACTCATAGCGACCCTATAGGACAGAGTAGAACTGCCCCATAGAGTTTCCACAGAGCGCCTGGTGGGTTTGAACTGCCGACCTTTTGATTAGCAGCTGTAGTTCTCAACCACTACACCTTTTATATATATCCCCAAAACTTACGATTTCAGGTTCTCTTAATTCCTTCCTATAGATTTGAGTTTCCACCTAGTGTTAATTCTCTTCAATCTGCAGAACTTCCTTTAGCACTTTCTGTAGTGCAGGTCTATCTGCAGTGAGTAAAATATCTTTATTTTGTCCTAATTTTTGAAAAGCACTTTTGATAGATATACAATTCTGAGTTGATAGTTGTGGACTGTTTCCCTTCCTTTTCTTTATTTGCACATCAAAAAAATATTGTTCCATTGTCTTCTGGCTTCCACTTTTTCTGATGCAAAGTCAGATGTCATGAGTACTTTTGTTCCCCTTTATGTATTTTTTTTCTCCAGATGTTTTTAAGGTTTTTTTCTTTATCTTTCTTCTTCAGCAGTTTGGCTATCATATGATCTCTTTGTATTTATTCTGCTTGCGGGTTGCTAAGTTTCTAGGACCTATAAATTGGCTTTTTTCCCCCAACAAAACTGGGAAAATTCAGCCGTTATATATTCAAGTATTTATTCTCTTTCACTCTTAATCTCTCCTCAGGAAATCCAATTCACATATGTTAGACTGTTTTACATTGTAGGTCACCGAGGTCACTGTTTATAGGTCACTGAAGCTCTCTTCATTTTTTTTTTCACTCTTTTTTCCCTCTGTCCTTCAATTAGACAATTTCTATTGATCTATCTTCAAGTTCACTGGTTTTATCTTCTGTACTCTCCAATCTGTTGTTAAGGATTTAGTATTTTTATTTCAGGAATTATATTTTTCAGTTCCAGATTTTTTCATTTGGTTATTTTTCTTTATAATTTCTACTTCTCTGCTGTTCATTCATTATGACCATCTTTTCCTTTAAGTTCTTGAACATAAAGATTTCTGCTTTAAAGTCATTGTTACTAACATCTGGGTCATCTTGGGATCTGTTTGTATTGAAAGTGCTTTTCTTGATTATGGATCACAATTTTCCTGCTGCTTTGCAGGTCTAGCAGTTTTTGATAATATGCTGAACATTAGGGGTAATACATTGCAGGAAATCTGAATTATATTGGTTTCCTTTAAAGGGTGTTGAGTTTTGTTTGAGAAGGCAGTAAGATTACTGAGAAATCCTTTGGTCCTGTTAGGCTTGGTTTTATTCTTTGTTAGCGTTGCTCTATTTCAACTTGGAACTTAGTCCTAGGAATAGGCACTTACTCTAGGACAAACTCCTTGCTCCAGGGCATTTTCCTTACTCCTAAAAAAGCACGGCCTTTTCTGAGTTCTCAATTGAATGCAACTCTGGCTGAACTATCATCATCTCATACCACTGCAAAATACCTGTTACCTCCCATCAACTCTCAGACCTTCAGAAGATGATCTCGGCTAGGCCTAATGGAGGTTCACATGTGCATGTTCAGTCCAGAACCTGCAGTAAAACATCAGAATTCTTGTCCCCTGAAGAGTTTTCTCTTCTCCAGTACCCTGCCCCATGAATCCCAGCTGTTTCTGCTGCCTATAACTTGAGTTCTGCTTTTTCGGCTCAGTAAATCTGCTGTTTTACTTGGACTTTACACCTCTATTTTGCAGCAGGAAAATGTACACAGGCAGAAAGCTGGGGTAGTTATGGGCTCTGGGGCAACTGTAGGCTTACTTCTTATGTTTCTCTTCCCTCAAGGATTACAGCCTAAGCTTGAAAACAGCTGCCTCACATATTTTGCGTAGTATTATATTTGTTTATAATGGGAGGTCAAGTTTAGTAATACTACTTACTCTATCACGGCTGGAAATGGAAATCTCCACTCAGATGAAATGTTATTATTAAATATATAATTATATATATAACAATTTTTGTCACCATTATATATATATAATGGTGACAAAAATTGTTTGGCACCAATGAGGATCTTTCCTTCAATATGTAATTCAATAATTATAAGAAACAGAAAAATAGAGTATAAATTTCCTATGTTTAAATTTTTTAACCGAATGAAATTTTAAGATATCATCCAATCCAACTTTATCATTTGATACATGAAAAGCTTCAGCCTGGACAGGGGAAGGTAACTTGCGTGAGATCACACAGTCAAGAAAGAGTTAAAATAGAAGCCAGATCTACTAAAAAAAAAAAAACTGTTAGAACTAATAAATGAGTTCAGCAAGATTGCAGGATAGAAGATCAATACATAAAAATCTCTTTATTGTTCATTGCAAGCATATTTCTATACGCTGACAATGAACAACAAAAAATCAACTTAAACAACTTCACTTACAATAGGACCAAAAATAATAAAATACCTAGGAATAAATTTACAAAAGAAATACAAAATTTATAGTCTAAAAATTCAAGTTACAGGCAGCAGAAACCACTGGGATTTGTAGGACAGGGTACTGGAGAAGATAACATTTTTTAGGGAACCCGAATTCTGAGGTTTTACTGCAGGTTCTGGACTGAACATGCACAGGGTGAAACATTGTTGAAAGAAATTAAAGAGGATTTAAATAAATGGAAAGATATCCCATGGCGATGGATCAGAAGATCTAATATTGCTAAGATGGTAATATTCTCCAAATTGATCTACAGAGTAAATATAATTTCTAAAAAATACCAGCTGGCTTCTTTGCAGAAATTGACAAGCTGATCCTAAAATTCTTATGGAAATTCAACACATCTAGAAAAGCCAAAACAGTCTTGAAAAAGAAGAATAGAGTTGGAGGAGTCACATTTACTGATTTCAAAACTTACTACAAATCTCCTGTAATCAAGACAGTGTGGTGCTAGCATAAGGATAGACATAAAGATCAATGGAATAGAATTGAGAGTCCAGAAATAAACCCTCACATTAATAGTACATTGATTTTTCAACATGGGTACAAAAATAATTCAACGGGGAAAGAATAGTTTTTTCAACAATGGTACTAGGACAAGAGGATGTCCATATGCAAAAGAATGAAATGGACCCCTAGCTCACACCATATATAAAAATTAACTCAAAATGGATCAAAGACCTAAATGTAAGAGCTAAAAATATAAAATCCTTACAAGAAAACACATAAGTAAATCTTCATTACCTTCAATCAGGCAATGGTTTCTTAGGTATGACACCAAAAAGCACAATCAACAAATGAAAAAATACATAAACTAGATTTCATCAATATTAAAAACATTTTTGTTACAATGAGCACCACCAAGATAGTGAAAAGACAGCTCAGAGAATGGAAGGAAATATTTACAAATCATGTATCTGATAAGGAATTTATATAAAGAATAAATTTAAAAAGCTCTTACAACTTAATAATAAAAAGACAACTCAATTTCAAAATGGGCAAAATAGCTGAGTAGATATTTCTCCAAAGAAGATTTACAAATAGCCAATAAGCACATGAAAAGAAGTTCAACATCATAAGCCATTAGAACCAAAAAACCAAACCCATTGCTGTTGAGTTGATTTCGACTCATAACCAACCTATAGGACAGAGTAGAACTGACCCACAGGGTTTCCAACAAGCAACTGGTGGTTTTGAACTGCTGGCCTTTTGGTTCACAGCCATAGCTCCCATTCACTGTGCCATCAGGGCTTCCATAAGCCATCAGGAGAATGCAAATCAAAACTACAATAAGATACCACCTCATATTCACTAGGATAGCTATGATCAAAAAGATAGATAATAACAAGTATTGATGAGGATGCAGAGAAATTGGAACACTGATACATTGCTGGTGGAAACAAAAAAGGTGCAGGTGCTTTGAAAAACACTCCGGTAGTTCCTCAAAAGGGTGTCTAAACAGAGTTACCATATGACCCAGTAACTCCACTCCTAGGTCTATACCCAAGAGAAATGAAAATATATGTCCACACAAAAACTTGCCCATGAATGTTCACAGCGGCATTTTCCACAATAGTAAAAAAGTGGAAATAATCCAGATGTCCATCAACTGAGCAATGGATAAATATAGTATATCCATAAAATGAAATATTATCCAACAATAAAAAGGAATGAAGCGCTGATACGTGGATGAGCCCTGAGAACACTTTATGTAAAAGAAGTCAATGACAAAAGAACGCATGTTGTATGATTCCTTTTATGTGAAATGTCCAGAACTGACAATTCTATAGAGAGAGAAAGGAGACAAGGGATTGTAAAGGGCTGGTGAGGATGGGGGATATATGGGGTGACTGCTAAAAAGTGCAGGGTTTCTTTCTGAGGTGATAAAAATATTCTAAAATTGACTGTGGTGATGGCTGCATAATTTTGTGAATATACTGGAACCCATTCAAGAGAACACTTTAAATGGGTAAATTATATGGTATGTGAATTAAATCCCAATAAAACAGTTAAAAAAAAATAGAAGCCAGTTCTCCTGACTCACTATTCTGTTTTTTACACTATGCTTAATATTTTACAATTTCCATTTATTTATATTTATATGGTTTTAAATGTTATTTAAATAAATTTATTAAATAAATATTAATTGTATTTTTTCCTTGGGTGTTTTCAAGGAATAACCAATCATATCAAATAATATGTAGAGACACACTTGGATTTTAAAATTACATATAACTGAATCCTCGTAATAAGTTACAATGAAGTCATTGAAGTAGTAGTTTTCCTTCAAATAATGCTTTACAGTTAACAATCTTCCATATCTATTATCTCATGTGATTTTTTTCACAACTCTGTGAGGTGGGTAGACTGTCAGACCAGGAAACTGAGGCTCAAAGAGGTAAAACTGACTTTCTTGAGGTAACACCTGTAGTTCACTTACTCAGCAATTTTAACTCTAAATCTAGTATTCTTCTTTTACGGTGTACCAAAAGGACCAATTCTCTCTTCTACTTTTTTTCTTGACTAATTTTTTTTTTAGTACAACCAGTCAGTTATCGTTGAGTTGATTCTGATGGAAACCCCATGTGTTACAGAGTAGAACTGTGCTCTATAGGGTTTTCAATGGCTGTGACCTTTCTGTACTTGGGCCTTTCTTCTGAGTATAGAACCTCTTTTCTCCTCTTTCACTGACATGCTAAATATCAGGGGCAAACGTATGGCAAAGGAGGAGTAAACATATAATCATTTCTTTAGCTCTTATTTCTCAAGAAATTAAAAGTTTGGAGCAGTGCCATAAGACAATACTCAGCGGCTAGTAGGGGCAAATTTATAGCACTGTTTTTCTCCAATAACTCTATAGTTACTTCCGTTTAGATAAACCAACTTAAAAGCAGAGAATAATTTTTAATGTCTAGTATATAAAGTCTAATTGTCTTTGTTGAAGCTACATATGGTTTAAAAGTCTCTGATGTGCTCTGTTTACTTATCAGGACAATAACTATTTTTATTCCATAAGGATTTCTGTATTAAAGGCTTTTGCCTAATCTAACAAATATTATGCCCTTAATCATTCATAATATGGCCTGAGACAGCCTAAAATACTGTTTGCTAAGTCTCATGATCTGTAAATTTATTCCTTTAAAAGAAAGGTCACTGAAAGTGTGCAAGGTAAATTGATCCTGCTTTGGAAAACTGATATATCTCCAAGAAGAGACAAAGAGTGTTTCTGGAAAGATATCTATTTCTGGCAAACACTTTAAGGCATTAGTACAAAGAACCCTTAACTAGAAGTTAGAAGACATGCGTGTTGGTCTTGATTCTACCACTTCCTTATTTGTGTGATTTTTTGCAAGTCATTTTTACCTCTTATCATTCTTTTCCTCATCTTTCCAATGGAATTGATGCCTCTCATTCCCCAAGATAACTGTGAGGACAAAATGACACAGTAGCTATGAAATGATAAAGTTCTATGCAAATGTAGAGTAATACATGCATATGTATGTGTGTGTATATATATGCTCTGCCAATTTCTAGTATTAGTTGAGTTTAACTAGCATTTGATGGCCTAATTCAACTGAACTCAACAAAAATTTCAGACGTTATCAAAAGTGAACAAGACATACTCTCTGATTACTAGGAATTCACAATTGAGAGGGGAGACGAACGTTAGAAATAAACAATTACGTACACACTAAAGGAGTAAGTAAAATAATAGAGGTACATATACCAAATGCTGTGGGAATCCAGCAAAGAGATAAACTAAGCCTACTTCAGAGAAATGGGGCAAATGTCAGAGAGATAACAACTAGGCTTATAGGAAGAGATGGAGTTGCCAGAATTCTATCCAGACACATAGGCTTCACAACAGAACACAAAGAATCATAAAATATTTGTCTTACAACTGGCTCTGTCTTCAGTAGTTAAAACTAGTACTTAACTTCTTTGGGTCTCTCTTCCCACAAAGTCTAAAATGAAGGGTTTAGACAAGATGAGCTCTAAGTCCTTCCAGTTCTAAAATTATACGATTCTAGGAGTCAAACTCTGGTCATTGTACAAATACCAAGAAAGAGAACTCAAGAGAGCAAGAAAATAAGTCGGAACTCTTAAAAATGGAGTTCTCCCATTAACTACGTTTTCTTGGACTTTAAAAGTCTAAGAATGATACTTATCTCTACCTACAATAAGCTCCAGCAGAGTGAAGAGTAGAAATTGGAAAGATATCAAGAATCTGAGAAGCAAACAATGCAGGATAGCAGGAAGTGTAGCATTGACCTCAGCAAAGATGATGCTTAGATCCAGTAAGGAAATAGGCAGCAGGTACGAAGTTACAATGTTTACATTCCTATTTATATTACATTTGTATCTACAAATAAAAACTCATAATAAAACCACAGACATTAATATTTTCATAAAATGTTTGGGTTTTTGCCTTGTTAAACCACTTCTTTCAAAAAATCTTTTTGTATAAAGAGATCATTAAGGGATTACAAAGGAAAGGAACAAAAAGTTAAGTATACACAACTGAATTAGTTCTAGGAATTGTACCAAAGGAATACTATCAGGTAATCTAGCTCACCAAACACTTATTAACCTATGTGAAACAGTGCTAGATGCTGTGAAACACACAGTCTCAGTACTCAAGGGGTTCACTGACCTAGGATTAAGACTTCAAGGAAGAACAGTGACTCTTACCCATCAATGATATTTTCAGGTGGGTGCATTTCATCGCTTGATGTAGCTAAAATCACTTCAGTCCCTTCAGAGCTCAAACAGAGATCAACTTTTCTCATTTTAAAGAATCTAACCTGCGAAAAAAAAAAAACAGTAACAATAAAAACTTCGTGATTCTCTGAACCTTATCAGAGAGAAGGAAGAGAGAGGGAACAGCCTGTTGCCTAGCATACAGTCTAACACCCAAGTTATTCAACAAGTGGGAAGGACTCTGACATGCTTATTTACATAAGTAAGCTTCTAACCTCCTCCATGGAGCCCTGGTGGTGCAGTGGTTAAGAGCTCAGGCTGCTAACCAAAAGGTTGGCAGTTCAAATCCACTAGCTGCTCCTTGGAAACTGCATGCGGCAGTTCTACCCTGTCCTACAGGGTCACTATGAGTCCGAATCACTGACAGCACGCAAGCACCACCTCCTCTGTGGATGATCTATTAGCTATGAGTATTCCCACCTACTCCACTCCACAAAACAAGCCCCTGACTACCCTAAAGTAATTTTTCTGCTTTTAAAATTAAAAGCCCTCAATAATTATATGGAAACATTTAACAAGCAAGAGTGACATGAATTAATGGATACACTTTTAAAATTTATTTATAGTTGTTATATTTCTGAAATTGACAAAAATCTGGAGGATGAAAACTGACGCTTTGTGACTGCTTATGCATACACTTATCAATGGGAGTGGCAAACCATATTATTTACACCTCATCATTTCCTTTCTTTCTTTTTGAGGAGGTACGTGAAATGTGAAGACAGCCTTTACTTATTTTTTTAAGGTCAAAACAGTCACTTCAGTCACGGATTCAAAGACATTTCTGTTGCAGGGTACTATTTCAAGTAAATACCCACCCATTGCCACCCAGTCAATTCTGACTCACAGATACCCTATAGGACAGAGTAGAACTGCCCGATAGAGTTTCCAAGGAGCACCTGGTGGATTCAAACTGCTGACTTTTTGGTTAGTAGCCATAGAACTTAACCACAATGCCACCAGGGTTTCCAAGTTTAGTAAGAATGACCTGAAAAGACCTTGTTGAGCTCTACTATGAATCCTGGAGGGTAGGGCAGAGGGAGGAGGGGAAGAGATGCTATCAGATCACACACTCCCTCCTCAATTTGGTGGTGATAGGGCACAAAGAAGTGCAGGGATACAAAGGGACTGGAAACACTGTATCTACAAAGACTTAAAGGACACAGAGTGTTTGGAAGAGGGTGGAAGGTTTCCAGTGGTACACAATACCCTTCATAACCTGCCCATAGCCTAACTTTTTCTTTTTAATGATATTTTCAAACAAACAAAAAAGTACAGAAAATACTATACATATTAAACAACTACGTACCCATCGCCCAGATTAATAAATGTTAATATTTTGCCTGAACTACTTTAGATTTTAAAAAAAGAATCAGTTGACTCCTCCCTGATGGTATTCCCTCACTTGCCCCGACGTAACGGCTATTCTGAAATTGGTGAATATCCTTCCTGACCAGGTTTTTATATTTTTACGATTATGTATCCATGAACAATATGCACTGTTCTTTTAAAACTTAGATGGTTTTAGAGTGTATATATCCTTTTGCTACCTGCTTTTTTCACTCAGTATTATGCTTTCAAGATTTTACCATGTTGACACATGTAAATCTACTTTATTCATTTTAACTGCCATAAGGTATTTCTCCACTTCCTTGTTGATGGACATCAAAGTCAGTTTCCAATTTTTTGCTATTATAAACAAGTTTGCAGTGCGTATCTGAGCATGTATTCTTACATACAAGTGGGAGAGAGTTTTTATGATAAAAATCTCTGTATAGAAGTAAAATTATGGACTTAGAATCTGCATAACTTCAAGTCACTGACTAGTCAATTTGCTCTCTAAATGATACACTTCCAGTATCGGGATACAAGATAAGCATACAAAAATCAGTTGGATTCCTCTACACCAACAAAAAGAACACCGAAGAGGAAATCACCAAATCAATGCCATTTACAGTACCCCCAAGAAGATAAACAATACACTTCCATCAGCAGTGTATGACAGTTTCTGCTTCCTCATATTCTCACCAACTTGATATTGTTAGGCATTTGGGCTTCAGCCAGTCTCACTGGTGTGAAACAGTATCTCAGTAAAGTTTAATTTGTATTCCCATGATTACTGATAAGGTTCAATACCTTTTAATATGTTTCATATGGATGAATCCAGACTTCTTTTATTTCTATCAGCCATCAGTCAGTTTGTCGTACTGTGGTAGCTTTCATGTTGCTATGATGCTGGAATCTATGTCACTGGTATTTCAAAAACCAGCAGCATCACCCATGGTAGAAGGGTTTCAGTGGGGCTCCCAGACTAAGAAAGGCTAGGAAGAAAGGCCTAGTGATCTACTTCTGAAAATTAGCCAATGAAAACCCCATCAATCACAGAACGTTGTCCAAGATTTGACTCCCTTACTTTGGATGCAACATCAGAAGGGATCGATTGCTGGAGAAGAACACCATGTTTGGTAAAGTGCAGGGCCACATCAAAGGTGAGGGAAATTCTCAGTGGGATGAGATGACACAATGGCCACAATAGATTCAAACGTATCAATGATCTTGAAGATGGCACAGGACTAAACAACATTTTGTTCTGTCATACTTGGGGTCGTCATGAGTTGGAGCCAACTTAAAGACAACTAACATCAACCACTCCTATTATTTGCTTTTTCTTACCCTTTGTCATTTATCTATTGTCTTTTTTTTGTTTTTTAAATATAGTTTTTCTTTTTTATTTTTAGGAATTTTTAAAATAAAACACTCTGGATACAAATCCTTTGTTTTGTGTTGCAGCTGACTTCTCCCAATATGTGGCTTGGTTTTTCTTTTAAAATTTATATATTTTTATTATGAAAAAGGATAGCCAAATGGCTAATAAGCATGAAAAGGCACTCAATCTCATTAGTAATCAGGAAATGAAAATTAAAACCATGACAATATACCATTATTTACCCATTAAAATTCTTTAATTAAAAAAGATTGGCAATACTGAGTGCTGGCAAAGACATTGTACAGTGGCACAAATCATAAGTATACACAACTCACTGAATTTTCAAAGTAAATACAGCAGGACACCACTACCCAAGTAAAGAAATACAGGTAGTCCCTGACTTAACCTGGGATTCCACTCCTATGACTCTGTCATAAGTCAGTTCTGACTTGTCAAATACCTTTTTTTTTTTTTTTTAGTTTTCATTATTATCACCTTTTGTTATGAGTATCTTTATAAACGTGATCTGTATTTGTCTTTGCAGGCTGGCATGAGAATGACAACATCAGAAAATTACGTACTGCAAACCTGTATGTCGTACATATTACTAACGATAAGATATCCCCCCTTCAAAAACAAAAAAGTAGGTCGGTACGCGTGGTTCTTCCTAACTCGAGTACTCGTTAAGTTGGGACCTACCTGTAGAACAGTACCAACACTTGCGAGGCCCCTCTCATACCCCCTACCAATCACCACCTTTCCCTCCTTCCCAAACATATCCATAGTCCTTAGCTCTAACACTGTAAGTTAATTTTGCCCCAGATTTATTTACATGGAATCATACAGTTTATACTCATTTGTATCTGGCTTCTTTCACTCATCATTACATTTGTGAGATTTATCCATGTTGTTGTGTGTAGCATTTCATTATATGAATATACCACATTTCATTTATCCATTCTACTGTTGATGGATATTTGGGTTGTTTACAATTTGGGGCTCTTAGGAATGATGCTATTACAAACATTCTTACACATCTTTGGTATGCTTAGGTATGAATTTCTGTTAAGAATACACCCAGGAGGAAAATCACTGGGTCATGGTGAATGCCTATGTTCAACATTCCAAAACTGGTTGTGACAATTTACACCTGTACCAGCAATGTATGAGTTCTCACTGTACTACTTCCTTGCCGACACCCACTATTGTTCATCTTTTTAACAATTTTAATGGGTGAATATTAGTATATCATCATTTTAATTTGCATTTCCCAATTACTAATGAGGCTAAGTGCCTCTTCATGTTTCTGAGCAATTTGGACATCCTCTTTTGTGAAGTTCCTATTCAAATCTGTTGCCCTTTTTTATATCATGTTGTCTTTTTCTTACTGTCTTGTAGTTCTTTACATATCCTGTATACAAGCCTATTGTTATTTGTGCTGTAAATATCTTCTATTCCATTGTTTGCCTATTCATTCTCTTTGTTGTGACTTTTGATGAAGAAAAATTCTTAATTTCAATGTAGTCCAATTTATCAAATTTTTTCCTCCATAGTAAGTACTTTTGGTATTTGTTTTGGAAATCTTTCCCTACCTAGGCATGATGATATTCTCTCTTCTAAATGCTTTGATGATTTAACTTTCATATTTGGCTCTATATTTTACCTGAAGCTGATTTTTTATATGGTATGACACTTGGTAAAGTTTTTGTTTTTTTAATAGGGATAGCCAATTGACTCCACTGCTCCACACTGCCACCTACATCTTAAATCAAATATCCATGTATACCCACCGATCTGTTTCTGCACGCCTTATTTTGTTCCAATGATCTATTTGTCTACCCTTGTGCTAATCGCACAGTCACAATTATTGAGCTGCACACTAACTTTTGATATCCAATACTTTGTTCTTATTCAAAACTGTCTTGGCTATTCTTAGCCCTTTGTATTTCCATATAAATTTAGAATCAACCAGGTTTTTCAGAAAAAAATTTGCTGAGATTTTAATAGGGAGTCTACTGAATCTGTAAATCAACTGACATCTTTACAATATTCAATCTTTTGATTTATGAACATGGTACATCCCTTCACTTATTAAAGTCTTCTTAAATTTCTCTCAATAATGTTGAATAGATTTCTATATAGAGGTCTTACATGTCTTGTTATATTTATTCCAAGGTATTTGAGGTTTCTCAATGCTATTGTGCAGGGGCTTTAAATGTCATACGATCATATTTATCAGTACGTTCCTTTATAGTTTAGACCTTTGGAGTATATTTTATGACATTTATTTCCTGAGGCCATAAAACATTCTCCCATATTTTCTTATAAATGTTTTAAAGTTTTGTCTATAGATTTTTAATCCATCTAGATTTTATTTGGAGTATGATGTAAGATAGGAATCTAATTTTTTTTTCCCATTAGGATAGCTAACAGTCTCAACACCATTTAACAGTTTACTCTTTCTCCACTATTTGTACTGCTTCTTTTGTCATATACAAAATTCAATATGTTAAGTCTGTTCCATCAGTCCATGTACATATCACTGCGCCAACCCCAGATGTATATTACAATAAGTGCTGGAGTTACACTTCCAGTTAAGATGTAAAGACCATTGTTTCCGCCATAAAAAGAAAACCTCAAACAGATTGAGAAATTGCACTTTTCTTTAAAGCCATCAAAGAGATGTGCACACAAAGATATCTAAATGAATGGAATTCCATAAAGGGATGAACCCTAACCAGGCAAGAAGAGACCACTGGCCACTTTTCTAAGCATGGATGAGCACTGAATTTTATTGCATGCTCTTCTAGCATTTAAATGACCATATGGATTTTTCTACTACTGTGATGAGTTAAGTCAAGATTTTCTAATGTTTTAGTATCCTTGGGTTCTGACATGAACTCTATCTACATGGCCAAGGTATATTGTTATTTTTATCCAAAATTGGATTTAGTTTGCTAATATTTTATTTAAAATTTTTGGAAATGTGTTCGTAAATGAGGCTGGCCTGTAATGTTCCTTTCTTATTCAGTCCATGTCTGGTTTTAGAACCAAGATTGTACTACCAACACGAAACTGGAGAGCTTCTCTGTTTTTCTATCTGTTATAAAAGTTTGTGTATGGTAGAGGTTATTTGTTCCTTTTTTATGGGTAGGTTTTTGACAAGTTCAACAGCTCTCTTCAGGCTTTGTATACCTTCTTGAGCCTATTCCGATCATTTATATTTTGTAAAAAATTATCCATTTCTTCTTAGTTTTTGTATTTATTGGCATAAAGTTGTTCATTTTCTACTGTAATTTTAAAATCTGGTATTGATAATATTAAAAGCTGTGGTAAATGTAAGGAAGTTAAATCATCAATGATTACAAAGCCAGTAAATAGTGAATTCCGGATTCAGACTAGGTCTGCATGAATACAAAATCCATACTGCTTGCTACGTCATGCTTCAGATACGTTTTCTTCCTTATTCTTAGCTAAAACTAAGCCGCTGTCTCAGTTGAATAGATAATTGCTTAGTATTACCCTGTGGCGACAAACATTTTCAATATTCGTCATCAAATAGCCACCTCTGTGGAAGCAAACACTGCCAGGTTATTTTTACATATGAGATAAAAAGGGCATAGATGATTGTGATTTACTTGAGAATGCTGCATGGAACTATTGGTTGTTCACAATCATTATTTATTAGCTTTTAAAAATAAGAGTTTATTTTCAGAAAAATGGGAAACAACGATTGTGGGCGAGGATGTGGTGAAATTGCTGGTGGGACTGTAAAATGGGACAACCACTGTGGAGAACAGTATGGTAATTTCTCAGAAAGTTAAGGCAAAAAACAACCATATGACCCAGCAATTCCACTCCTACAAATATATCCAAAAGAACTATAAGCAGAGAATCAAACAGATACTTGTACACCAATGTTCACTGCAGCATTATTCACAATAGCCAAAAGGTGGAAAGAACCCAAGTGTCCATCAGCAGATGAATGCATAAATCAAATGTGGTATACAATACAAGGGAATATTATTCAGCCATAAAGAAAAATGAAGTTCAGATACATGCTATGACATGGATTAACCTTGAAAACATTACGTTGAGTGAAATAAGCTGGTCACAAAAGGATAAATGTTGTATGATCCTACTAATTTTTTTTAGCAGGGGTGAGTGGGAAATGAGGAAGTACAGGCAGTCCCCAATTTATGACATATTCGAGTTATGAGGAACCATTCTTATGATCATTCTTTTTTTGTACATTTTATCATTAGTAATTTTATCTTAGTATGCATTAGTAATACAATGCTGCAGCACATAATTTGCTGATGTGATTGTTCTCAGATGTTCAATCACAGGATTAGCTAAGGTTTTTTTCTAAACTAAATCAAGGACTTCAGTTGCTTGAAAACATGGACCCAAATGCTAATTGCTTTTCTAAAGTTGGTAGATTTGGGAAGCAGTGAGATGTTACCATGAATTACAGGCAGTCCCTGGATTATGAATGTCCTACTTATGTACAACTTGTAGTTAAGAACCAACCTCTGTAAAGTCTATGATATTAAAATTTGAGGTACATACAATGGTTCGTAATAACAAATGGGTGTTACTTTGCAATGTGCATTAAAACATTATTATTATTACCATTTTGTTATGATAAAGATGTTTTAGTGTACCTGAAAGGGTTTCTTTTTTTATGCATAGAAAGGTACACTAAATACTCTATACCAAAACAAACGTTTGACTGACACGAGCTGTACCTAACCATTCTGACTTACATGCAAATTTGATTTAAACACATATTTAGGAATGGAATTCGTTCGTAATCTGGGGACTGCCTGAATATGAAGAAAAAAAGAAAAGGACCATGCAGACAACTCTCACTTTTTCTGACTAGAAATGCCATTCTCATTCCCAGAGATAATCCAGATGATTCAGAGCCTTCCACAAGTGATTACTGCAACTGACACAATGCCAACGTTGTCCAACTCGTCTTCAACATTTGAGTAAATTTTTATCATTTGTGAATTTTTTAACTATGTATTTATGTATTAATATGTCTCTAACGTTTCCAACCCCCAAAGACAAAGATCAAATTTATAAAGATACTGATAATAAAAGCCAATAATGAAAACTAAAAAAAAAAAAAAAAAAGGAGGTATTCAACTTACATCAAAACTAACTTACAACGGAGTGGTTGGAATGGAAACTTGCTGTGAGTCGAGGACTGTCTGTATTGCTTAAAGGGTAACCCGAGTTTTTGTGAAGGGTGATAAAAATTTGGGGACAGATAGTGGTGATGGTTGCACAACACTGGGAACATAATTAATGTCATGGCATCGTACAAGTAAAAATGACTGAAATAGTGAATGTTTTGTTACATTATTTTACTAAAATAAAAAATAAAATGTAAATTAAAAAAAGGTGTGGTAAAATAGATTAGGAAAAAAGGCATATATTCCAATGCTGTTTATTTGTCCTTTTTTTCTTGACCAATCTTACCACAGCTTTTAATACTATCAATACCATAGAACTAGTGATGGACGGACATTGTTATTCCATGATTTGAAGAAGGCAAAGAAAGTGAATTCCTGAATATACAGATTGATAAACTTGCATGTTAACTCTCCACAAAATTCTTAAATTATTAAATTTCACTATTAAAATGGTCTTGAAAATGTCAACAACAAAGTTGTAAAACTGGAAGCAGCAATAATACTAGTTCACAAGCTATACCATATTGGTTTCATTTCTTCTGTTTGATACAGTCACTAACAATGGGGGAGATGTTATCAACATTTCAGCAAAGCTTCAGACAAAGCTTCTCAAGATACCCTGTGGATCAGATACAAAAATGTGGTTGGGTGACAGACAGTATTTTAGGTATACACTGAAAACTCTGAATGATTATAGTCATTGGAACAAAATGAACTTATTTAAGACCTCTATGCGTGTCCCATTCACCATTCTTATTAAGGACACAAAGAAGCATGCCTGTCAATTTTGCAGATGACACAAAGCTGAGTGTTGGGGGAATGGTCTGCCTCCATGCATCCCATCCAGGCTGCCTAAGTAAAGGCCTTGAGCCCAGAGCATTCTCTGATAAGGAGGCTGGGAACTGGGTCACCCTCCCTCTTCTAGTTCCTTCTCCTTATCAGAGAAGGCTTCCCCCTGTTCTGGGCACACAGTAACTTTCTCTGTCTCTTGAACATCTGTTCCCGGCGGGGAGGGAATGGGGTCTCCCGTACTACAGCACAAGAGAGAAAACGTGCCAGATTGTAAGAGCCAACTTTGGGGCGGGGTGGGGGCGGTGGGCTGAAGGGGAAACAGGCTTTGCCAGGCCAAACATGTGCGCCCTCATGTGGTCTGCCAGTTCACTACAGTTTGCATTCTTATGTAAGCCCCTGGCATGGAGCCACTACTGTCCACCACCACTATAAAACCTCTGCCCTTCCACTGCAAGGCACAGATCTGCTCCGGTCCTGTAGCCACCCAGGGCTCGCCTCGTACGTAAGTCTCTCTAATATACTCCTTTGCTGCCGTACTGGAGTTGCCCGCCTCTTTCTTTGGTCTCTTGGGATCCTCCATTTTTGGAGACAAATTTCAAATTATTGGTCCATGCCAGGCCACTGGGATATCAGCTAAAATGCTAGATGATAGAAGTAGCACTCAAAAATATCTAAGCAAGTTAGAAAGATAAGTTTCAATGAGATATTTAATAAGGAAAACAGTAAAGGCCTGTATTTAGATTTAAAAAATCAATTACATAGGATAGGTCTAGATCGGAAGTTGGCAGACTACTGCCTGTGGGCCAAATCTGGCCTGGTCCTGTTTTTGTACAGCCCACAAACAGTTTTTACACTAAAAAAAATTTTTTTAATAAAAAAAAATTTTGTGACACATAAAAATTATGTGAAATTCACATTTATTGGAACATGGCCACACTCATTTGTTCATGTACTGTCTATGGCCGCTTTCCTGCTATAACGGCAGAGCAGCTGTGACAGAGACGTCAGGCCTGTAAAACCTAAAATATCTATTATCTGGCCTTTACAGAAAAGTCTGCCAACTCTTGGTCTAGATGTCTACGACTTGTAAGTCTGGATGGTCACAGAGTCAATGTAAGGGAACAGTGTACTCTATCTGCCCCAAAAGGTAAAGTTACGCTTAGATAATAATAGACAGGTACTACATTCCATCAACATCTATGCGGTCCACATCCAGAATATTCTGTTCAGTTCTGAACAGTATATTTCAATATACTTATTTTAAAATATTTATAATATTTTCGTATGTTAACAGACTATATAACAAAGTCTAGATATTGTTCAGAGGCACAAGCCCTTCTCTCAGTCCAGGGCCATTTTAAGACCTCCGAGGGGCCTAAACACTCATACATTTGAGGCCCCGCTCCAGATTATACAAAATATATTAAATTCACCTACATCCTATATTAAATATAATTCATAACCACATGGGTTAAAGTTGCAGCTGACATGTTAGTTTCTTATTTATTTCGATTTGCAATTTTCTTTCCTTTTGGGGTCAAAACACTATTATTCAGGCCTCAAAAAAGTTTGTGGCTGGCACTAGTCAATTTAGGGCCTAAGTGGAGAACGAACCCACCATCAGACTTCCCTCATCCCGATCAAACCACGAGCCTCCGCCCCACGTTACCCTCCCGCCGTCTGCCTCCTCAGCAGACATCTCCTCACAACCCCCCTCCACTCTCGTCCGCTCTCTTCACCACCAGCTCCCCCTCGTCTGCCTCGTCCACCCGCGCTCCCACCTCCCCGACAGCCTGCCCAACCCCGGCCCTCCAACCCGTTCGCCCGGGCCTTCCTTTAGCCCCCAGTTCACCGACCGTCCCAGCTCGACGTCTCTCTTACGCCCCGCCCCGCCTTGCGCGGCGCACCCAAGCTCCCTGGCTCCGCCCCCTACGCCTTAGACGGAGTTCTCCGCTCCAGGCACTTCCTTGCACCCCGCCCCGCCGGCCCCTCCCCCGCCACCCCCCCTCCACCTTATTCTTCTCTACTAAGCGGGCCCAGGTTCCCAGTCGCGCCCAAGGGCCTTTCCCCTGGCAAAAGCCTGGACGCGCGCTGCCTACCCTCCCCCAGCCCAGCTCTATCCCAGCGGCCCAGAGGACACAGGGGATTCGCACTCACTTGATCACGCACGCGCAGTCCCCACCTCTCCCGGACCCGAGTCCCCCGCCCTCAGGTCGCCTGCCCTGGCCCCGGCCCCGCCTCCAGGCCCGGCCCCGCCCCTCATGCCGGGACCCGCGCAAGCGCGCCTCCCCTGCCCAGCCCTCCCTGGGCCCCCGCCGGTCCCGCGGTCCCACGGCGCTAGGTCGCCCCCAGCCCCCTCCCTCGTTCCACTCTCTCTTGGTCCCACCCTCCCTAGCTTTGTGCCCGGGTCTCCAAGCCGCTTCCCCCTCAGCCGCGCCGCGGGAGGAGGGAGCCGCCACAGAGGAGCTGCAGCTCGCTGCCCCAGGCAGGGGCACAGGTAGGTGGCGGCCGCGGGCAGGGCCGCTCACGGAGCCGGGGACTGCGTGTGGGGGCGGGGGAGGGGCGTGGGGATGGGGGATGGGGGAGGGGAAGGCGTAAGGGATCTGCGAGGGCGAGAGAATCGGCGTGGGGGTTGGCAGAGGGGTGTGAGGGTGAGGAAATAGGGGTGTGGGAGCTGGGTTTAAGGGTGGGGTCAGGGTGCAAGAGGACAGTGGCCTATGAGAATTGGGGTTCGGGGCCTGAGTGGGAGAAGGGTCGGGTTAGCTTGGCTGGACTCCGGGAGGGACGTGCATGGGATCTGAGGTGAGCAAGGAACATTGCAGTAATGGTGAGGGAGGGAGGGAGTGGGATTTGAGGGGTGTAGGGAGGAAAGAAGCTAAGATTGAATTAGGCGAAAGGGTGGGGTCTTGGGGGTAAGGAAGTAAGAAGTTGGGGCTTCGGGTTGTGAAGTTGGGGAAAGTGAAGCGGTCAAGGAAGGGGATTTTGAAGGTTGAGTACAGAAGACAGCGAAAAGACTGGAAAGATTGGGATTGTGGGGGGAGGGAAGGCCAGAGAGTGGGAGGAAGGGAAGAGTAGATGGTGAAGGAAAGAGAGGAAGATGCCTGGGGGCTAGAGTGGGGTGGGGGTGGAATGGTTGGGGAGGGAAGGAGAGGCCGTGGGATTGGGTGTAGCGGACAGGGAGCCACATTTCTGAGCTGGCATGGAAGGATTGGAAGGGTGTGAAGTTTAAGAAGTGAGAGCAGGGAAGCTGGGAGTGGAGGGAGGGAGGGGCTGGGATTTTTTTTGGTGTGAGAATTGGATTTCCTGTGAGAGGCTCTAGAGTTGGCAGGTGGATAAAGTGTGAAGAGTGTAAAGATGTGGGAGAGATTGGGAAGTAGGGAACTGGGTGTGGTGTGACCTGGAACTTGGGAGAAGAAAGAATATAGATAAGGGAGGTAGGAAAGCGCACATTGTAGGTAAAAAATAATTAGTGAGAAGAGTTGAAAATTCAGTAATGGTGGTGATACAAAGAACAATAAAGGTAGATTCTTAGTTGGTCGTTGGAAGTTTAAAACTCATTTCTGTACAAGTTTTTATGTTAGAAATTGTGTCACTAATATTGCATTTTCAACTAAACCAGTGGTGTCTGAGTCTTGGCATGAAGGCCATGGGTTGACAGGCCTGGTGTATGGATGTGGCTCATTTCTGCCCTGGCAGAGGGAAGAAGGGAGGCCTCATTGTAGCACTGCCCTGGTTCTGCCCCCACCAACCCTTTCTTCAGATGCCCACTGTAGTTTTTTTTAGGCCCCCTCCCCTTTACCTCCTTTTAATTTGGACCAGTGAGTACCAAACAGGAGGGTGAGATTCATTTTTCACATTTTTTTATCCTTAAAGCCAATGTCATATTTTTATTCTAGAGAGACAGCGTCGTTTAGTGGAAAAAGCTGAAGCTTTGGAATAATGCTGTTGTTGTTAGTTGCTGTCCAGTCAGTTCCAACTCATGTGACCCCATGTGTGCAGAGTACAACTGCTACATAGGGTTTTCAGGGCTGTGACCTTTTGGAAGAAGATCGCCAGGCCTGTCTTCCTAGACATCTCTGGTTGGTTTCAAACCACCACCCTTTCTCCTAGTAGTCTGCCACCCAGGGAGCCCTTTTTGGAATGATAAAAAAAAAACCAAACCTGTTGCCATTGAGTCGATTCTGACTCATAATGACCATATAGGACAGAGTAGAACTGCCCCATGGGGTTTCCACCGAGCGGTTGGTGGATTCGAACTGCTGACTTTTTGGTTAGAGGCCAATCACCAGGGCTCCTTTGGAATGATAAAGCCTTGAAATTAAATTCTGGCTCTGCCACTTATTAGCTCTGTGTCCTTAACTAAATTACTTTCTGAGCATCTTCATCTATTAAATGGCAATCGTGACCTTTTAGGATTGTTGAGGATTATATGAGATCATTTTATACTGTACCTACCACAGTGCTTGACAACTGTGTTTAATAAGTGGTGGCTATCATACCATCATTATCATCGCTATAATTTGCTTATAGGGAATTATTAACTTTATCTACTGTTATGGATTGAATTGTGTCCCCCCAAAATTTGTGTTGTAAATCCAAACCTCTATGCCAGTAGTTATAGTCCCCTTTGGGATTAGATTATTATGTTAATAAGGGAGGCGTAGGTTGTGTCTTCAGTCAATTTCTTTGGAGATATAAAAGAGAGAAAACGCAAGTTAGCAAGATGAGTTGGGGGAATAGAGATGCCAGGCTACATGAAGATTGCCCAGGAGCAGAAGCTCAGAAGAGACAAGGACCTTCCTCCAGAGCCAACAGAGAGCGAAAGCCTTCCCCTAGAGCTGACATTCTGTTTTTGAACTTCTAGTCTCCTGAACCTTGAGAAAATAAATTTGTTTGTTAAAGCCACCCAGTTGTATTTCTGTTACAGCAGCACTAGCTAAGACACCTGCTAAAGTTAAGTGCTTTCTTCTCTTTCCCTTCAAGTTAGTCATGCACTCAGCTTACAACTTTAATCCTGTTTCCTGTCCACTCCCAACCAGCATCTGACAGGGGTAGTTACGCTTTTTGCTTGGTAAACTGGCTTCAGAGTCTAAAAAATTATCATGTTTAGTTATCAATTATTTTATTTTGTCTCTTGTTCAAGGAGGCTGGAGAGAACAGAGTTGTTAAATGCAGTAAGGTTGTATCTTACTCACTTGATGAGATGACATACTTTGTGGTAACTGTGGCTCATTTGTGGTGACCAAATAATAGAACATGGACTATTGTAATATTTTTCTGTGCTGTTACGTGGATTACAAAACTGCCTCTCTCTAGAGGCTGGTAGACTATCAGAATGCCCATATTACACTGTTGATCCAATGTATAATGTAGCTTAATCAGATCTATAAGGACAGTGTTATTCATGCAGATATTAATTATTTTAATTTTCCAGGTTGTCTGGAGCTTTATACCATGCTACAGAACAGGCTCTGTCTCTGAGGGTTTCATTTACAATAGACCACCCTGTACAATAGCCAGGGGCACAAGAAGCAAGTACAAAGTTTGTGTGGAATTCTCTTGTCTTTATAGTTCTTAACCTTGAAGGGTTTAAACATTAATTCTTAGATCATTTTATAATATCTCTGAACTCTCCAGAAGCTCCTTATTGGAGAATGCAGGATGTACACGTTTAGTAGCGGAAGGTCACCAGGATTCCCTGAACCAAGGTCACTTCCTCAACTGTCTGTCATAATTGAAGAATGGAGAGGCCTTGGGTTTCTGGACAGATAATGTGGGTTTACTTTTCAGGAAATACTGGATTTTTTTTTTTCCATCATTTAGAAAGAGAAATAGCATATGATGAGTAATCTAAAGATAAAATATAGCCAGAACTGTGTCTTTTTTGAAAATGATCCCTGGAAGCAGAAGCTTCCAGGATTTTGGGCAGCCTAGATGGGAGTCCTTTCTCTGAACCCAAACTGCTTGTGCCGTCTGCTGGATGGAATCAAACTTTTTTGATTTTCGTCCACAGTGGTCATTAATCTATCCACCCATCCATTTGTCCATTTTACTCCAAAGTTTGTAAAAGGCACTATTTGGGGGTGAAGTAAGGCTTAGGGATAATACAGGTGGGCAGACCCTATTCTATCACTCAGGGAGCTTACAGTGAGCTGATCTATTATAATATGTTATTTTCCATAGAATTTACCTTTCTACTCGAGTATTAAAATCAAGTCGTTCCTTTTTAGGGCCTTGCCTGGTGCCTTATTTCTGATCTAAAGTTAGAATAGGCCTCTAAATGTCCAATTACAGGGATAAAGACCAAAGGAGATCTGCTCATCTCTTCAAGATTAAGCTCTATGAGGCTGAAGGGGCCAGATGCTTACTCCTTCTTACTTAGATTAGGTGAGGTATCTCCTTAGCAGCAGGCACTGAACAGTGGCAAGAGAAGAGTATGGGTTATAAGAGCTGGTGTTGTGACAGGTTGTGTACCCACCCCCCCAGTACCAGTAGTACTGTACTCCCATCATCTGCTTTGCTTCTGCCATCCCGCAGAGGGGTCTGGCAAGTGGGGGGAGGAGCCTGCAGCTGTTGCCTGAAGGAGGAGCTGGCTCCTAGCAACAGTATCTGTAGGCCCTGCAGCTCTGAGCACAGTGTCTGTCCCTCTGAGGTCTCATCCTTCCTTTCGTTCAGTTCAGCGTGTAACTGTTGAGAATGTACTCTGTACTAGGCACTATGCTAGACTGGGAAAGAAAGAGAAATCAAATAAGTGCCTTGCCTTCACAGCTCTGGGAACATTGACAACTTAACAGACATAGTACGTGATGCTAAATGCATGTGGAAGGAGATGCTGGGTACTCTGGGAGAACCAGACAGGCATGCACTGGGGCAGGGGTTAGGGAAGGTTTCCCAGGAGAGGGATGATGATTGATCCGAGTTAAGGATAAGTAGGAATTAGGTCAAGGAGGCAGAGAAGGGTATTTCAGCCAAAGGGAGCAGAATAGGCAAAGGCCAGCAGGGCAAGAGAACTTGTCAAACTTACCTGGATGTTATGGCACAACCAGAGAGTAGGGCATAAGGGGATGAGCAGGAAACGGTAAGGCTCTAGGGCTTGGCAGGGCCCTGTTTTCTGATGTGCCTTTTATACGCATAATTATCCTTGGGAGAAACATGGGTAGTACTGATTCCCACAAACAGGATCGTTGTTTGATCTTCAGAGACTCAGCATTTTTGATCACCGACTTAATTGTTTGCTGACATTCTTAAGTAGCATCAGAGCCACATCCTGGCCTTGCATTGATGCCGAAGAAGCTGAGAGGGATCACTCTAAAAGTAGTCAACCAGCATCTTTTAGGAGTAGTACCAGCTTTTTCACCTGTATTTTAAATTTTATTCTCTTCTCTCTTTAAATTGTTGTGGAAGTAATAATCAAATATCTTCATTTTATTTAGTATAGCAATTCCTTGTGTAT
Organism: Elephas maximus indicus; assembly: GCF_024166365.1. NCBI lineage: Eukaryota > Metazoa > Chordata > Mammalia > Proboscidea > Elephantidae > Elephas > Elephas maximus. The sequence continues at coordinate 97,397,217 of NC_064821.1, forward strand.
TTTGGAATCTCACAGTTACTCAGAAAAATGAGTATTTATTCCCGTTAGTGCTTGGGCACTAACATGATTGCAGAAATAACCAGCCATTTTTTGTTTTTGCCTTACCCTAAAAGTGCCTTAGATGCCTTAATGAATATACATCCAATAGCTTTTATTTAGCTCTTGTGATGGAGGTCTTTATTTGTAGATCCAAAAAACCCTGTTGCTTGTGGTCTTTGTAAAGTTTAGCAAAAAGTATACTTTAGGGACTTCTGCTCGGGACTGTTACATGCCAGAGCACTGTGTTAGGGTGTCTGGATGAATTCAACATGATTCCTCTCCTGGAGCTCAAACCAGGGGAAAGGCAAGCCCAGAAACAAATCAGTAGCAAAACAGTGAGCCAGGTGCAACAAAAGTGTATGGAAGGTGCCTAGCTAGGAAGTAAGTTATTTGTAGTCTTTGTTTTGTGCGTAAACGTTTAAAAAACAGAAACGGTAAATGCTACATGTACTATTTGTAACTTATAAATTAATAAAAATTCTGCAGTTTTAATGGGTGCATAACGTTCCATGGTATCAGAGTATGACAGTTTATTTAATAACACCCCTTTTGTTGGACATTTAGGTTATTTCCAGTTGTTCTACTAATACACACTTTGCTGCCATGAATTTTCTTGAGGATGAATCTTTGCCTACATCTTGAGTTTTAGAAATGAGATTTGAGTGGGATTTTGAAGATGAATATAGGTTCCTGCCTGGCACAAATAGTTTGCGCTTGCCTGCTGACCTAAAGGTTGGCGGTTGGAACCCACTTGGCGGCACCATGGAAGAAGGGCCTGGCAATTTGCTTCTGCAGGATTACAGCCAACTAAACACTTGGAGCAGTTCTACTCTGTAACACGTGGGGTCGCTATGAGTCAGAATCGACTCAGTGGCAACAGGTTTTTTGGTTTGAAAGATGAATAGGAGTTTACTAGATAGACAAGGAAAGGGGGAGGGTAGGAAAGGGCATTCCAGGCAGAGGCAATAGAAGAGGCAACCTCCAGTGCCAAAGTTCACAGGTGACTAGTGTGCTCGACTTTCAAAACCAAGCCAGCCACAGGGCCTGCCTGGTAGGCTCATAAAACTCTGGGCACAGCTAGATGAAGTTACATGTTACAAATGGCATTTTAATTGGATTCATTTCCCATGTGCCTTGCTTTTACAGTTGTAACCAAGGCAATGTCTTACTACCTCAACTCAGAAAACCGCCTGGACCCAGGGCCCATCTACGTGCGAGAAAACGGGCAGCTGCACATGGTCAATCTGGCCCTGGATGGCGTCAGGAGTAGCCTGCAGAAGCCAAGGCCTTTCAGACTGTTTCCCAAAGGCTTTTCTGTGGAGCTTTGCATGAACAGGGAAGATGATACTGCTCAGAAAGAGAAGACAGCTCATTTCATCTTCACATATACCCGGGAGGGGAATCTTCGGTACTCTGCCAAAACCCTCTTCAGCCTCGTCCTGGGCTTCATCTCTGACAATGTTGATCACATCGATTCCCTTATTGGCTTCCCTGAGCAGATTGCTGAAAAGCTGTTCTCTGCTGCTGAAGCCAGACAGAAATTCACACAGCCAGGTGCAGGGCTGAGGGCTTTACAGAAATTCACTGAGGCCTACGGAAGTCTGGTGCTTTGCTCCCTGTGTTTGCGAAACAGGTGGGTGTTCTGATTAGGATGTTAAGTATTTCATTGGGTATGTTAATTCTGTCAAGCTCTGGGGCTTAGTGGACCCTTCATCAAATAGTGTTTCAATTTAGAACTTCTAAACACAGAATGGTCCTGGTACTTTTTTTTTTTAAAGTGGCAGGCCATTTTGAGAAAAATCATATAGCACTTAGCTTTATATTGAAAACACTTTGCAAGGAAAAGTTAACCCCTACAGTTCCTCCATTAGATAGGAAATTTTCTTCTGCCAACTTTCCTAGTAGGAGAAAGTAGGAAAGATAAGAGGTGATCTGCTAAATATCTCTTGGTATGTTCTGGGAGATGTGAAGTTCAGAATGCAGAGATCTTGGCTTCGTTTCAGTTTTCAGACCACTAGATACTTAAAAAAAAAAAAAAAAAAACTAGATTTTTTTTTTTTTTTTACTAAGCATTAGATGAAAAGCAACCTTAAAAGAATGAGCGGTTAAAATTTTGAGGATCCTGAAGTTTGGAAAATTTCAGATAAGGTTCCAACACCAAGGTCTGTCTTGTAACAAAGCGGATGTTTTCTCTTGTGACTTGCCTTTGCTCATATACTTTTATTTATTTAGAAATTTTATTCTACCACAGTGAAAAAAAAGGGTTTATTAATTTAAAAAAAAACTTTAAAAAATAACACAAGTGTACATGGTAAACAATTCAGATGTAAACACAAAAGGATATAAAGTGAAACAAAATCCTCCCTCCTGTCTCATCTCCTGTTTTCTTTCCCCACAGCAGCTATCTCTGCAAGGATAAAAAGAAAAACCAGAGATATCTAGTCCTCTCCTTTATGCAAATGGCAACACACTTACATATAGTGTTACATACCTTGCTTCTTTACACAATTTGAAAGTCATTTATCATCAATACTTGTAGGGTTTTTTTTTTAATGGCTGTATGGTATGCCACTTATTAAATGTTTTGTGATTAGAAAGGCAGGTCGCTACCAAGATGCGCAGTGAATACGACCATTATAACAAGGCTAAACAAAAAGCATGTAATAAAAGAGAAAGTCGTACTAGAAAACATAGGCTAAGGATGGTAAGTTCATATGCTTAAAAAAAATAAAAACAAGCAATCTTTATTTAATTTGCTCAGTTAATGGTTTCACCCCATGCCAAACCACGTACTTTAAAAAGAAAAGACATAAGCATGTGCAGAAAAGAACAGAACTGTGGACTCATGAACTGAGCAGGCTCCTTCTGAAAGCTCTGTCTCTGTGCTGTGCTTTCAGCCATGGCTGGGCTTGGAGTTGCTGCTCGTAGAAAGGAAAAAAATTACCTTGCCTAAGTGAAAAAATCAAGCAGCATTTCATTGTAACAAATGTATAAATACATTTCACTCCATTTTTTATTCAAGTTATTTGTAGTTATTGTAGAAAAATTAAAAACAGAATTATGACACATACCTTGTTTTGAAATTTTTTTGTTTTGTAAAAGCAATATATGCTATTTGGGAAATAGAAAAAACTAATACAAAAACATTCATAATCCAACCATTCGTGGTAATCATTTTCAAAGGCAGGCTGATTAACCAGTAAGCAAGGTACCCAAAACCAAAACTCGATGCTGACAGGTCAGTTCCAGCTCAGTGGCCCTGTAGGACAGAGTAGAACTGCCCCGTAGGGTTTCTAAGGAGCAACTGGTAGATTTGAACTGCTGCCCTTTTGATTATAGCGGACCTCTGAACCACTGCACCACCAGGACTGCAAACAGGGTGCTCAGGGGCTTATAGTAAGCAAGGAACACACGGGCTAAATTGTGTTTATTTACTAATCTGTAGTGCGCAGTTTCACGTGGGTTTTACCAAGTCAATGATGTGGTGAAAAACAGATGAAATTGTGCACTGCAGATTAGTAAGCCTGTGTATATGTTGTGGGTAATCCATCCCTGTTCAAAGATGTATTTTTACACATTTGGGAATATACTCTAACTTTGTATTCTGCCTTTTTTTTTTTCCCAGCTACCATTGTAGTTTAAGCATTTCCCTTGCTGTTGAAAATGCTACGTAAACACCATTTGTGATGAATGCAGACTGTTCAGTGGCATTGGTCAGATTGTGATGAGAACAGCGTTTTCATGCACATTTGATGAGCACATGAATTAGTGTAACATTTTGGGAAAGCTGTTTGGCAGCATATACCAAGAACTGTAAAAACATCCATACCATTTGTTTGATCCATTAATTCCACTTTTAAGAATCTATTCTATTAAAATGATCAAGGATGGGAACAAATATTTTTATACAAGGGTGATCTAGTAGTACCATTTGTAATCATGAAAATCTGAAAACTATAAATGTCCAACAATAGAGGATTGATTAAGCAAATTATGATACATCTGTAGAATGAGGAGCCCTGGTGGCACAGTGGTTAAGAACTTGGCTGCTAACCAAAAGGTCAGCAGTTCAAATCCACCAGCTGCTGCTTGGAAACAGTTCTTTTCTGTCTTGTAGGATCGCTATGAGTCAGAATTGACTCTACGACACTTTTTTTGTATGATGACCTATAACTGTTAAGATAACATTGAAACATTATTTAAAATGTGAAATTTTCTTGATAAAGATTAAAATTATATGTGTTATATGATACCAATTTTGTTAAACTGTATGTGTACATATATTGCATATATGTATAGAAAGAAAAAAGAGAAAGGTACCAAAATGTAGTCACTATCTAGAAAATGGGATTGAAGTAGTGTTTAATTTTCTTTATACTTTTCCATATCTTCTTGATTTTTTCCTCTAATGAACAGGTATTACTTTTATAATCAGAAAATGTAAGGAAGGTTTTTAACATAATCTTTTGGCTTATATATTTTATTGCAACAATTCCAGATTTTTCTCTTATTCAGATGAGAGAGTTAAAGACTTTCAGTTGTGATCAGAAACCTTCCTTCTCCTTTTAAGTTCCCAGAGGAAAATAGGAAGAGGGCAGGAGATTTGGGGTTGCCCTTGCAACCCAGGGATGAAGCTGTAGCAACAAAAGGTATTACTGGCATGAAGAAGTTCAGATCAAAGGGAAATAGCCCAAGCCCAAAGCTTGAGAAAATAATTGAAAGTAAGATATTTGGGTAAGTACAGGCACTTGCTCTCTTGGGATTGGGTCACAAAGCTGCCTGCCAAAAGAAGCCAGTGTCCTTGGTACTGGGCTCTAACCCTACAAAACTCTCCTCCCTTGTGTTGAAACCCTAGTGATTTTTAATCCCACTGATGACCTCAGGGAGGCAGCTGTGTTTTCCTTAAAATATCACGCTGTGTAACTGAAATAATAGTAATAGCTGCCATCTCATGAAGGCCTATCAGGTGCCATATACTTTTTGAATATTGATGCTGATTTTCTTAATAATCCTGAAAAGTAGTCATCAATCCTATTTTTGAGGCTCAGAGAGGCTAAGTAACTTTTTTACAATCACAAATAATAAGGGCTGTTAGAATCCAAACTCACTTTTGTCTGATAATAAGATATGTCTTTGCTCTTTCTGTGGTTCTCCACTATACTGTTCTGAACTCTTTAAGAGGAAAGCTGGAACACTAGTTGCAAGCAAGACCGAAGCTTTGATTATGTCTTGGATCAGCATCTAGTAATGCCTGTGGCCTTGCATGATGCTTTCTCAGCCTTGATTTTTGTAGTGTTCTTTAATCATGGTACATGCTGTTATGTGCTTTGCAGATAACCCTTGTTTCAGAACTACAAAAAATATTTTGGTTACTTGATCAAAGGATGTATATTTTCCTTTCTCTGATTGCTGGTGATCCCCCAAATCCCCATTAACCCACTTCAACTCTGTGATTGGAAGATGGAAAACAGCAGCTTTACTTGCAGTGCAATTAAAATACATCTGAGTAAATAAGGCTCATTTGTGTACCCAGCTGAGCTCTGCCCAGGCAGCTCAGGTTCTGCAGTTTAAATGGGGTTTCAGTGCCTCAAGCCATCTGTACCTGGCAGTCAGGCCCGTGATCAGTTTGAGTACATCTTACTTTGTTTGCAAGTAGGAAGAAAAGAGATTAAATTCTGCTTTTGTCCTGTGATTGTTCCACCCGGTTTTTGGCAATTATTATCCTGCTGACAGAAGGGAACTGTAAACTTTTTTAAGTATAACCCCACTGATCCTAGCACATCATCTTGCTGTGGAAGCCTCTAGACATCCAAAGGGAAAAGTGGATGAGAAAGACATGCTCAAGTCAGTTCCGCTATTAGGATTCTCTTCTGTTTCCTGTCACACCTAAACCTGTTTTGTTTCTTATCACTGACCCCTTCTGAAATAGATGAACAAAATAAAAGGCAGGGTGGAGGGGCTGTGGAATGCCTGTTTGAGCTCCTTTGGTTCTCCAGAGGCCTTCCTGATGCTTCCTGATAACAATTTGGCAAGCTGCTCCAATGTAATTAAGTTGCTGAGGCTCACAGGTTTGTCTTAATAACCATGTAGACTAAAGTGAGTCCTTGTAGCAGTCATGCTACACATACTTTTGGAGTGAAGTTAGCAGAATAACAAGCACAGTGAGAGGGCAGGTACTCAGACTGGTGTTGCACCCTGGTTCAACCCGTGTCCAGATAGTTAATCAGTGAAGTCCGAGTATTACATAGTACTTTTTTTGGCCTAATGGGATGTTGACTGCTGGCACCAAGCCACAAATGGTAATGTTTAAAAAAAAGAAAAAAGAAAAGCTGTTGATTGTTCTCCACGCTCCACAGATATCTGGTGATTTCAGAAAAACTTGAGGAGATAAAGTCTTTCCGGGAGCTGACCTGCTTGGATCTTTCCTGTTGCAAGCTTGGAGATGAACACGAACTTCTAGAACATCTCACCAATGAGGCACTATCTAGGTATTGACCTGCCATCATTTGTAAATGAATTGTTTTATTATTACATAAGGGACTGTTCCGAAGGGATCACCGGAAGGAATGCTGATAACTTTCCAATTCTATGTTTATTTGCAATTTTTTTTTTTCCTGAAACATTTTCAAGCTCCATTTATTTGGTACAAGCAATGTAGACTGGATAACTCTTAGGAAAGTCAGTCAGCTGGTTTTCTTTTCTAAACGAGCTTTATATCAACATGTAGTACTTGAAGTTACCTGGTTTGGAAAATGATTTTGTTCTTTATTTGTTCAGCCCTAGTTTATTCTAGCAATAGGTGAGAAGCTATATAGTTTTTCACAGTCATTAGGATTTTCTGTTTTATCAGTGAACTATAAATTATAAAGAAATTGAATTACTAAAGACAGCCAAATAAGTCCCTTTCAAGACCTGTGATTTCAAGAAATGGCCCAGTTCATACCATTCACACATAGTCCTACTGATTTCAGGTTACTCAGTCCAGCCAGCAGAGAGGAGGGCAGATGGATTCCTTTGTGGTTTCATTAACACCCAGAAGGATAACAGCATTGCAAACCTGGGTCTAGCCTGCTACCGGGGGCCTGCCTCTGACAGTGACACCTACACACTGCCCCATACAAAGGTATTTTTGTGTTAGGTTAGCAGCAAGTCTCAGATCTCTTGTTGTGTGAGGGGCAGCACGTTAGCACACCAGTTTCAGGTTAGCTGGATGGATTGGGTTATGAGTATACCTTATAATCCAGTCTGAAAGTCTAGATTTGGAAAGCTGATTAAAATTAGAGGAGTGTTTGCTTTGCACAAGGAATTCTATAGGTGTTCTTTAGCAGATTCCCTGACATATTCAGAACATTGTTGGATTTTCACACAGTTTGTCAGGAGTGTAACTTTTGTGTTAAACGAGGGATGTTTATTCCCTTAATGAAGTCCCTATTTACCTCATTCGACCATACACCTTTACTGCCCTCTGCCATCAGAGGTTAGTACTACATGACACTTGGATCCCTGTTAACTATCACTTAGTAACTGAAATAGCACCACAGGACCTTTAACTCTGTTAAATACATTGAGTATTAAATTCCAGGGAATAGAAGATATTTTATATTTTTAAATGAAGTTTTTGAAAGCATGTTCTCAAACTCTCTTTAAGTAATTTATGGACTTTGTTTCCCTAGTGTAACTCAACTCCACTTGAAGGATAATTGTTTATCCGATGCCGGGGTGCGGAAAATGACAGCACCAGTTCGAGTGATGAAAAGAGGCCTTGAAAATCTGACATTGTTAGACTTATCTTGTAAGTTTTATTAGATGTTATAGATTATCACTGTTGGAATGGCCTTAGAGATTATCTGGTTCTTCCTCTACATTTAAAGGTGATAAAACTGAGGGAAGAGGACTTTCCTAGGTGCCTAAGCAAGTTAGTGACAGAGCAGGACTAGAGTCAGATGCCTTAACTTCTAGCCAGATGCCTTTCCTGGTACACTGCCACCTGTGGGATAGGGAAAGCCCTTATAGATTCATCCATGTTACTCAGCTATAGCATGTGCACACCGGGCAGCCTTTCATCATACTCACTGCATATGTAAAGGACATTTGACTTGTTTAAGTCTCTGATCCATGGTGTCTGTTAGCTAGGTATCTTTATTGGTATTTGCGCAATAAAAACCTAGATAAGTCTATAATGGCCATAGCTTCCTCAGGATTAACCAGATGTTGACTCTAATGGTAGAAAGTTGATAGAGACCATTTATGATTTAACTGAACATCCATTGAATATATGGCAGGTTGGCATGGTGTTGAGAGAATAGAAGGAGCAGGGTTTTGAAGTTGGAGGACCATCCTTACTTCGCTACTTTTACTTGCAGCTGTGTGCTCTTAGGCAAGTAGTTTAGCCTCTCCGAGCCTTGGTTTTGGCCTCTGTAAAATGAAGGTAATAATGAATGCCCTTCCTAGCTCACAGGGAAATGTATTCGTTCAACAAATACTGTTTGAGCATCCACAGTGTGCTAGGCACTGTGTTTATAACCTCGAGAATTCAGTGCTCAATATAATACTCTCTGATGTGAAAAGGTAATATGTAAGAAAATAGTCTGAAAAAAAAAATGCAAGTTAAGAGTAGTGATAGTCTCTGTGTCGAAATACCCTTAAAAATCTTTTTAAAATAAACAAACGCTTTTACTTTTGAGGTGAAACGGCCATGAACAAAATCTGATGAACATTTTTAATACATGTTTACATATGCTGTTTTCATGTGGTTCCAAACTAGGCCCTTTGGGATAACTACCTGGTTTATTTGTTTTTCTGGCCCCCCTCAAATCCTCAAACATTAGAGCTGTAAAAGATCTTAAGGATCATCTATTGTGGCTCTTCCTATGTTAATTTATTCTGAAAATATTTTATATTGTATCATTGCCTAGATTTTTCTGAACTTATAGTTGACATTTTAGCAACAATTACACTGTAATGGAATGCTACCTGTGTTTTTGACATCTAGGCAACCCTGAGATCACAGATGCAGGAATTGGATACCTCTTTTCTTTTAGAAAACTAAACTGCTTAGATATCTCTGGGACAGGGCTCAAGGTAAGACTTTTGTTACTTTCTTTTAGTTGACAGAGATCATTTATGATTTAACTGAATATTCAGCTTACAACTTGATATTTTGCTTCTGCTAAGGGGTGTCTTTAGAAAGGGGTGGTATTTATGGTGATCTCTGTTTTCTACCAAAACTAAGTAAGAATTGACCAAATGTGTGCTGTGTATTTCTATTCTCTCTCTCTCTCTCTCTCACAAGGACATCAAAGCCATCAAACACAAGCTCCAGACCCACATAGGCCTCATTCACTCCAAGGTGCCTTTGAAGGAATTTGACCACAGTAACTGCAAGACAGAGGGCTGGGCTGACCAGGTACTGCACATTTCTTTCCCCTGCAGTTACTATGGCTTTTCATTGTCCAACACTTTGAACAAACTTTTATCTTCTTGGTATCTCTTGGCTGAGTTGTCATCTTCATGTCAAATTAGAAACACTGATGGGCTGTAACTTGATCCAGCTATTTAAGGAGTTGGTATTAGGTGGCAGTCCTTAAACTGTGCTTCATTTTTACTGGACCTAGGAGAAAATGCCATCTTACAGATGACTCAGAAAAAAACAGTAAATTCCGGCTATGCAAAAAAGCAGTATGGCCCAACTTCAGAAGGACAGATTGTCTTAGCAGTACCTATAGACTGGAAAGAGAATAAACTCTAGAGTCACACTGTTAAGGGTTCAAATCCAGCCCTTCCTTTTCTTTTGGGTAAATTTCTTACCTTTTAGAACCTTAGTGAAGAACTGGAAATGGCTTTTTTGTTGTTTCATTGAGCCTTTCCATTTTTATCCCTTGACTGAAATTTACGTTGACTCTACCTTGTCTTCTGGATGGTATTCCTCAACTGAGTAAAGTACAGACTTAAGTAGGAGTCAGAGTAACTGAGTCGTACAGTGCCAGTAGATGTCTGCTTGCTTGTGCCTGATGCCTTTGTCCTTCAGGCACCTTTAACTAGTGGTTCTCAGATGGCTAGAAGACCCACCAAACCATTTTATGCTGACCCTTCTTGGCTCCAAGCCATAATGCATGATGGTGGACCCATCCAACTGCCTAATTGTAGCATCACTTCTCGATAGGTAAGGAAGAAGGGATACTGGTAAGTCATTGTTTCAGTAGCACTTCGAGGTTGGTCTAGAACATACTCATGAGATAATTACGTTGCCAGACAAAGTTTGTAGCATTGAATGAGTCCTAGATGCATCCAGTGGACTTGAGGTAGGTGGGGGATGGTCAAACAAAGGCTTGATAGAGTTTGGAGGATGGAAAGAGCATAGGCTGTGGAGTAAAAGAGACCTAAATTTGGGATCCTGGCTCAATAGCCCAATAGTACAATGTAAAGCAACTTAGAGTTTCTGTAAAATACAGAAACCAGGACCTATCTCACAGGACTTGGTGAGGATTAAGTAAAACACCTGATGCCTGACCTGAGGGAGGCTGATTGGTCCCACTGCAGTGTCTTGCCATCCAACCTCAGCTGGGCCCCTAGTGCCTTATCCATCTCCTGTTGATCCCTTATTGAAATGGTTTCAGGCTGCCTACCTTCTCCTTCTGCCCTCGTTCTTAGCTGGTGACCCAGAAAAACAAGGCCATATAACAGGGATCCCTTTTCTTCCCTATCTCTGTCTTGGAATTTCTCCGTTTCTTCAGCTGTACTCTACTCCCCTTCCATCAGTGGTGAACAGGTGTGCCACTTGTATTCCAGTAATAAGCCCCTTTGTCTTTTTACCAGTTCTATTTCCTGAGACCTCTAGTTTCATCTGTGATAATTTACTAGTAATTGTTCCCCCCGCCCTTGCCTCACCCCTGCGTCTTTAATCTCATCCTCTGTTGACTGTTTTCTTTCTGTGTACAAACATGCTTAAGCTACCCTTAATCCAGCATGCCTCCCTAACCCCCAACTCAGCCATGAATTGTTTCCTATTCTTATCTCGCCTACTCCTCACTGCCTGCTTACTTCTTAATCCCTTGTAATCTAGTTCTGGCCTCCACTGCTCTACTGAAATTGTTCTTTTGAAGATGACGTGTGATCTCTTAAAAGCCAAATCCAGTATGTTTTTCTCGTTCTTTACTCTCCTTGGCATTTCTGCAGTAGTTGATCTAAACACTCATTCCTTGATGCTTTTTTCTCTTGTTCTCTCTCTTGGCTCTCCCCCAACTTTCTGACCTCTCTCTCTGGCTCTTGCTGATTCCTCACCCCCTCTTCTCCTCCTCTCTTACATCTCTGCTCACTTCCCTGGTGATCATCACTGTTCTCAAAGTCTTAACTGTCCTGCAGGGATGACTCCACCTTACTTCTCTCAGATATCAGACTGCCATTCCTAGATCTCCGCCTGGCCCCTCGAAATCAGCTTGGGTAGAACCAAACTCATTTTCTTTTTCCCCATCCCCAAACAGCTTTTCCTATTGATGTTCTTATTTCTGTTATTGGGAAAAAAGATTTTCTCTATTAGCCACTCAGTTGTCAGATTCTAAGACGTTAATCCACCTTGGTATTCTCTTAGATCTGTCCTCATTTCCCATTACCAGGAGGGTATCATAGACAGGATGACAAGGGATATTTGTTGAGTGCTTTCTGTGTGCCAGATGCTGTGCTAAGCCGTTCATGTACATTATCTCACTTAATCCTCACAACTGCCCTCTGAGATGTGTGCTATTATTAACCCCTATTTTACAGACAAAGAAAATGAGACTCAGAAATTAAAATCACTTGCCAAGGGTTCCCTGTCCAGTAGGTGGTAGAACTAACTCCAGAACTGTATTCTTAAACTCTGTGTTGTGAAAATGTTTTTCTTGACTTCTTTTATGATCATTTCATTGCATGCCAAAGTTCTTGTTACTTGTGGTATATGTGAAATGATCCTTTACTTTATTTATATATAGTTTATACTCAGCCAAATTTCTAAAAGGATTTGCAGTAGCCTTATAATATAATAATACATTTGTAACAGTTTAAAAAAAAAAATGAACACTGACTAGGAAGTGTTCAGAGAATATGGAAAGGTAGGCATTTTACACATGTACGAGAGTTTGAGTGGTATATTTTGAGGCAATGACAGTGAGTCTAGAATGTGTGAAAAGTATTAGGATTCAGATTTTAACTTTAGTATTTATTTTAAGGAATTTGCAGTTTGTTTTTAGCTTGGAATAGAGATGAAAATAGAAGAGGGAGTCAGCTTTATAGATTCTTCTGAGTCCTACAGATACACATACATCCAATATGTTTATATTCTGAGCCAGCTCCTCCGTTAGGAAAGAAAATCCAGACCCAGTCATCTTAAGTAAAATCTTCAACAGGGGTTTGTGTTTATGGGGAGGCAGCTGGGGAGAACAAGGAAGGCTTGAGATTAAAAGCTTGAAGTTTTGTACGGATTCAAATCTTCAAATATGTTTTAGATTGTTCTGCAGTGGGAACGCGTGACTTCAGAAGCTGTGAAGCCACGAGAAACCTCGGAGCCTCAGATGGCAGCTCAGCACTTCTGTAAGCAATTCCCTTTCCTTGGAGTTTTTTTCCTTTAGGTTCTTTGTAGCCTTAAAGCAGTTAGCCTGTCTTCACTCAATTAGGAAAATGAATAATAGTATTGATTTATTTATGACCATCCACCAAGACTTGTATTCCCTCAACATAGCTTAGTGTGTTAAGTTCACTCTTAACTTTGAGTACCAGCACTAGGAAAATAGCTTTTAAAAATTATTTTTTGTATTCCATCTTGCTTCAAAAAGGATTTGTGATGGCACAAAAGTGAATGGGGTACAGAAGATAAAAAGAAATTAGGTGATAGAATTGAAGTGAAGGGGAAATGTAGCAGAATAATCCAAGGCATTCCAAAAAATATAGAATAAAGTTGTATTATTTGCTAAAGTTGAACCATAAATTTGGCTTTCAGCTTTTTAGAAGACAGCAAGTCCAGATTTTGGTTGATAACAGCTAATGTTTATTGAACTTCTACTGTGTGCCGATCAGTGTGCTAAGCCCTTTTCATGCATTGTCTCATTTATCTTTACATCATCCTTATGAAATAGGTTTTATATCCCTATAAAGATGAGAAAACTGAGTCTCAGGGAAGTCACTTACACAAGGTCACTTATCCTGTGAGTGGCACATCTGGGATTTGATTGCAAGCTTGTCAGACTCCGGAGTGAACACATGCCTTCAGCCTTTGCTGGAGCATAAATCATTATTACAGGGCACTCAGAATAAAATTAGTCAAACATCACCCTGTTTGAGCCTTTGTCACTTCCCTTGGATCATCTTTCTAGACTTTGTGCGAGCATTACCTTGCCAGTGTAGTAAACTCATTGCCCTTCCCTCTGTCACTCTTCAGATGGGAAGCGGTCTCTGACAGAAACCCCGGTGAAGTGCTCCCTGGCAGACACCCACGTGAACTCTTCCGAGAAACTCCAGTTCTATAAAGAGAAAGCCCCAGACTGCCATGGGCCATTGTTGAAACGGGAGACTCCCTTGTGCCAGGAGTCAAAGAACAAGAAGAGAGCCTTTGAGGACCCAGAGAAGGAACAGAATAACTCTTCACAGTCTTCAAAGCAGAAATATGTATGTCTTGCTGTGGAAGACTGGAACTTGTTAAATTCCTATTGATAGGCAGATACAAGCTGACCCCACCCCCCACCCTGCTTTAATGTATGAGGAAAGGAGACTGATGATGTTTTACTTTTTGGATGACTTTACCTATGACATTAGCATAGCAAGCAGATATTTCTACTTTTGTGGTTGGGGAGGGGACTGCTATGGAAGTATGTAATAATTTCTAATGTATATTTTCAATACATAGTAATTTTTTCAAATAAACGTTTTTGCTGTCCTTAAGTTCTGGTTGTGGATTACAGACTGGAGCCTCAAGAAATAACTCTTTGGTTTGGGAAGGAAGGTCATGTGAACTAACAGGGAAGCCTAGCATGATTTGTTACTACAGGTAGTCTCCAATTTATGACATACTCGAGTTACAATGAAGTGCACTTAGGACTGTCCTTTTTTTTTTGTTGTGTGGCTTTGTGTGTGTGTGTGTGTGTGTGTTTTGGTACATCTAATCGGTAGTAAGTTGCAGCATGTAATTTGCTGATGTTACCATTTTCTGATGTTCATTCTGAGATATCCACTTGCAGATGCTCAATTTTATGATTTACTGTTCAAAACACTGCTGGATTTATAGATAGTGATAATAAAAGGCAATAAAAATGAAAAAAATGAGGTATTTGACTTAGGTCAGGACCGAGTTACAATGGAATCGTCAGAATGGAACCCCACTGTAGGCCGGGAACTTCGTGTACTACAATTTATATTCTAGTGACCTGCGTCTTATTAAATGCTCCGTATTTTCCATGCCCTCTCCTCCCAACACCCCTGGAAAACTTCGATTGGAGTTAAGAAGTCATTTAACCTCAAGTTAAATGACTTGTTCAAGATCACAGAGCTTAGAAGTGACAGAGCCATCATTTGTACTTCTTCACTCCCAAAGCCCACTCTGTTACATTACTTGCTTAAATAATAGTTCGTTGTTACTGTTAGCTGCCATTGAGTCATCCCCTGACTCATGGTGACCCCGTGTGCAATGGAATAAGACGCTGCCCAGTCCGGTGCCATCCCTTTGATCAGTTAGAGATTGGATTGTTGAGATCCATAGGGTTTTCACTGGCTGATTTTTGAAAGTAGATCAGCAGGCCTTTCTTCTAGTCCATATAACCATGTATTAAAATCCCAATTATATGCCAGTCTATTAAGTAAACCTCCAGATGAGGAACCTGAAACCAATGACTTGTCTGAGATCATGTATCTAGTAAGTGGTAGAAGCTTCTTTCTGCATTTCAACAAATTACTTGGAAGGGGCCAGATAGCAAATATTTTAGGCTTCATAGGCCATACGATTTCATTTGCAACTGTTCAGCTCCAATGGTGTAACAAAAGCAGCTGTAGACAATATGTAAACAATAGGTGGCCGAATTCCAATAAAACTTTATTTATAAAAACATCACTGACTGGATTTGGCCTGTGGGCCATAGTTAGCCAACTGCTGCCTTAAACCAGTGCTTTTCAAATTTTATTATACATGCAAATCACTGAGAGATCTTGTTAAAATGCAGATTCTGATTCAGTAACGGGCCCTAAGATTCAACATTTCTAACAAGTTTCCCTGTGATGCCAGTTTTTCTAGTTGTTGGACCACACGTTTGAGTAACAAGGCTCTAGACCTTCACTGTTTAATAGCTAGCCCCTAGCCACGAGTGTCTGTTGAACACTTGAAATGTGGCTAGTCCAAACTGACATGTGCTGTAAAATAAACACTGGGTAGCAAAGACTACCCACCAAAAAGAAAGAAGGATACCTCAACTTAAAAAATATTGATTACATGTTGAAATAATTATTTGGGGGTTAAAATAAATTTTACCTGTTTTTATTTTTGTAATGTGACTACTAGAAAATTTACAATTACAAATGTGCTTGTATTGGTGGTTTGCATTTTATTTCTATTGGACAGCTCCTGACTATGTTCCATCTTAAAAACGTGAGCTAAAAATAAGACTTAACTGACAAGTGAAATCAATGGAGAAAATACCTCAAGGAATTGACAACACTGGTTTGATATTTAGAAATGCTTTGGAGTTTAACCAGGACTTCAGTAAAGATAGAGCTTGAATCTGATATGTATTTTATTTGCTACTCAGAGTTAGGGGCAGGGTGCTGCCTCTAAAAAGGTGACCTATTACCCAGGCTCTGATTTCTGAAATTTATGAAATGAAAAAGGCAAACTCAGTGCAGATTATTCTTTGTAGAAGAAAGGTGAGTTTTAAAATGTAATTTGGATGGGCAGTGGCACACCTTCCTAAATTCCTAGTGCAAATAAGCAGCTAGCTTTACTTGTCAAACTTAACATACATTGTTAGTCAACTTGAGTCTCATTTGATACCACCACTCCCATTGTTGGCTTTGTTAGAACGTGACATCTGGAATTACTCTTCAGACATCCCACCTGTTCTGCTCACTTGGAAAGGCGAATCTTCCTTCCGTATTTACCCCTTCAGAGCAACTTTGATTACTTCTCTTTTATAGAAGTACATTTCTTTTGATTTAATTCTTTTTTTTTTTAAGTATCTTATTAACCTGTGTTGCTGATTCCTTTAAACAAATATTCCTTGTTTTGATCTGAACAATTCATTCTGTAGTCATTCAAATGGAGTTAGGAAAGTCTAGATGTTTTAATGATTGACTTGAAGGTCAAGATTTTTTTTTTTAAGTGTATTTTAGGTGAAAGTTTACAGCACATAATAGTTTTTCATTCAAAAAATTTTATACACAGATTGTGCATAAGTTACAATCCCTGTCACATGTCAGCAGTCTCCACTTTTCCCTTTCCACCCTGGGTTCTCTGTGTCCATTCATCCAGTTTTCCTGTCCCTTCCTGTCTTCTCATCTTTGCTTTTGGGCAGGTGTTTCCTTTTGGTCTTGTATACTTGATTGAACTAAGAAGCACGTTCCTCATGTGTGTTATTGTTTGTTTTATAGGCCTTTTTGACCTTTGGCTGAAAGATGGACTTTGGGACTGGTTTCAGTTATGAGTTAGCAGGGTGTCCAGGGGCCATAGTCATGGGGGTTCCTCCAGTCACTATCAGACCAGTAAATCTGGTCTTTTCTTGTTAATTTGAATTTCGTTCCACATTTTTCTCCTGCTCTGTCTGGGACCCTCTATTGTGATCCCTGTCAGAGCAGTCGGTGGTGGTAGCTGGGCACCATCTAGTTCTTCGGGGCTCAGGGTGGTGGAGGCTGTGGTTCATGTGGTCCTTTGGTCTTTTGGGCTAATATTTTCCTTGTGTCTTTGGTTTTCTTCATTCTCCTTTGCTCTGAGCGTGCTGGGACCAACAGATGTATCTTGGATAGCCGCCTGCAAGCTTTTAAGGAAGGTCAGGAATTTTTATGACGAACATAAGAGATGGGGTAATTTGGGTATGTGTGAGGATCAGCTTTTTTTTTTTTTTTTAATTAGAATCTCTTGATTCTTCTGTCTTAGAATTCACTTCCTGACACATAAACTTTGGTCAAGTGACTTAATGCTGCTAATCCTTAATTTACCTCTTTAAAACTGGGCTGCCTACCTACGTAATCTTGCCAGAATGAATAAATCAGTGTTTCTCAAAAATTTGGTCTATGGACACCTGCCCTAGAGTCTCCTAGGGTATTTGTTAAAGTGAAAATTCCTGGATCCTACCTGTATCTGTGAATCAGAATTTTAGATTGTTAGAATTAAATATTTAATTCTAAATAAGAGTCTGACACTAAGCCAAATTTTCTTTTCATGCATTTATTCAAAAAATAGCACTTCGTTTATTCATGAAAAAGTGCCTACTGAACATTTAAGACGTGCCGGGTGCTGGGGGTTTAGCAGCAAACAAGACAAAAAGTATTTGCCATCATGGAGCTTGTATTCTGGCAAGGTGACAGACAGAAAGCAAGTAAACAGGATAGTAAATCAATAAGCTAAGTTCACATAGTGGTAAGTACTTCAAAGAAAATGGAACAGGGTAATGGGATATTGGGGGTGAGTAGGGAGAGTTAATTTAGATGGTTTAGAGAAAGCCTCTCTAAGGAAGTGACATATGAGTTGAGAGATACGATAATAAGGAGCTAATCATGCAATTATTTGAGAGAAGAGAGTATCAGGGGAGGAAAGAACAAGTGTAATAGCCTGAGATGCTTGCTTGGTACATTCTAGGGACAGAAAGAAGAAAAACAATCAAGGCCAGGTAACTGGTGTGTAGTGAATAAGTGGTAAAAGATGAGGTTAGGAGAAAGACAGGAACAGATCATCTAGGCGTTTATGGGTCATGAAAAGGCGTTGAATTTTAGTGTGATAGGAAGCCAGTGAAGGGTTTTGAGCATAGGCATGATGTGATCTGATATACATTTTTACGAGTTAACCCCGCTGCATCCCACTTTGAAGAGTGGCGTCTGGAGTCTTAAACGCTAGCAAGCAGTCATCTAAGATGCATCAATTGGTCTCAACCCACCTGGATCAAAGGAGAATGAAGAACACCAAGGACACAAGGTAATTACGAACCCAAGAGACTACATCAGCCTGAAACCAGAAGAACTAGATGGTGCCCGGCTACAACCGATGACTGCCCTGACAAGGAACACAACAGAGAACTCCTGAGGGAGCAGGAGAGCAGTAGGATGCGGACCCCAAATTCTCATAAAAAGACCAGGCTTAATGGTCTGACTGAGACTAGAAGGGCCCTGGTGGGCATGGCCCCCAGACCTTCTGTTGGCCCAGGACAGGAACCATTCCCGAAGCCAACTCTTCAGACATGGATTGGACTGGACAATGGGTTGGAGTGGGATGCCAATGAGGAGTGAGCTTCTTGGATCAAGTGGACACTTGAGACTATGTTGGCATCTCCTGCCTGGAGGGGAGATAAGAGGGTGGAGCGGGTTAGAAGCTGGCGAAATGGACACGAAAAAGAGAGAGTGGCCTGTCTCATCAGGGGGAGAGTAATTGGGAGTGTGTAGCAAGGTATATATGGGTTTTTGTGTGAGAGACTGACTTAATTTGAAAACTTTCACTTAAAGCAGAATAAAAATGATAAATAAAAAAAAAAAGAAAAGTTAACCCTGCTGCTGTGTGGAGCATGGGTTATAGTGGGGGCAACAATGGAAGCAGGGAATCCAGTCAGAACCATTACAGAAGTCCAGTGAGAGATGATGGCCGCTAGGACTAGAGCAGTAGTGGTGATGGTGGGAAGAGGGTGGATTCAGGGTCTGTTTTGAGGTAGAGCTGATAGGTCGTATTGATGAATTTGGTGTCAGGGAGTAAAGGAACAGGAGGAGTATAACCAAAGATGATTCCTTCCTAGGGTTTTGCCTGAGCAACTGACTGGATAATGGTGTCCTCATTACCTGAGGTGGCAAAAAGCTGGAGAGGAACCGGTTTGGGTGGGTAGGGAAATCAAGAGATCTTGAGGCGTATTCAAATTCAGGCTCAAAGTTTTGGCAATAAAACTTGGTGGTGTGTACCTCCTTAAAGAGGCACAAAATACTAAGTGTTACCTCCTTGTTTTTGTAATGTTGGCTGCCACTGATGATCACCCAGATCCATTTCCTTAGGGGTTACACAATGGTGATTCTATCACTCCTTATTTATTAGCCACAATAGGTCTATTAAGAGACACTTCTCTTCATCAAGTATTTGGTTACCCTGAAATATAATTTCTTTAAGAAAAGTATGATAAAAGCTTGTTTCTTTCCTGTTACTTACCGGTTTTCAAAATAATGAATTGGTTCTCTAGCATCTTTGAAATTCATCAATATAAATATTTTTTAATATGGATTTTTTTTTTTTATTTTATAAACGAACATTTGTTAAGCTTCACTCCATTGTAGTAGTTATTCTTAGTGATGCAAAGGAGGATTTTTAAAAGAGTCTGTTACTATTTTACTAAACATTAGGGACTGTGGACTTTACAGTGCCAAATCACATGGATACTACCCTCAAATAACTGAAATCTAATAGGAGAGATAAGTTATGTACATAAATAACTACCATGCAAGGAAAAGAATCATAAGAGAAATACAGAGGGAGTGTCCTTTGAGTTCAGAGGAGCCAAAACTGCCTTCCAATATGAGAGCAAGTATCACGGGAGACTTTGCAGATGAGGGCAATTTGGGCTGGGCCTTGAAAGATGAATAGCCTTTGGATTTATGGAGATGCGAGACACATTCCAGGCGGAGGGAAAAGTCTACCCAAAGACACACCGATGGGGAAGCATGGAAGTGTTAAATAGCAAGCAATTTGCTTTCCCAGTTGTGGAAGTGCTTGGGATGTTTGGCTTGTTGACAGGTCTTGCAGATTTTTATTAGCTTTCAGATTCTTTTTTTCTGGCCTCAGGATTCTCCCTACTGCCCTTTTAATGTTAAACTTAGCTTTGATCTTCTGTGGTCCTATGAGTAAACAGAGGTAATACCATGTCAAAATAAATAGAACAAACGTCCTAGCAGAAGCCCTTGCTCTGTCTCTAGTCTTTCTGCTGAAGAAGGTCTTTTTGCAGCTGTGGTCTGGTAAGTAACGTGAAGTCCTGACCCTGGAATTGATTTGTAAGAGGATGTTCTGGCAACATTAAATGCTGCATAACTTCTGGCAAATAAAGAACAGCGGCTCAGCTTTTCTGACCACCTTTAACGTGTATCTTTTGTCACCTTTACTTTTTGAGTTATCCTAGTTAGTAGTTCTTATACCAGCTTTTTTGTACTCTTTCAATTGGAGAGGGGAAATTACATTCTGGAATTCCTAGATTGGCCTGACCAAGCCCCATTGTGACATCCTGCTGTTTGGTCTTACTCTGAGTTTCTGTAGGAAAGTTTTCCCTTCTGCTTCTGCTTCAGCCTCTCCTCCCTTGAGACTTGCATTCCCTCTGTAAGCTCTCAAAGATGGTTCTTTGAGCCCCAAAGGATCAGTTCTAGACTGGGAATTAGAGAACCCTGGCTCTACTCCAGGTTCTACCATTTACCAGCAAATCTTTCTTCCCTTCTCTGGGCCTTGATTTCTTCATCTGTAAAATGGAGACAATAACAAACTTGCTTCATAGGATTGGTATAGAAATTAAATGATATTAGTGAAAGTGCTTTAAACTATAAAGTGTATTCTAGATATTACCTAATTATCATTATGTATTTCTACAGAATCCTAGAATTTTATCACAGCACTTCATTTTACAGATGGGGAGGCTGAGCCCCAGAGAGGAAGTTTATTCATCCTTTCACTCATGTAGCAAGCAATTATTGGGCATCTACTGTAGGTTTTGCTAGGCAGGACAAATAAGACAGGGTCTCTGTCCTCAAGCAGGGAACAGACAAGTCACTTATCAAGTACAGCTCAGTGTGATCAGTACTGTGAATTGAGTACTGTGAATTGACCTGTGGGGCCCAGCAGAGGAATGTGAAAATGGGGGGTGGGGAGCCAGGGGAAGTAACCAAGTGCTGTGCGAGGCAGGAAATGTTTCCTGCAAGATAAGCTGCTTGAGTGAGTTTTGAAAGATGAATATGAATTAGCAAGTCAAAGGAGAGAGAGGACAGGCTTTCAGGCTCTGTGGAATGTGGAAAATAGTGGCAACATTTCCACATGAGAGACTCTCAGACTTCCGCGTGGCTGGAGCCAGTGGGCGTTGGTGCAGAGAGGGGAGCTATGAAGCTACTAGAGCAGTCAGCAGAGAGCATTTTAGGGGAAGGCCTTTATCCTGAAAGTCATAGGGAGCCTTATGAGAAATTAAGGCAGGGATGACAGGAACCTGTGTTTTAGAAAGGTGCCTCTGGCTACCAGGTGGGAGGTGATGTGGAAGAGAAGACCTGTGAGGAGCCAGAAGATGGTGAGGCCTGAGTTACAGTGATGCAGAAGAGGGGGTAGCAATGAGATGTAATCATTCACTCAGTACATACAGGTTGAGCACCTGTTACGACCCAGGCACCTTGCTCAGTGATGGGGATCACTTAGTAAACAACACAGACACTGCTCCTACGGAGCTTGGTGGAACTGAAAGGATTTGGTGTCTACCTAGGGGAGAGAGAATGGCCAAAGATGATTTCAGGGTTACCAGGCAGTGTTTCATTCTGTTATATATAAGGTTGCCGTGAGTCAGAGCCAAGTCAATGGCAACTAACAACAAAGCCTGAGATAAGTAACTAGGTGGATGGAAGTGCCAGACACAGAGAAGGGGGCACTGGAAGAGAAACAAGTTCAGGGGTCAGATGAGTTCAGTTTTGGGTTTCTAGAGTTTGAGGTGCCTGGGACAACAAAGGAGCCCTGGTGGTTCAGTGGTTAAAATGATTGACTACTGACCAAAAGTTCGGCAGTTCAAAACCATCAGTGGCTCTGCAGGAGAAAGACGTGGCGATCTGCTTCTGTAGAGATTTACAGCCTTGGAAACCCTACGGGGTCGCTATGAGTCATAATCGACTTGATGGCAGTGGATTTGGTTTGGTTTGGGTGGGACAACCAAATGAAGCTGTCCAGGAGACTATTGATCTGTTAATCTGAGGGTCAAGATAGCTGCGGATCTGGTAGGGAGATTGGGAAGAAACCAGGAATGGATATGAAATCAGACAGGAAAAATAAGCTTTGGGTTAAGAACCCGGAATGATATGCAGAATGTTGTGTGCTTAGGTGAATGTGGACTTTTTTCATATGGAGAGGATCCAGAGCCTTCCTCACTTTCTCAAAGGGGGAAATAACCTCCAAAAGATTATGAACCACTGAGATAGAATGGGGTGAACAGATGGCTAAGGATGGAATCCTAGGGAATGGCAACATTTAAAGAAAAACAGAGCAAATGGTGACTGAGAAAGAATGATTAAAGAAGGAGGTGACCAGGACAGTGCACCATTACAGAAACTAAGAGAGGTGAGTGTTCCAAGATGTTAGCAGGTGCTGCTTAGCCATGCCACCTGGTGCAGAGAAGGCAAGGAAGACATAGACACAAGCAATTTGATTTGGAGTTGGGAATACTTTCCCAACCAGAGGAGAACCTGGCACAGAAGAAAGCTGTTTTAATATCAGAAAGACCAGCACATGTTTATATGCTACAACGAACAATCCAGTAGAGAAGGAGAGTGGGCTATAGCCGCCAGAAGTCCAGGCTGTTTCAGTTCTTACCCTACAGGAAAACAGTGGCCATGCCAGCTCAACAACGGCTTACATTGGAGCAAGAGGAAGCAAAGCAATGGGTGAATGAAGGCAGCCATGTTCAACTCTTGTTCACGAGTCTTGAAAACCTAGGTTCCAGGAGGAACAACTAAAGACCTTGCGGCTGTGCAGCTTAAAAAGTCTCAGGAAGACACAGTCAACTGTTTCCAGAGGAAGAGCTTTCCTGGGCCAGAGGGAACAGATATGTTTTATGGATTCGGACTAATTAAAGAGAGACAAATTTTGACTCAGTAGGAAAAGGAATTTTGAACTGAATGAAAATGGAAGCACAACGTATCAAAATTAATGGGATGCTGTTAATGCAGTGCTTAGAGAGAAATTTATAGCATGAAATGCATATGTTAGAAAAGACGAATGTCCTTAATTACTTCAGCTTTCACCTTAAGAAACTATAAAAAGAGGAGCAAATGAAACCCAGAGTAAGCAGAAGAAAGGAAATGATAAATATCAGAATGAATATTAATGGAAAACAGAAAAAAAATATGGAAAATCAGTGAAACCAACAGGTGATTCTTTGTGAAGGTCAATAAATTTGATAAATCTTTAGCCAAACTGATAAGGAAAAAGAGAATGAAGACACAAATTACTAATATCAGGAATGAGAGTGGAGATGTCATTACAGATTCTACAAGTGTTAAAAAGATAATAAGGTAAGATTACAAATAACTTTATAGCAATAAATTCAGTAACTTTGAAGAAATGGACAAATCCCATGAAAGACAAACTACGAAAACTCACTCAAGAACAAACAGATAATCTGAATAGTCCTATATTTATTAAAGAAATTGAATTTTTAGTTAAAAATCTTCCCGAAAAGAAAATCTCAAGGCCAGATGGCTTCACTAGGGAATTCTACCAATCATTTAAGGAAGAAATAATACCAGTTCTATTACAAAATATTCCAGAAAACCAGAAAGGTGGGAATACTTCCCAACCCATTCTATGAAGCCAGCATTACCCTGATACCAAAGCCTGACAAGAAAAACAGAGACCAATATCCCTCATGAATATAGATGCAAAAATTCTTAATAAAATTTTAGTAAATTGAATATCTGTATACATATATGTATATATAAAGGATGGGCAAGTGAGGTTTATCCCAGGGATGCAAGATTGGTTAAAAATTTCAAAATAAGTTAATGGAATTCACCATATTAGCAAACAAAATGAAACATGATCATCACAATAGACACAGAAAAAATTCGACATCATTCCTGATACAAACTTTCAGCATACTAGAATAGAAGGAAACTTTCTCAACCTGATCAAAGTCATCAACATAAAAGCTACAGCTAGCATCATACTTAGTAGTAATAGACTGAATGCTTTCTCCTTAAGATCAGGATAAAGACAAGGATGTCTGTTCTCACCATTCCTATTCAACATTTTGCACGGCCAGTACAATAAGAGAGGAAAAAGAAATAAGGCATCCAGACCAAAAAAACTAGAACTAAATTTATTCACAGATGACTGGATTATCCATGTAGAAAATCTGATGGATTATACAAAAGACCTACTGGAAATAATGAGTTTAATAAAGTTGTAGGATGCATGATCAATATATGCAAATTTTATTTCTGTATTTTAGCAACAAACAATTGGGAATTAAAATTGCAAAACAACCTCATTTGTCAAAAAAGATAAAATGCTTAGGAATAAATCTGACAAAAGATGTGCAAGATCTGTACAGTGAAACCTAGTAAAGAGAGAGAGAGAACGTGATCATGGGTCAGAAGACTGAACGTTGTTAAGATGTCAATTCTTTCCAACCAGATCTATAGTTTCAATGCAATCCCAGTCAAAATCCTAGGAGACATTTTTGTTTGTTTCAAAAATATTTATTTTATATTTGGTGAAAATATATACAGCAAAACGCACCTATTCAGCAATTTCTACATGTACAATTCATTGACATAGGTTACATTTTTCATATTGCATCATCATTCTCCCTGGTGACTTTTCGAAACAGAAATTGGCAAGCTGATTCTAAAATTCACATGGGAATGCAAAGGACCTAGAATAGCAAAACAACTTGGAACATGAACAAAGTAGGAGGACTAACGACACCTGATTTCAAGATTTATTCTAAAGCTACAGTGGCCAAGACAGTGTGGTATCGGCATCAAGATTGACAAATAGTAAATGGAACAGACCAGAGAGTCCTCAAATAGATTCACACATATATGGACAAGGAGCCCCTGGATGATGCAAACAGTTAAGCACTCAACTACTAGCCAAAAGGTTAGCGGTTCAAACTCACCCAGAGGCTCCTCGGAAGACAGGCCTGGTGATCTGCTTCCAAAAGGTCACCACCTTGAAAACCCTATGAAGCAGTTCTACTCTGCACACATAGGGTCGCAAGGAGTTGGAATCGACTACGCAGCAGATAATAACAACAACATTTAGGTCTATGCTCCATTTTAAGTTAATTTTTGTATATGGTATGAGAAATGGAGTAAACCCTGGTGGCGTAGTGGTTAAGTGCTATGGCTGTTAACCAAAAGGTTGGCAGTTCGAATCCACTAGACACTCCTTGGAAACTCTTATGAGGCAGTTCTACTCTGTCCTGTAGGGTCGCTATGAGTCGGAATCGACTCGATGGCAATGGGTTGTTTTTTTTTTTAAATGAGAAATGGATCAAAATTAATTTTTTTATTTATGGAGTCCAATTGTTCCAGCACCAACTGTTGAAAAGATAATTCTTTCTCTACTGAATTGCCTTTACACCTTTGAAAAAAATCGTTCGTTCATGTATGTTGTTGTTAGTTGCTGTCGAGTTGATTTCAACTCATGACGACACCATGCGTGCAGAATAGAACTGCTCCATAGAGTTTTCTTTTCAGAAGCAGATTGCCAGGCCTGTCACCCGAGGTGCCTCTGGGTGGGTTTGATCTGCCAACCCTATGACTAATAGTTGAGCACTTAACTGTTTGCATCACCCAGAGATGGGGCTGGCAAGGGCTCCCTTTGTGGGTTCAGGTCACAGACACAGGCCCATGAGATGAGTGAGGGTCTCACAGGCAGAGAAGGCAGTGTCTAGCTTACTATGAGACCTAAATATAAAACCTAAAATTATAAACCTAGAAGAAAACATAGAATAAAATTATCATGAACTTAGGCTAGGCAATGATTTCATAGATAAAACACCAAAAGCATGATCCATAAAAGAAAAAATTGATCAATTGGACTGCATAAAAAAAAAAAAAAGTCTGCTCTTTGAAAGACACTTTTAAAAGAATGAAAAGACAAGCCACAGATTGGGAGAAATTATTTTCAAATTATAAATCTCATATGAGTATATATATAAAAAAAAGAGTATATAAAGCACTGTCAAAATGCAATATTGAGAAACAAGCAATCCAATTTAAAATAAAGAAAGAAGATTTGCATAGAGTTTCACCAAGGAAGATACACTGATGTCAAATAAGCACATGAAAAGATGCTCAGCATCCTTAGTTATTAGGGAAATGCAAAGTAAAACACGATGAGATACTACTACACTGGTTAGTAGGTGCCGACAAGCAGATTCCTACTCAGAGTGACTGCCACAGAGCCTCTGCGTGGGTTCGAAATGTTAACCTTTCAGTTAGCGGCTGAGTGCTTAACCATTGGCACCACTAGAGCTCCTTTACTACTAGGCTAAAAAAGGCTTAAATTAAAAAGACTAACCATACCAAGTACTGGAGAGGATATAGAGCAACTGCAACTCTCCTGCCCTGAGGGTGTGAGCATAAATAACACAGCCACTTTGGAAAAAGGCAGTTTCAGGAAGTTAAACACATGCCTACCACATCCAGGCATTCCACTCCTAGACATTCATAGAACATAAATGAAAGTGTATGTCCACGTAAAGACTCACACACAAATTTTCATGGCAACTTCGTTTTTCAGCCCAAGCTGGAAAGAACCCAACCATCAACAAATCAATGGATAACCCAACTGTGATATATTTATACAATGGAACGTTCCTCAGCAATAAAAAGGAATGAACTATTGTACACACTAGCATATGCATACATCTCAAAATAGTTATTATGAGTGAAACAAACCAGACAAAAAAAAGTACATACGATATAATTCCATTTATATAAAATTCCAGAAAAATGACAGAAGATAAATCAGTTGCCTGAGAATGGAGCGGATAGCGGGGAGAGAGTTACTGCAAAGAGCATGAGACAAGTTTTGGGGGTGATGGATTTGTCCATATCTTCACTGTGGAGATAGTCAAAACTTATTAAACTGTATACTTTGAACATGTATTTCCCATTCCAGTTGCCATCGAGTCAATTCCAACTCATAACAACCCTATAGGACAGAGTAGAACTGCCCCATAGGGTTTCCAAGGAGTGGCTGGTAGATTCGAACTGCCGATCTAGTATAGCTTATTGGATGTCAATTATAACTTAATAAAGCTTTTTCTAAAAAACTCATTGTACCATACACTTAAATCTGTGCATTTCATCGTATGTAAATTATCTCTCAATAAGTGTTAAAAAAAAAAAAAAAAAAAAAAACCACTTCTACCTGACCTGGAGTTGCTCAGTTGGCCCCAGGAGTATCAAAATCCCAGCGACAGCCCACCAGGCAGTGCAGCTTTGGGCTGATCCCTTCCATCCCTGGGAAGCAGTGTCCTCCTTTGTTAAAAACCTGGCTGCTCTCTGAGATCCTTGCCAGCTCTGATGTCTGTGGTTCTGTAAGTCTAAGGATGAAGAAAGAGTCCCAGGCAAACAGCGATGGTAGAGGGTTAAACCAGACCAGATTTCCAGCCCAGACCCTGGGGCAAAGCCTGAGCCACTTTAAATTCCATTCATCTATCCCTTCGTGTTTGCACAGCAAAGAACTTGTTGTACTTAAAGTACTGATCTTGGAGCTGGGGCCAGGAGGCTGGGAGATGGCAAATATTGACGCTGACTGCCTGGGCTCTTGCTCCAGGCTGTGGCATTAAATCCCCCGCACTGTTGAAGTGAGCTGGGGGAGGGCCCTGCCTGGCTACCTTGGGCCTTGTGTCTTTCTGGTGCTGGTTTACAAAGCGCTGTTTGGGAGGTTGCTACGGCAACTGCTCCTATTTGAAAGGAAAAACGGACAAACAAGAAAAGAACAGTTCTCCTGCCAACGCCAGCTACCTTCTGTTTACAGGCTGCTGCCCCCTGGCCTGGCCTAGGGAGACCTGGCCAAAAAGACACCAAGGAGGGGGTATGGCCGCCTCTGGCTTTGGGCCTATCAAGATTTAAATTCTGGCTCTGCTCTTAAAAGCTATGTGATCTTAAGCAAGCTCTTCACCTCTCTATGCCTCGGTTTCCTCTTTTGTAAAGTGCAGATAACCAAACCAGGTTCCTGGAGGGCTCGTGAGGATTAGAGAAAATGAGATACCAGAGATGAGACATACAGAGGTTTGGAATAGTGCCTGCCAAGTACTAACTGCTCAGCTCAACAAATTCTGGCTGTTAATATTAATTAAAGCCCCTAGAATAGTGCTTGGAGTCCACGGGTGGCACAAACAATTAAGCGCTTAACTACTAACGGAAAGGTTGGCTGTTGGAACCTACCCAGAGGCGCTCTGGAAGGCAGGCCTGGCAATCTGCTTCTGAAAGGTCACAGCCTTGAAAACCCTACAGGGCAGCTCTACCCTGCACACGTGGGGTCACCACTCATCGGAATCGACTCAATGGCAACTAACAGCAGTAGAGTGCTTGCCGCTCCTCTTTCCGGTGCGTGAAGCTGTACTGTTTCCAAATGGCGTTCATGTTCAGGATCCCACTTTTTCCGCTCAGTGAGACTGCAGTCTGGTGATGTATCCTTATTCCTGATGTTCAGATGAGGACAGCCCCTCCCCTGAAGGAGGAATCAAACGTGTACCTCCTGCGGAAAACCTCTGCCACCACCACAGGGCCTCTAAAATCAAGCTCACTCTCTGCAGCTCAGACCCAAGGCTTCTCCCCGTACCCCTAATCATGCTGGACTACCTTGTGCTCCCTCAGTTGCCAGGCGCCCACCCAGTGCTGAACCTGGGCATCTCTTCAGCCTGGAATGCCCTCGCCCTGCTTCCCTCTTGGCTATTCCTAATCCTCCTCCAAGGCCCTGCTCAGGCATCATCTCCACTATGAAGCCTTCCAGACCTCCTGAGACATAACAGAATACAGCAAACTATCGTGGCTGTGTCCAGACTTCAGAGTTTGGTACAGCAGACATGTGCCCTTCAACAAGCTGCTTCTAAACCTCAGCATAAAGACAGTTGTGAAGACTAAACGGTTGTGAGATTACTATTTACTGGTGCCTGGTACATAGTAAGGGTTCAATAAATGCTAACTCTGTGCACCTACCAAAACTTGTTGCAGTCGACTCGATTCCAACTTTTAGTGACCCTAGAGGACAGAGTAGAACTGCTCCATAGGGTTTCCAAGGAGCAGCTGGTGGATTTGAACTGCCAACCTTTTGGTAGCAGCTGTAGCTCTTAACCACTGTACTATCAGAGCTCTGTGTGCACCTAAATACCCGGCTTTTAGTCCTTGCCCTGCTACTGACCCAGACAAGTTTGTCTTAGCCTCAGTTTCTCCATCCTGTGAAATGAAACTTTTTAACCCCCAGAGGACCATGGATGGGATTGGTTTTGAGGGGGAGGTGCTGGTGCCTCTGGGGGGTTTTCTGAGAAGAGCTGCAGGACACAGAAGAAACCCAGGACTGGGTGACCACTGAGGACCCAACTACTTCTCTCCCACTGGGCCCAACCACATCACCACCAGCTCCTGCTGAGAACTGGGTGCTTTCTGGACACCTGAACCACAGGCTGACTTAGTTTGAGCAAACATAGGCTCAAGTTCATCATCTGGCCCAGCTTGCATGGCCTCTCCACAGCAACGCTCTCTCTATAACCAGTGCTCAGGGCTTCCTTGATTCAGGAACCCATTGGCATTAGAGTACTGGAGTGAGCCTCTGGAACTTTTCTTGTTCCTCGGGGACCAATTTGACCCTCTCTTCCCCTTGAGACTGGCATCCCACTGGAGAGAGCATCGGCCAGGACAGGGGTCCAGGAGCCCCTTCCCAGGCATCCTGGACTCCTTAGTCATCCTCAGACTCCATACCTTGCCCCCAGTAGGCCCTGAGACCCATGGCTTCTACCTGTAAATAGCCCTAACCACCCCTCTTCTCTGCCCACCTCATCTGAGACCTTGACATTTCTTTCTCCGACTGTTGCAATTAAAATTGTCACTGAAGCCCCAGACAGTTCTAGTTTATTACCCCTTGATGATACCCACTGCCTTTATAGGATAAAGTGTGGTACATTATGCCCTTCAAGATCCAGCCCCTGCTCACCTCTCTGGCCCCTTCCCTCCACCTCATGCTTTGGCCACTCTGGGCTGCTGGCCATTCCCTGGCTGTGCCGTTCAGTACTGTCACACCTCCGTGCATTTGTTTGCATGGCCTCAGCTTGGAATGTGCTTCTCCCCTGCCTCTACCTCTGGAAATTCTCCTAGCCCTCTTGAACCCAACTCAAATGCCTCTGTTTCTGGGAAGGAAGCCTCCTCTAGTCCTGTCGTTAGAACTACAGAGGCCCCGAGGGCTCCTGCAGCTTCTTGCTTGTGCTACAGTTCAAGAGAAGTTCAGTAAAAGAGGCCAGAGCCAAGGACACCCCAGGGAGCAGCAGGGTGAGAAAGGTGATTGTGTCCTGGCTCCTGGAGGCTCCTCCTTGGTGCCCTTGGCCCTGCATTTCCTGCTGTCCAACCGGTCTCACCACGGTGTGAGGGTGTCTCCCCCAAGGCCCCAAGCTTCTGGGTGCCCAGAACCTTACACACAACTTGGCCCAGAGCAGGTTCTGAGACTGCTGGATGAGTGAATGAATGACTGAGGCAGTGAATGAGCCAGAGCTCATCAGTCTCTCGGACACCCATTTGCAGTTCAGAGCTCACAGGGACTGATACATGTAACCGATTTTATTAATTTTGGATGTTGTTGCTGTGTGCCACCGAGTAGATTTCGACTCATAGTGACCCCAGGTGACAGAGTAGAACTGCCCCACAGATTTTCCTAGGCTGTAATCTTTATAGGAGCAGATCTCCAGGTCTTTCTCCCATGTAGTGGCTGGGTGGGTTCAAACCTCCAACCTTTTGGTTAGCATCTGAGTTTTAAACCATTGCACTACCAGGGCTCCTTCATTTCAGATTATGTGTGTGGAGTGGCAGGGGCGGGGGGGACCTGTATATCTGTCTCCCTCAACAGCGACCTTCTCACTGGCAGATTCCAACTCTCTTCCAGAATAAGGGTGGGCCACAATCTGACTTTCAAGTGAACCTTTTTTTTAATATCTCACATGGACTCCATCCCTGGCCAAGGTGTCATCACTCTGGTAGCAGGAGAGGCTCTGGGCTCGGGCTCCATAGTTCAGTCCCAGTTCCAGCAAGGATTTTGCTTGTGATCCTGACCAAGTCACCGCCCCTCCCGCATCTCAGTTTTCTCATGGTTCATTTTTTTTTCAATGGAGATATCCATCTCCTTGCCTGCCTGAATGTTGTGAAGCTGGAAAGGTGTGCTGAGAAACTCCAAGACCAAATGTTGTGAAGCTGGAAAGGTGTGCACTCAGGCTCCAGGACCAAAATACAATCCTGCTTCCAGAAACCTGGCTTGTTTATCTGGGCAGCTGGTGATGGGCAGGAGCGGGGGTGGGAGATGGGGGATGGGAGGATGGAGAATGGGAAGGACGACAGAGGGGCACTGAGGAGCTCAGAACCTCCTGGGATAGCTTCCCACTGGCCAGGTGACAATTACCCTGTCTCATGATTCATCTCACATGATCTATAAGTAGGGCCTGCTAGGATTACCGAGTTGAGAAAAAGTGCTAAGGCTGTAGCCCAACCTGGATGATTGGTTAGCAATGTCTGCCTTAGGTACTAAAGGGGCAAAAAGTGGCACACGTTTCACATAGGTGCCATCCAAAAGGGCTGTCTTAGTTACCTAGTGCTGCTATAACAGAAATACCACAAGTGGATGGCTTTAACAAAGAGAAATTTATTCTCTCACAGTCTAGTAGGTTACAAGTCCAGATTCAGGGTGTGAGCTCCAGGAGAAGGCTTCCTCTCTCTGTTGGCTCTGGAGGAAAGTCCTTGTCATCAATCTTCCCCTGGTCGAGTTGCTTCTCAGATGCAGGGACCCCAGGTCCAAAGGATGCGCTCTGCCCCGGGTGCTGCTTTCTTGGTGATATGAGGTCCCCAACTCTCTGCTTGCTTCCCTTTCCTTTTATCTTGAGAGATAAAAGGTGGTGCAGGCCACACCCCAGGAAACTCCCTTTATACTGGTTCAGGAAGGTGACCCGAGTAAGGGTGGTGTTACAGTCCCACCCTAATCCTCTCAACATAAATTACAGTCACAAAATGGAGGACAACCACACAATACTGGGAATCATGGCCTAACCAAGTTGACACATATTTTGGGGGGGGACACAATTCAATCCATGACAAGGGCTAAACACTTCTGCTGGCATTTGAATCCCAGACCTGTCTGCTCTCCAAGGGGTGACAAAATCATGACCTGCAAGCCTTTCCTGGAGCAGTGAAAGCAGATTTCATCCGTGTAGAAGCACGGAAATCACGGAAGCCCTCATCTTTGTTGGGAGCTACCTAACATGGTAGTGAGCTCCCTGTCACTGCAGGTATTCAATTAGAGGCCGAACAACTTGAAAGCAGGAGAGGCAATTCCTATTCAGAGAAGGTACACAGATCGTACTGCATGATCTCAAAGGCTCCTTCCTACCCTCATGTTCTAGGATTTGATGCACACGTGAAGGCTTCTAAATGTCATTCCATCCATCCGTCTCCCACTCTGGACTGGGGGACTGCTCAGAGTCCAGGGCAGGAGTACTCGTCAGACCAGTCGGAGCAGTGCTGCACGTGGTCCTGGCAGAGACTCCTTGGGATGCATTCGCAATACCTGAAGACAGTCGGAGTGCAGCGCCACCACCCGGGACCACAGGACGGGCACAAGGTCACTGGGGAAACAGGAGCTGGCCATTGTATCCTGGAATGCCCTATTTACCAGGGCACTGCCTAGCTCTGGACCCTACCACAGAGCCTTATAACCCTACCCCATCTGAGTTGGGGTTGACTGTGTTCCTTATTTCCCTACAGCAGAAAGATTCTGGTCTCCCCAGCTCACAGGCTATGTAACCTTGGACAAGTTGCTCACCCTGTCTGAGCCGCCGTTTCCTCATCTGCTCAAGGTTGTTACTAAATAAAAGAAGACAGGCAAAGTGCCAGGCACATGATCGAGATTCAGATATTCACGTGTGCTGTTATGGATCGAATTGTGTCCGGACAAAATGTGTGTCAACTTGGCTAAGCCATGACTCCCAGTATTGTGTGGTTGTCTACCATTTTGTTATCTGATGTGCTTATTCTATGTGTTGTAAATCCTAACTTCTATGATGTCAGTGAGGCAGGACTCAATCTACAGGATTAGGTTGTGTCTTGAGTCAATCTCTTTTGAGATATAGAAGAGGGAAGCGAGCAGAGAGGAAAGGGACCTCCTAACGCCAAGAAAGCAGAGCCAGGAGCAGAGTCTATCATTTGGACCTGGGGTCCCTGTGCTGAGAAGCTCCTAGACCAGGGGAAGATTGATGATAAGGACCTTCCCCCAGAACCAACAGAGAGCGAAAGACTTCCCCTGGAGCTGGCGCTCTGAATTCAACTTCTAGACTGTGAGAGATAAATCCACTTGTGGTATTTCTGCTATAGCAGCACTAGATAACCAAGAGAGCCCTGGTGGCATGGTGGCTGAAGAGCTCAGCTGCCAACCAAAAAGTCAACAGTTCAAGGGCAGTTCGACCCTGTCCTATAGGGTGGTTGAGCCGGAATCAACTCCATGGCAATGGGTTAAATAACTAAGACATGTGCTTATTTAAAAAAAAAAAAAAAAAAACTCTGAGGCATGAAAGAACTTGGAGTCAGGACACTTGGGTTTACACCTAAGCTCCTTTCCTGTCACTCATTGTATTAAGTCCCTCCTCTTCTCTGAGCCTCAGTTTACCTACATAAGAATTGGGGACAGTGACTCTTGTCCTGCTTCCCTCACAGGGGTATTGGGAGGTGCAGAAGAAATGAGGGAGATCCAGGTTCAAATCCCAGTTGGGTCATAAACTCCTTGCGTGACCACTCTCTGGGTCTCAGTTTCCTGGTACGCCTTTGAAGGGAAGTCCCACCAAAGAAGAAAACACCAGAAGGAAGCACTTTGAATGGTAGTGCCTCGCCACTGGGGGCATTCAACCAGGGGTGGAAGGCTCTTCCAGGGATGCAGGGAGGAACTGAGTAGATTCCCTGGGCAGACCCTGCCCTCTGGCCACCGCTTGGCCACTTTGCACAGCCCAGCCTATGCCCAGACCCCTACCTTGGCTCAGTTCATCTGAGCAGTCCCCACAACTGTTGATTCCATCACACTTCTGGTCTGAGTAAATCCAGAAGGCAGGGTCTCCACAGTGGGCCACAAGGAAACTGGGGAGGCTCTGGGGCACATCTCCTACAGAGACAGATGAGGCAGGAGGAAGTCCACATCTGGCTACAGCTGTCTCAGGGCTATCTGAAAGTGGCTCATCCTGGCCACCCTGGCAGTTTCCAAACTTGGGGTCACCTCCCATCCATGTCGGGATGGGCACAAGGAGAATGTTTTCTGGGGGAAGAGGTCAAGTCGAGGAGAGAGAAGTGTTCTTTCCCTGTGCACACATGGTGTACAACAAACAGACCAGAGAGCCGCATCTCCCTTCCTTGTTCCCTTCCCAGCTCCTGTGCATCCCCACCCCACATCACTGTGTGCCCTGCTCTTCCCTCTAGACATGCCTTCCTTGACACCTGTCCAAAACCATTCCACCTTCAAGTCCAGGAAGCCTTCTCCAACTGGAAAATAACAAGAATAAAGGTAAAATCTTGCACTTGGGCGCTGGGACTCAGGGGTTCTGGGTTCACATACCTTGTGAGAGGGAGTCAGAGGACACTCCTTGAAAGTAGGCTCTATGTTAGGCAGCAGTGTGACAGGGTCACTAAAAACTCTGACACAAACTCAGACCACATCACTAAGAGGTATAAAACCCAGACCAAGATGGGGCAAGGCCTTTGTTCCTTGGACTGGACAGACCCAGCCAGAAGCACCCTGGATGCTTCTGGGGCCTGTCCATGGATAAGGACATGGCACCTGCTGTGTGTTCTGGGGAGCGCTTGTGGAGTGGGAGGACCTGAAACTGGATCACAAGAGGAATGGTGGTGGGAGTTCAGTGTGTGGCCTGGAAAAGGCAGAACTCACAGGGGGCAAGAGAGCATACAGGGTCACCAACGTGGTCCATGGGGGAAGGAGGCTGATGAGAGGCAGAGTTGAGACAAATCAGAGAT
Source organism: Elephas maximus indicus (assembly GCF_024166365.1). Lineage (NCBI taxonomy): Eukaryota > Metazoa > Chordata > Mammalia > Proboscidea > Elephantidae > Elephas > Elephas maximus. Next base: position 97,432,401 of record NC_064821.1, read on the forward strand.
GCTACTGGGAGGCAGCTCTACACTCAGTACAAAAAGATATCCCCACAAATAAATCACCCAACGATGAAAGAACCTGCTTCATATTGTGGCGAGCTCTAGTCTTGGAGTCCATGATGCAATGACCCTCTCTTCACCAATTTCCCCCTGCCCACTCACCAGCTTTCTCCCTCCTGTGGGTCCAGACACTGATTTATGTTGTTACTTATTCCATGTAGCCATGTCTCTGAGGTCTGGAGCCAAGTCTCCCCATCCATTCATCCACTTATTCACTCAGCAAACTATTCTGGAGCCCCCCTCACTCTGTGCCAGGTCCTGTGCCAGGCACTAGGACCCCGAGATCAACCAGACCAAGCCTACCCCAGAGAAGCTCAGCTTGATGGGAATGACAGACATTGCAATCGAGTGTGACAACCAGTGTGACCAGGTCTGGGACTGAAGGAATTACAGGGGCTGCGGGAGCCCAGAGAAGGGTGCTTCCCCTAGTCTGGGGGTTAAGGAGGGCTTCCTGGGGAGGTAATGCTTGAGCCCTGCCTTGAAGGATGCATGCAGGCTCTCCAGGCATGGAGATGTGCAGCAGGAGGTCATTCCCTAGTGTGGCCATGTGCGTGTGTGTGTACAACTGGGATCCGGTGGGGGCAGGCATTCCTGGATGATGGCACCGTTTAAGCAAAGGCATGGGGACATGAAGGTGCCCAGTATGTTCAAGGCTCCTCAAGGTTCAGTATGGCTGCAAGGAGAGTAAGAGTCAGGGATAGCCCCCAGGGGGTCCCAGGAGGGCCCACGGGGTTAGGGACAGGATGGAGCAGGTACTCACGACACAGGCCTTCATCCTCATCCTCGCCGTGAACACAGGTGCGGACGCCATCACAGACCCCACTGGCTGGGATGCAGGTCTTCCGGTCATGGCACAGGAAGCCCGTCCTGTTAGTAGGTGTCACACAGGCTCTGGTCCCTGAGTGGGCAGGGGGGAGGCCCCCGAGGGTCAAGGGTGGTACTCATGAGGGCATCACCTGGGGTAGGGGTGTTGCCATCAAACCTGCTCAAGTTCCCTCACCTGAGCCCCAACCTGAGGCACCAGGGATGGAGTTTAAGTCCCATTCCAGCACTTTTCAGCTGCATGACCTTGGCCAGATGACCTGACCTCTCTGAGCCTCAGATTCTTGTTAAAAAGTGGGGATCGTGGCAACACCCCATAGGACTATTGGAGGGGATTAAATAAAAGCTTCTCTATGAATAACCCTAGAACACAGAATGTGCAGAATAAATAAAGGTGCCCTCTTTTATTTGAAATGTACTTACAGTTTCAGAAGGAGTTTCTGGGACAATATTCAAGTCACTGAGTGGTTTTAATGGGGGAATCTTTGGCACCAGTGAGATTCTCAGAATCAATACATTTTGGGCTGGCTGGGGGATGTTATGTCAGAATCCCTTAAAGCTGGGCACAACTGTATAGGCTGCAAGGCACTGTCACACTTTTTTTTCTACTGTTCCCTCAGATAACTCTATGACTTGTCACCATTAGCCCCAATTTATAGAAGAGAATGTAAAGCTCCAAGAGCTGCAACAGGCCCTGGTCTGCTGACTCTGCTCCTTTCCAGGGCCGGGCTGCCTCCCTAGGGCTCAGGAATGGTGGGCAGTCACCTGCAGCTGCCAGTTCTTCTGAGAGTCTCCCCTTCCACTCCAGTGGGTTATGGAGAGACATCCACCCCTAGGTCTGCACCCAAAGAATTAAAGGAGAGAAACAGGAGGATGGAATGGGAGATCACCTTGGCTCTACAGGTTGGTGATGGGAGCAGATTTGTGCATGAGTGTTCACATACATGTGAACCACATCTCAGCTCCTGGAGCTGCCTCAGCTAGTGTGAGGGCCAACTCTCAGGGATACTCACGTTGTCACACAGACACACACACACTGACACATGCTCATACAGACATGTGCACATACATGCACATGGCCAAACACAGATATACGTGACATGCACAGTGACACAGGCACATGCATACACACAGACACCTGCACACACAGGTACACATAAGCAGGCGCTCACAGACACACATAAACACAGACACACAGGCACTTGAATGCAAATCCCCATGCAGTCACAGCCACCCTTAGTGCTAGGCTTCTGCCCAGGTGTGCAGAGTACTGTAAATTTGACCCCCTCCTCCCACCTTGCCCCCTTCCACCCCCTGCCTGGCTGCCGCACCATTTCTCAGATAGGTCTATCTTGTGACATTCCTCCCTGGGGTTATCTCCCTTCCCAGACTCACGGGATCATGGTCTCCTTCCCTTTTAGGCTCCAGGCCTTTCCATCTATTGGCCTTCTTGCAGCCCCTCCCTCACCTCATGCTCCCTCCCACTTCAGGGACTCCACACACACTGTTCCTGCTGCCTGGGATGCTCTTCCTGCCAACCTCACCACTAGTTAAACCCCACTCTCCCTTCAGGACTGGGTCAGAGCCCTTGTTCCAGGCTCACAGAGCCCCATTGACCCCTCCTTTAGTGTGTATTTGATTAACATCTGCTTTGCTTTCCAAACTGTTAGCTCCGTGAGGGCAGGGACTATGTTGGGGCTGTTCACCACCGAAACCTGGGGTTGTTCGTCACAGCAGCCAGGGTCACAGGGATGAATTAACACATCCCTGTCCTCTATGCTAGAGACAGACACACCACCCAGGGTGGCCAGGCTGTGGGAAGAGTTGCGGAGGCTGTGGGGACCACAATGAGGCTCCTAACCCAGCAATGGGGTCAGGGAAAGCTTCCTGGAGGAGGTGACATCAGAGCTGGGTCCTGAAGCTTGACCAGGACTCTCTCAATAACTCATATCACAGATGTGCAAGTGGAAGTTCAGAAATAGCATTGTACAAGTGTCTGTAAGTAAATGTTAAGGAATTGTCCAAAAGTTGCACAGTGGAGAAGCTGGGTGAGTTGGATTCCCCCATCTCTCTGTATCCTAACCCCCTGCCCCGCCCTCTCCCCAGCAGACTGGCCCATCCTCCCTTGACCACCCTGACCTGGTGTGCGTGGTGGGAGTCCATAGATAACCACTAGGACGATGAGAGCTGCAAGAGTTGCCAGCAGGAGCAGTATGGAGGCGGACAGGCAGGCCCCTTGGCGTGAGCAGCAGAGGTGACCACAGTCCGCTGTGTGGGGAAGGAAGCAAGCCTGTTGGGACGTGATGATGTGGCCAGTGCTGGGGCCCAGGGCTGCCCACCAGCCCATCACCACCCTGCAGGAGGCTCTTCACCTGCCAGGGTGGGCTGGGGGTAGGGAAGGCATCCTTGGAGGGGGGCGCTCCTAGGCCCTCCATGATGCTCTTTAGTTCTACCTGTGAGCCCACCCCCCACCAAATGTTTACCCTTGGCCTGGTCCCCCAGCTGGTGCATGCAGAATCAGATGAGGGTCCCAGGCCTCTGCTGCACAGCCCACACCCTTCCTATCCCTCTAGGAGACTGCCACCCCAGGAGGCTGGGAGATGAGCACCTGCTCATTGAGTCCTACCATGGGGCAGAAACCACATCAGGCCCCTCATAGCTGCTGTTTTTATTTTTCAAAACAATCCTTTATTTTATACTTGAGGAAGCTGGGGCTCAGGAAAGTGACTTGGCTCCAGACCATCCAGTGCAGAGCTGGGATGCCAGTCCATGTCTGTTTGACACCCAAACCCTTGTCCTTCCCAAGATTGCAACTGATGGTCCCTTCCAGAGCTGCCTGACTGAGTCAGATCTTGTACCTGTACACTGGCAGCTCACAGCACCAAGCATTAAGTGTGGTGCTTATTCTAGATATTTTATATCGAGATATATCATATTGAGAATAAGCAAATGCATAGAGGTCAGAGTTTATGAGCGGTTACCTGGGGCAGGTGGGAGGGGGAAATGGGAGTTACTGCTTAAAGGGTAGTGAGTTTCTGTTAAGGGTGATGGAAATAATTTGGAAATGGACAGTGGTGAAGTTTGCTCAACATGGTGAATGTAATTAATGTCACTGAATGCTACACACAAAAATAGTTGAAAAGGCAAATGTTTTGTTACGTATGTTGTTGTTGTTGTTAGGTGCTGTCAAGGCAATTTTGACTCAAAGTGACCCCATGTGACTAAGTAGAGCTGCCCCATAGGGTTTTCTGGGCTGTAATCTTTCCGGGAGCCGAATGCCAGGTCTTTCTCCCCTGTTGACTGTGGGTGGGTTCAAACTGCCAACCTTTCCGTTAGCAGCCAAGTGCTTAACTGTTGCACCACTATTTTACCACAATAATTAAAAAAAAAAACAACTAATCTAGACTGTTGGGGGTCAGGATAATGGCTACCCTTGGCAGAGACTGCATGGGGCTACAGGGGAGACTTCCGGGAGCTGGTGATGTTTGGTTTAACTCCTCTGGGTGGTTGTTGTTGCTGCCGTTGATTCCAACTCATAGCGACCCTATAGGACAGAGTAGAACTGCCCCATAGGGTTTCCTAGGCTATAATCTTTATGGGAGAGATGACCAGGTCTTTTCTCCCCTGGAGCTGCTGATGGGTTCAAATTGCTGGCCTTTCAGCTGGCAGCCAAGCACTGAACCACTGCACCACCGGGGCTCTTTCTTGGTGGCTCCACAGGTGTATTCAGTTTGTGCAAACGCATCGAGCTGTACACTTGTGACTTGTGCTCTTTTCAGTACGATGTTACACTTCAAGTAAAAGTAGTCATTACATTAAAATAAAGGAACAAAAAAGCAGGGGCAGGGTGCTGGGGGTGCTCAGTGGAGGGGTCTCGGGAGCATGGGTGGGATTTCCACAGCCAGGCGAGGGGAGGGTGCAAGGAGAGGGTGGCCCAGGCAGAGGCACAGAAAGAGGAAAGGCCTGGCGGATGGCATGGGGGGACAACAGGTGGCCTGGTGATGCAACCCAGGATGGGTGGGGAGACAACAGTGGGAGATGCAGCATAAATCTAAGACCGATCACCCCCCGCGGCCCTAGTCGGTGGCTCCCTTGTTGTCAGCAAACACAGGATAAACTCAGGTAACTAGGGAGATGGCGGGAAGCCAGGCAAGGAGAGGCATCCTGGTCAGTCAAGCAGCTGCTCCTCAAATATTTGTGCAGCACAGGCCGTGTGCAAGGTGGGGTCACAGGAGAGACTCGAGGGTGTATTGACAGAATCGGGGTTCATGCCCAGATGATAATGCTGCACTTCAAAGCCAGAAAGGCCCTTAGGTGCCAATCCCCTCCCTGGAGAAGTGGAGAAAGGGGGGCCCGTTTGTTCCACAACCACCCCACCATCAGCCAGAACTTGGAAACAAACAAACACCAATGTGGAGCAATGGAAGGCACTGGGGAGCCAGGTTGCTCAAACTCTCTGAGCCCTACCCCAGAACCCAGTGCCGTTGAGTCGATTCCGACTCATAGCGATCCTAAGCTCCCCATAATACAGCCCTCTTCTCAGAATTGCCTGTATTCAGAGACCCACATAGAGCCAGGTACGCGATCCTTTCCGTCTTCTTTGTTATTGTTATCTACCTCTCTGAATTTGTTTCTTCATTGATCAAACCTGGGCCAAGACAGGGCACGCAATAGATGCTCAATAAATGGTGTTCTTTCCTTCCTGTGTTCCATAAAGGTAAAAAGAACTCCCCTGATCTCACGTGAGTCAGCGGCACATAATAGGTGCTCAGTAAGTGCGTGATCCCTCCTTTATCCCTCAGATATGAAGAGAATTGCCCAGGTCACCCACCAAGTCAGGGATTTGACTCCAGAGAGTTTTCCTCTGCACCACAGGTGGCCACTGTACGTGGTGCAGTGCCTGTGAGGTAGGCAGCACATAGTAGGTGCTCAGTAAATGTGCGTGGAGAGACTGAACAACCCTCTGTAGCCCACTGCCCAGCCCAGGGAAGTCCTACCTGGGAGGGCCTGCAAGGCACTGACCCAGGCCCTCCCATCCATTACCTTTCCCTCCAGGGAGAGCTTTGGTTTCTGTAGCAACGTTGCCATTGACATCTCCCTGCCCAAGAGAACAGAGTGAGGGGTGGGCTTAGCACAGAAAGACCGTGGACTTTTTCAGAAAGGAAGACTAAGGCCCAGGGAAGAAAATTCCCTTGGCTCTGGTCACCGAGGGCCTTAGATGGAACCACTGCTCCCTCACGCTCTAGCACACTGAACTCCCCAAGCTCACCATGCCTCTTCACACTTTCACACCTTTGCCTACACTGTGTCCTCTGACCCTGACATCTCCTCCCCTGGCCTCCTGTCCTGGGCTCTGTCCTCCTCCCAGCCCTCACCCCCTGAGCTGTATAGTTGGTTCATCGCTTGGGTCCCCACAGGGCAGGGTGGGGGCGAGTCACCTCAGCGACTCTGGGTAGGCACAGTTTTAACACTTCCTCTCTTCACTGTCTGCTACTCACCCCAGGGTTTGGAGTCTTCTCAGGACAGATCTTACCTGGGGGAAGATCTTGTTCATATCTCTGGCTCCCAGCTGCAGTCTCAGGGATCAGGTACAGAAGCAGTGGACTCAGCACAGGTTCCCTGCTTTGTCACCAGGGGTGGCCTGGGGGAGGGAGGATGGGAGGAGTAGCCCAGGCCGCGCCCTCCCTGTGGCTGTGCTGCAGTCCCTCCCAGCCCAAGGCAGCAGCTCTGCACCTGCCTCCCAGCACAGGAAAGGGCAGGAGGGCCTGACAGCAACGCCATCCGCACAATCTGAGGTTGGACTCTTCACCCCTACCTTACAGATGAAGTGCCTGAGGTTCAGAGAGGGAGAAACTACCCTCAAGTCCTGCAGTAGGTGGGAGGGATGAGCGTTGAACCCAGGAACTTTTCAGGATGTGCTTTTGCTTCCCGGTCAATGATGAGACTCGAGGATCTCAGGCCTCAACTGCATGAAGACCCAACAGAAACACCGGATTTAACATGTTTATGTGGCTAAAAATCAGGACTCACTTTTTCATTGATGTTCTGTTCAATTAAGTAGGTAATCTAGGTTGAAAGAATATCCATTTTTCCACTGGACTCAATAAAGCACATATAATTTTAAACTATTTTCCTTTAAAAAGTGGGAATGTGCATTTTTATTTTTCCTGAGCTAGTGCCTGAGGTCAGGGAAGGGCGGGAGGGCAGTTTACTTACCTCCATAACCCCTTATCCCCACGGAGTGGGGGTGGTTTCCCCAACAGTTTCATTCTACTACTGAGGATGAGACCAAGGTCCTGGGAGCTTAAGAGGCTGTCCAAGGATCTGGGGACCAATGAAGAAGGAGGGGGTGTCCATCTCCAGATGTCCACTCAGGGCCCCAGGAAGGAGTCCCCTCTGTAACCTGCCTTTAGTGCCCACAGAATTTCTATCCTGTGACCAGCCTTTTCTTTTGCATTGGGAAATAAAATGCCAAATCCCTGGGGGTAGTGGTGGGGGTGGGTAGATGCAGAGGCAGCCCTGGGGAAGCATCAAGTAACACTAGGAAGAAGGTTCTCATTAGGACTCTGCCACTGGCTCTGGCTCTAATCACTCCCCCGCTCTGAGCCTCAGTCCCTCATTCCTAAAATGAACGGGTTAGACTAGATGGAGGGGGTGTCTTAGTTTGGAGATTCCCAGAATCAAACCCTAAGACAAATTCAAGGGCAAGTTGTTTAATTGGGTGGGAGCGATCCCAGGAAACGCTGGTCAGGAGTGAGGAAGTGGGACATGGGAAGGAAGGATCCAACAATGGGTATGTTATCAAGCAGGTTCCCACTGCGGGCAAGTAGAGTTTAATCCTGCTAAGGATTTCATGGAGTGAGGAGAGAACGTTATTGACCAGCTCCTGTCAGTCACTGGTTGAGAACTACTGTTGTTTTTGTTAGGTGCCATCGTGTTGGTTCCGACTCATAGGGACCCTATGTACAATAGAATGAAACACTGCCCAGTCCTGCGCCATCCCCATTAAGCCCACTGTTGGAGCCACTGTGTCAGCCCATCTCGTTGAGGATCTTCCTCTTTTTCACTGACCCTCTACTTTACCAAGCATGATGTCCTTCTGTTGCCAGAACTGAATAAGGTTCTTGCCTCTCACTGGTCATGAGCAGGTAAGGTACGGAGAATTTTCCACAAGAGCAAAGTGTTATTCAAGAGGCTTGCGAGCAAAGATGAGGACTGCCTAGGCAACTCTTACCCCCATCTCACAGAACTAAGGACTTGCATGGTCTTTTAAAAATTCTTGAAGGGGGAGAGGGAAGATTCATGTTTATTCAGAGGCATAGTCGGGGTTTTCCGGCAAGTAGCCTGTTTTGGGCGGGGATAGGTTAACTAAGGTGCATGCACAACAGCTTTCTCAGATGGCTTTAAGACAGCTCCTGTCCCGGAGGCCTCTGGGATTCATTGCTGTTAGGTGCTGTCGAGTTGGGTCCGACTCATAGCGACCCTGTGCACAACAGAACAAAACACTGCCAGGTCCTGAGCCATCTTCACAATCATTGTTATGCTTGGGCTCATTATTGCAGCCACTGTGTCAATCCACCTCGTTGAGGGTCTTCCTCTTTTCTGCTGACCCTGTACTCTGCCAAGCATGATGTCCTTCTCCAGGGACTGATCCCTCCTGAAGTATGTAAGACACAGTCTTGCCATTCTTGCTTCTAAGGAGCATTCTGGTTATACTTCTTTGAAGACAGATTTGTTCATTCTTTTGGCAGTCCACGGTATATTCAATATTCTTCGCTAGCACCACAATTCGAAGGCGTCGATTCTTCGGTCTTCCTTATTCATTGTCCAGTTTTCACATGCATATGATGCGACTGAAAATACCATGGCTTGGGTCAGGCACACCTTAGTCTTCAAGGTGACATCTTTGCTCTTCAACACTTTAAAGAGGTCCTTTGCAGCAGATTTACCCAATGCAATACGTCTTTTGATTTCTTGACTGCTGCTTCCATGGCTGTTGATTGTGGATCCAAGTAAAATGAAATCCTTGACAACTTCAACCTTTTCTCCATTTATCATGCTTTTGCTCATTGGTCCAGTTGTGAGCATTTTTGTTTTATGTTGAGGTGCGATCCATACTGAAGGCTGTGGTCTCTGATCTTCATTAGGAAGTGCTTCAAGTCCTCTTCACTTTCAGCAAGCAAGGTTGTGTCATCTGCATAATGCAGGTTGTTAATGAGTCTTCCTCCAATCCTGATGCCCCATTCTTCTTCATATAGTCCAGCTTCTCGGATTATTTGTTCAGCATACAGATTAAATAGGTATGGTGAAAGAATACAACCTTGACACACACCTTTCCTGACTTTAAACCAATCAGTATCCCCTTGTTCTGTCCAAACAACTGCCTCTTGATCTATGTAAATGTTCCTCATGAGCACAATTAAGTGTTCTGGAATTCCCATTCTTCACAATGGTATCCATAATTTGTTATGATCCACACAGTCGAATGCCTTTGCATAGTTAGTGAAACACAGGTAAACATCCTTCCGGTATTCTCTGCTTTCAGCCAGGATCCATCTGACATCAGCAATATCCCTGGTTCCACAACCTCTTCTAAAACCGGCTTGAATTTCTGACAGTTACCTGTTGATATAGTGCTGCAGTCATTTTTTAATGATCTTCAGCAAAATTTTGCTTGCCGGTGATATTAATGATATTGTTTGATAATTTCCACGTTCAGTTGGATCACCTTTCTTGGGAATAGGCATAAATATGGATCTCTCCCAGTCAGTTGGGCAGGAAGCTGTCTTCCACATTTCTTGGCATAGATGAGTGAGCACCTCCAGGGCTGCCTCTGTTTGTTGAAACATCTCAACTGATATTCCGTCAATTCCTGGAGCCTTGTTTTTCGCCAATGCCTTCAGAGCAGCTTGGACTTCTTTCAATAGCACCGGTTCCTGATCATATGCCACCTCTTGAAATGGTTGAACATTGACTAATTCTTTTTGGTATAATGACTCTGTGTATTCCTTCCATCTTCTTTTGATGCTTCCTGAGTCATTTAATATTTTCCCCATAGAATCCTTCACTATTGGAGCTTGAAGCTTGAATTTTTTCTTTAGTTCCTTCAGCTTGAGAAATGCCGAGCATCTTCTCCCTTTTTGGTTTCCCATCTCCAGCTCTTTGCATGTGTCATTGTAATACTTTGTCTTCTCAAAATGCCCTTTGAAATATTCTGTTCAGTTCTTTTACTTCATCAATTCTTCCTTTTGCTTTAGCTGCTCAACGATTGAGAACAAGTTTCAGAGTCTCCCCTGACATCCATCTGGGAGCCATAGCAGGACTTATTATGGGGTGTCGCGCCTGCGCAGTTCCTGGTGGAAGGTCACACAGTGGTTACAGGTAGATGTTCTGCACATGTCCCTGGGGCTAGTTTCTGTCCAGCTGTTTCTGAAAGACAACTTTAAGGAAGTTTCTGGGCTGTTTTCTGATACCCTGCCCCATTGTTCTGGGGAATGGCTTTGTTTCTGCACCCTGGCCCATTTCCTGTTACTTTGTTTATGTGAATTGCAGATTTGGGGGCCTCTCTGCTCCCGTCTTACTTCTGCAGGGACTGATCCCTCCTGACAACATGTCCAAAGTATGTTGAGATGTAGTCTTGCCATCCTCGCTTCTAAGGAACATTCTGGTTATACTTCTTTGAAGACAGATTTGTTCATTCTTTTGACAGTCCATGGTATATTCAGTATTCTTTGCCAACACCACAATTCAAAGGTGTCAATTCTTCTTTGGTCTTCCTTATTGTCCAGCTTTCACATGCATAGGAGGTGATTGAAAACACCATGGCTTGGGCCAGACGCACCTTAGTCCTTAAAGTGACATCTTTGCTTTTGAACATTTTAAAGAGGTCTTTTGGAGCAGATTTGCCCAGTGCAATGCATCCTTGGATTTCTTGACAGCTGCTTCCATGGGTGTTGATTGTAGATCCAAGTAAAATGAAGTCCTTGACAACTTCAATCTTTTTCCTGTTTATCATAAAGTTGCTTATTGGTCCAGTAGTGAGGATTTTTGTTTTTGTAATCCATACTGAAGGCTACAGTCTTTGATCTTCATCAGTAAGTGCTTCAAGTCCTCCTCACTTTCAGCAGGCAAGGTTGTGATATCTGCATAATGCCGGTTATTGATGAGTCTTCCTCCAAACCTGATGCCCCATTCTGCTTAATATGGTCCGGCTTCTCGGATTATCTGCTCAGCAATAAGTATGATGAAAGGATACAACCCTGACTCACACCTTTCCTGACTTTAAACCACTCAGTATCCCCTTGTTCTGTTTGAACGACTGCCTCTTGGTCTATGTATGGGTTCCTCATGAGCACAATTGTTCTGGAATTCTCATTCTTTGCAATGCTATCCATAATTTGTTATGATCCACACAGTCAAATGCCTTTGCATAGTCAACAAAACACAGGTAAACATCCTTCTGGTATTCTCTGCTTTCAGCCAGGATCCACCTGACATCAGCAATGATAACGCTGGTACTATGTCCTCTTCTGAATCCAGCCTGAATTTCTGGCAGTTCTCTGTCAGTAAATTGCTTTAGCCGCTCTTGAATGATCTTCAGAAAAATTTTACTTGCATGTGATATTAATGATATTGTTTGATAATTTCCACATTCGGTGGGATCACCTTTCTTGGGAATAGGCATAAATATAGACTTCTTCCAGTCAGTTGGCCAGGTAGCTGTCTTCCACATTTCTTGGCATAGACAAGTGAGTATTCCCAGCGCTGCATCCGTTTGTTGAAACATCTCAATTGGTATTCCGTCAATTCCTGGAGCCTTGTTTTTTGCCAGGGCCTTTGGTGCAGCATGGATTTCTTCCTTCAGTACCTTTGGTTCCTGCTTATATGGTACTTCCTGAAATGGCAGAACATTGACCAATTCTTTTTGGTATAGTGACTCTCTGTATTCCTTCCATCTTTGTTTGATGCTTCCTGAGTCGTTTAATATTTTCCCCGTAGAATCCCTCACTATTGCAACTCGAGGTTTGAATTTTTTCTTCAGTTCTTTCAGCTTGAGAAATGCAGAGTGTGTTCTTCCCTTTTGGTTTTCCATCTCCAGGTCTTTACATATGTCTTTATAATACTTTGTCTTCTCGAGCTGCCCTTTGAAGTCTTCTGTTCAACTCTTTTACTTCATCATTTCTTCCTTTCGCTTTAGCTACTGGAGAACTACTGGATACTGGTACCACTGACCTGCCGTAGTCAAAGAGATCCCACTGTTGGCCGCTGGAAACTAGGCTGTGTGCCCCAAAACAGAAAGGACCAAGGGGTATGGGCAGGACACCCGTGGCATCTGCTACAGATGCTAAATTTCATCTTGCATGCCAACTGCAATTGATAGGTAGAGGCTGTAAGGTCTTTGGGTGGCAACAAATGGTTTGTTCTCAACTATTAACTTAAAGGTTGGCAGTTCAAACCCACTCAGTGGTGCTGTGGAAGAAAGGCCTCGCAGTCTGCTTCTGTAAAGATCACAGCTGAGAAATCCCAGTGGAGCATTTCTACTCTGTAACACGTGGACTCGCCATGAGTCAGAATTGATTTGATGGCAATAAGTTTGTTTTTTTTTTGTCTGGAACATGGGGTTTATCACATTCTGAGGTCAGGACTGGGTTAGAGGTGTGATTGATTAGTGATGTCTGCCAGAAGTGTAAGTGTACATGTTTGTACCACCCAGGGACTCCCGGACAATGCTAGTGGGCAGGAAAATAGACTGGCCCTGGGACTGAGTCACTTCTAGACCTGCCAAGAGGCGAGGCCCAGTCCTTGCCTCAGCGTTTATCACTCCTCCCCTGTAACCTCCACAGCCCTGACAGCCTTAGTACTACTTCTCCTCTCTGACCTGAACCTGTTTCCTCATTATAAAATGGAGGGGTTAAACTCTATCCTGATTTCCTAGAGGGATACCAAAAGGATCCATTTAAGGTGATTTGTGACAGTGCTATTAAGGGCTTAGCAAATGTCATGAGGGAAATCAATAAACTATAACATTATAATATCATTTCATGCAGATGATCCAAACTTTATTGACGTTTACCATACTTAAGCATTACAAAATTCACAGATGTAGATTCCAGTAATGACTGCATGGTGGTATATTTTGAGGTAACATTATCAAGAGCTTTTGTTGAAACCTCTCATTTCTAATCAGTTGTTGATTTCTCTCCTCCCAAGCCCTCCATTATTGCTGTTCCAACTCTGCAAAACAATTCAAGTCTAAAAAGCACAAAAGAGGCAGCAAAATAAACCCAAATCATTCAGAACTGCACAAGCAAATAAAAATAATTTACTCTTAAAATGACAAAGGAAAATTAGACAACTTCTAAACCAGGGGTTCTGTGAACTTGGATGAGAAAAAATTACATCTTTATTTTCACTAACTTCTTATTGGAACACATAGCATTTCCTTCAATTATGAATGCAGGTTATAAGCCATAGTAATACTAGCAGTACCTTTGACTTTGTCACCAATGGAAATCACAGACATTTAGATATCATACCACAGTTGTGGTGGATATTTCAAAATATTAATCTGAAATTAGAGCAGTTTTAGACCCATCACTAGATGATATTTTATGTGTTAATAAAGAAGTAAATATTATTGTATCACAAAATTTGAAAATATTTTGATAAGCTATTTTAATATAATTCATTTCCTTTGTAATCCTTCATATTTGATTTTATGCATTTGAAAACATTCTGGGAAGGGGTTCATGCGCTTCAGCAGACCACCGCCAGGAAAGGTCTATGGTATGAATAAAGGAGAAGAGCCCCTGCTCTAAACAAGTCATTAACACCACAGGAAGAGAGCAGTTAATAGTGAAATACATGAAGCCAGTTTCAACAATTACAGATTTCAGAAAAAGTATGTAAATGTGCTTCAGAATTTACTGCAAGGAGTCAGAAAATCCACACTAACCAAAGATGACATTTCCCACCATCTCAATCTTTATCTGTATCACTGGACGTACCCCCGCCCTCAGGCTCTAGTCTAGAACAGTGGTCAAGGAAAGATGAAAAAACTTATTCATGCTGATGGAACCCAAATGCAAATATGACATGCTTCTTCTTGTTGTTGTTAGGTGACTTTGAGTCAATTCCAACTCATAGCAACCGTATCTACAGCAAACAGAACACTGCTTGGTCCTGTGCCATCCTCACAATGGTACTATTTTTGAGCCCATTGTCGCAGCCACCGTGTCAATTCATCTCATTGAGGGTCTTCCTCTTTTTTGCTGACCCTCCACTTTACCAAGCATATGTCCTTCTTCAGGGACTGGTCCGCCCGATAACATGTCCAGTCTCACCATCCTTTCTAAGGAGCGTTCTGGCTGTACTTCTCCCAAGATAGATTTGTTCGTTCTTCTGGCAGTTCATGGTATTTTCAACATTCTTCGCCAACATAATTCAAAGGTATCAATTCTTCTTCTGTTTTCCTCACTCATTGTCCAGCTTTCGTATGCTTACAAGGCAACTGAAAACACCACGGCTTGGCTCAGGCACACGTTAGTCCTTAAGGAGACATCTTCGCTTTTTAACACTTCGAAGAAGTCTTGTAGCAGATTTGCTCAATGCAAAATGTTGTTTGATTTCTTGACTGCTGCTTCCATGGGCGCCGATTGCGGACCCAAGTAAAATGAAATTCGTGACTTCAATCTTCTCTCCATTTTCTTCCTATGACATGCTTGGCAAGTGGAAACCTGTCGGAAGGGGCTCAAGAGCACGCTGAGTTAGTCGAGGCTGGGTTGACAAACCTAGAATTAGAGGATGGTGATGAATTGAGCATAAATTTTTTAGCTCAACATGAAGAAGTCTGGTAAGGAGCCTGGACTCCACGAAGCAGCCTTCTCAGTTTGCTTGACATCACTCAGATACTGTCCAGGACCTAGAGGCCAGTCTGAGGCTTACCATACAAACAATAATGTGGGGGAACAAAGACAGCCATATAGGTAAGAGCTCAAAAATATAACTAAAATGAGGAAAGAAACAGGATTATTGGACACAGGGGAAAAATAACTCTGGGAAGGAAGTAAAAATTTCCCATTTAGGACAGGTTCTTCTTTGGCTACTTTCCATGTGGTCCTGCTGGGGTATAGGCTGAACGAATATATAATTTAATGGACACTGTCTTAGTTACCTAGTGCTGCTGTAAGAGGAATACCACAAGTGGGTGGCTTAAACAAACAGAAATTTATTTTCTCACAGTTTAGGAGTTTATTTTCTTACCACAATTCAGGGTGCTGGCTCTAGGGGAAATTCTCTCTGTCCGCTCTGGGGGAAGGTCCTTGGCAATCATGTGGCATGTATCTTCTCTGTGCTTGCTTGCTTTATCTGCTCTTTTATATCTCAGAAGAGACGGACTCAAAACACATCCTACGCTAATATTGCCACATTGCCACATTAACATATCAAAGACAACCCACTCCCAAGTGGGATTATAACCACAGGTAAAGAGGTTAGGATTTACAACACATATTTTTTGGGGACACAATTTAATTCATAACAGACAATAAAGGCTACTGCAGAGTTAAGATACTATTGGTCTTTGGTTTGGTCTCCTCTGGTCTGTTCTCCACATTGTTGTCTGAATCAACCATCTAAAACACTGTAACTCTCTTGCTTAAAGCCTTTCAATGGCTCCCATTTAATTACTGCAACTCAAGATCAAGTCCGAGTTTAATAAGGTCCTGCATTATCTCATCCCTGCAGCCCCATCTATTGCCGTGCTTTTGTATGCTCTCAGCCTACTAATCGCTTTGTCATTCCCCACTCTTACCTTGAGGTCTTTGAGCATATTGTCCCCACTGCCTGGAACACTGCTCCCTCTATTTTGTTTGGTTTTCCCTTTCCTCCAGTTTAAGCTTGATATCACTTCCTCCCAGAAGCTAGGGGCCTTCCTATGCGCTCCCATAGCACTCTGTGCTTCTCTGGTCATAGCATTTATCACGTTAGTAATAACGGTCTGTTGCCTTCTTTAGACTTTCAGCAACCTGGAACCAGGCACTGGGTCTTGTTTGCTGGTGCAATCCTGTCACCTGGTATTGGGCCTGGCACTCAGGCCCTCAGAGTAGTTACTGAATGGTTAAACTGTGGGTTTATAATAGTGTATCTGGGCAAAACCACTGCCTTGGTGTGGTGGTGGCGGCGGACTCAGTTGTATATGTTTCTGTAGAATGCTCCAAAGGTGAGGGGGTTAACTTTACCAGAAAGGGTCTAAAACCCAAACCAAACCCATTCACCGTCGAGTCGATTCCGACTAATAGCGACACTATAGGTCAGAGCAGAACCGCTCCATAGGAGTGTCTGGTGGATTTGAACTGCCGACCTTCTGGTTAGCAGATCTATCTCTTAACCACTATGCCACCAGGGTTTCCAGAAAGGGTCCAGAAATCTCTACATGAATGATCCCCAATATTCAAAATATCCTCAGATAATTAGAGTCCACAAAAATTATAATGGTGCTACATTCAGTATTTCAAAAATCACAAACTAATCCAAGGCCAGACACGCTACTAACAAGGACATGATTCTTTGCTTTTGGCTGGAACATCAGCTCCGAGTAAAAACACTAGGTTTCACACGCTGATCAACAGCTCAAGCTAGTCAATCATCATAGTAATTTCTGAGACAAGACTGACAGGCCAGCAATTCTGGTAATTTCTGATTTACCAAAAAAAAAATCGTAAGTAAAAGGTGTCCATAAAGGTTTGTGAAGACTGGGAACCTGGAGTCTAGATCATTCATCATGGTCATTTCAGCTGTCTTTGTTATTGGCAAAATACGTCTCTCTCTTAGACCAGGAACTGGTCTGTACCAGGAGACATAAGGGTCTTGGATATCTGCCTAGGGCCAAGTCAAGAATCTCAATAAGATGCCTTCTGTGTGATAGGAAAGAAGATGGAAGCAAGGAGCCAAGTAAAACTGGGCCCATCTAAAAAGGGCTGAACTTCAGGAGAAGTTACTTTAGGAGAAGGGGCCTGAGGTTCAGTTTTGTTGCTTTTGTTGGAATTTTCAGGATCAGTAACATTTTTACAATGTGTACATTTTTAGGGGGTAATATTTCCTTTTCTTCTTCTTTTTCAAATAAAATTCTTCAGAAAATGTCAGTCTGGTTTAATCCTGCAATAAGAAGTCAGGACACAAATATTTGAGTGCCTACTAAATACCAGGAATGACTGGGTATTTCTACATCTAAGGACTGTCTCTTTTAGAAGAGGGAAAATTGTTTGTGTCTAAACTTGGATCAATATTTTCAAGAGGAATGAGGGTATCTAAGGGGTACCTCATTTGGGAAACAAGGAGAAACAAACCCCAGAGAAAGGTGGTAGAATACAGGACACTTGTACAATTGCTTTTTATCTGGATATTCTTTTGTATTGTATTGTTTTGTTTTATAAGGGAGGCCCTTCTAGCAGTGGGCTGACTCCTCCTATAAATCTGTAGTATTTCCCCTTAGTTTGCTTCACTGGATGCATCACAATTAGTCCTATGCCTGATTAAGGAACATAAATATGCACCACAGATGGGAAACAGACAATGGGGCTTTTTTTCTTTTTAAGGTAGCTACAAGCAGCTCTCCATGTTTTGGTACTGTTTTATCAAAAAAAAAAAAAAAAAAAAAATAAGAGAACTCTCAACTTTGTCAGTGACTGTTCAGTAATACATTCTCTCTTCCTCTCTGGATAAGCTCACATACTTTCCAGCCCCTCTATCTTCTAAATTCTGACAAACTATTTTAAAACAGAAGCCTATATTTTGTCTTAACTTGATTAGTTGTTAATTGCATTTTCTTCACACTCAGAGAAAGCAGAGAACTAGGCTATACGTAAGTGTGTGGCTTTACTTAAAGAGCACGTTATTGCTGTGGCCAGCAATGCCCTTGTGATTAAACAAAGCACTGGTTTGCAAAGTTATTTAACATTTCATGGTATAATGACACTGAATCTAATAAGATTCTGTGCACTATGCTACCTGATACCACTCTTATTTAACTCTGTATTATTGTAGGTAAGGGAATGTTAATGACAGGTTTTTTCCAAGTGAAATCTATACTTAGTTCTGCATCACAAAAGTCTAATTCTTACTGTCAAAATGAATACTGTTCTCTGAAAATATCTTTACCTTATAGTTGATATGCTTTTTAAAAAAGAAAAACAGTTCTTCAGAAAGACCCATTCAACAAAAATCCACAATCTGTGCAAAACAGCATAAAATGCACTTCTGAGAGGATCATTTTTGCTTCAATTTGTTCCCTAATCATCACATTATATAGCAATCAGACACAGAACATTTCATAATTTTCTGGGTCAGGTAGGGGTGGGAGGAAGATATGAGAAATCAGCAATATATTAACTCAAATTTCAGCTCATAGTTATTCAAATAAAATTTTAATGATTTCAGTTCAATACAACTGAAAACGTAGTGTGATTAAAGGGCATTTCCAGCTAAATTTCAAATTACAGGTCTGTGGGCCATCTCTGGGCAGAAGTATTATACCCTACTAAGCACTCAGTTAATTAACGAAGGCGAATGACAGTATCATGGAAGGCGGTGGGCAAAAGAATGATCAGCTCACAGAATCCGGTTAAGAAAAGAAAAAAAAAAAGATGCAAATAACAAAGTAGTTACACATATTAGTAAAATAAAAATACAATCCCAAAAATCCATCTCTTAAATTACTAGGAAAAAAAATACAGGTAAAGTTACAGCAAATACAGTCTTTACAGATTTGGGTAACTTTATTTGCATTTTATAGTGATTTCTTAAGCCTTATTTCCAATGAAACCATTTAAGAAGCTCTATCAAGAATGGAAACTTAGGTGTCAATTACACTTGAAAAAAAAAGCTTAAATCTCTGAATGAGCAAGATTCACTTTTGTAGGTAGAGGCCCTGCTTCTTCGTGATCTTCAGTTTTAGATTTAACAACCACAAGAGAAGAAGCTGGATATTGGTTTAGCTTTTGTTCATTCATAAATTCCAAGTCACCATAGATACTCAGCTTCTGCAAAAGAAAATCAATTCACATTAGCAATTTGGATAGTTAGGAACACCTCTCTGCATCTAAGTCTTCAAATAACAATTTAATTCAGGGATATTTGGTAAAAGAATTCAATAAACATCATTAAGAACGAAGAATGCTTTTACTCAAAGTGGCACAGATATGTGATTCAGCTTCCAGTGGATGGACAAAGAAGGTTTTCCACATATCCCAACTTAAAATACTTGGAAGTATTTTAAAAACTGGGTATCAAGAAAAACAGGCGCCCTGGTGCTGCAGTGGTCAAAACGCTCAGCTGCAAACAGAAAGGTCAGAGGTTCTGACCCACCTGCCACTCCATGGGAGAAAGATGTGGCAGTCTGCCTCCGTAAAGATTAGCTGCCTTGGAAACCCTGTGGGGCAGTTCTACTCTGTCTTATATGGTCGCTATGAGTCGGAACTGACTCAACAGGAAATAGATTTTTTTTTTTTTATCAAGAAAAACTGCTCAGGTTTAAATGCAGTTAGTACGGTCATATCAACAGCTCTGATTCTAGATGTCTGATACCCTATTTGTTCAAGCCTTTAAAGACTTAGCTCTCCTTCTGAGTGGTCAAAGGATTTGTGGCAAGTTTCTCTACTACCAAATGCTTTAACTTAATTCATTGGGAAAATGATATGTGCTATTTTAAAAGACTGTGAGAACAAAGAATATATATGAAACACTCTAACACTGACAGAAAGGTCTTCATATAAAAGCTCCCCAAACTGTTACTATCATCTTCAGGAAGATACCAAAACAAAAGAGTGAAAAATATAAAACAGAATCACGGCAAATGTCATGAAACTCACTGGAGTACAATGGTAATGTCTAGTATCTTTTTGGAGTAGGTCTGCTTAAATGTAGGCTTATCTCCTAAAGGTAGAAAAGCGATAAGAAAAGTCTTTACTAAGAAATGGGAAAATTTTTTATTAATCAAATCATATGGCCACAAATCTCCCGAATCTTGTAAGTTAGAAATTGAAGAGCTGATGTCACTGACAGGGCAACTGTCACTGTCATGAAGCAAGAAGCACACAGAAGTACCTGATGTCAGAAAGGTACTTTCAAAAGATGATAAATAAAGACCACCTCTGAGGGTTCAAGCATCTTTCAATACTGATACATGCTACAACACAGATGAGCCTTGAAAACATTATACTAAGTGAAAGAAACCAGTAACAAAGGACCATACATTGTATGATTCCATTTATACAAAATGTCCAAAATTGGCATATATATAGAGACAGTAAGTAAATTAGTAGTTATCTAGGGCTGGGGGTGGTGGTGCTTGGGAGGAAATGGAGAAATAACTATAAATGGGTATGGGTTTTCTTTTTAGGGTGATGAAAATGTTCTAAAAGTGATTGTGGCGATGGCTGCACATCTCTGCCAATATATTAAAATCATTTGCATGTGAATTGTATCTCAATAAAGCTGTCAAAAAATATATATAAAAATAATCTATCAAGCAACATGGGGATTAGAAATCATCAGTTTTTGGGTATCATTTCTGATATCTTCCTCATCCTTCATCATGGATGTGGAAATACTGATTCCAAATAAAGAATTACATCATGTATAAATAGAATGGCTGGCAAAGGAGGATACTGCCCAGAGGATGAAGGCAAAGAACTTCTCTCCAAAGAAAGTGAAGGATCTGCCTGGGGAGAATTCCTAGTGAAGGGGCTATAACGGGCTGAGAGGGAAGGATAGAGTTTGAGGTAGTAAAGCACCCTGCCTTCCAAGTAAAACTTTTTTTGGCCATCCTGGGATCAACAGCCAGTCTGCTTACCTATGCATTTTGTAAGGAAGTCAGTCTGTCTTCTTGTCTTGCCTTCCTACACTGAACCACAGCCCTCCCACCCATAAGAAGAGCTTGTTGGGAACACAGACCTACACAATAACAAAGTAATCCTTTGTTCAGATGGCTAAGAATCTCTAGACATTTGAGTATGAAATAACATAAAAAAGAGCCAGAATAAATAAAACAGCTGATACCAGAGGACACAGAAATATTCCAATAATTGGAAGACAACTCTAAAAATAATTACAGATTAGAATCCTCAAAGAAATTACAGACAATATTTTTGACATAAAACAAGAGCTGGCTGCTATGAGAAAGGCGAAACCCAAGAACAAGAAAATTCTTGAAATTAAGAAAATATGATTGTTTTAAAAAATAAGTTGGTAAGATGGCTGAAGATCAAGCCACTGATATAGGAGATACAGCTATAGAAATCCCTCAAAACGCAGATCAAAAATATAAAGAGAAGGAAAATAGAAAAGCTAAGATATGGCAGCTAGATTTAGGAGGTACGATGTTCATCCAACAGGAGATCCAGCAAGAGAAAAGACAAAGGAGGGAAGATTAATTTTTTTTCTCCAAGCTGAGACTTCAGTCTCAAAGAATTCAAGAAACACAGAGCAGGGTTAATGAATGGAAAAGGAAGCCCTCATACCTAGTACAACCTAATGAAATGTAAAATTTCCATGGATAAAGAGAAAGTCCTAACAGGCTTTCATGATAAAACAGCCGCTAACTGCAAAGGAATGAGAATCAAATCAACACCAGATTTCTTAGCAGCAGCACTCACTGCAGGCTAAAAATAATGGAAAAATATTTTCAAAGGTTTGAGAGGAAAAAAACATTTTAAACCTATATTTTTCATTAGTACTTAGAAAGTGGCTAATGCATGTGACTCTGTTACTTGAACAACATCCTACTCTGCTGGCATGGGCAGTAATTTCAGGCAGTCACTTGACAGGGCCATTTTTAATTTCAATATAAGAATCAATAACACTGCTTATCTGAGCACATTTCTGATGTGTCCTGCAGCACTACTGTCTCCAGGCGACAGCTACCCTGCAACAAGAAGGTGCCCTAGTACTTTATGGTTTTCCGGTAAGACAATCTCTTCCAGACAAATTCAGTGGTTGATAGACTGGACATGGATCTGATACAGTGTGGCCTCCTTAGACATGTGACATTTGTTTGGGGGCCCTGTGAAAAAAAGGCTTTATGACTCTAGCTAACAACATTTATAGACCTTGGAACAGCAACTAGAAACTGTTTAAACGATTTCAACCATCAACACGGAAGAAGCTACCTAGAAGAACAGGAAGAAAAAGTAAAGTTTGTGCAGAGAAATGGCTGGAAGCATATGGATAACCCCTAAGTATGTATAGTGACTTTGTGGCTACTTTGTATACTCAAATAATCAATTAAATACAAGAGTAAGATAAAGGTATTTTCAAAAAGTGTTAACTTGGGAAGTTTACCACCCAAGTGATAAACATAATTTTTATGAAAAGAAATTATTTAAGGGGGCATTTCAGCAAAAGTCAAGAGGAATTCAAAAAAGAAAACAACATAGAGTATAAGAAACAACAGCAGTTGAAATGACTCAGAAAATGGGAAGAAAGCTAGAACAAAACAAAAAGGAGGCCCAATAAGCTGAGGTATTTGGAAGATTCTCCGGGAAAAACTCTAAATAATTCAGGTTTATATTTGCTTTTACAGGACTCTAATCACCAATCACACACAGTATTTGGTTCTACCGTGAATACTTTCATAATCATAATATTGTCAAGGCTGTCTGCTGGATTTCAAATTTTAGAATTAACCTACAGAAAAGCATAGAAGTATAAATACAGAAGAATATACATTTATTTTTTATCATTAAGGGTCATAATAACAAATGAAAATTGACAGACTATGGAAAGGAAAGGTAATAATGAGTCAACAGAAATTTACGAAGCCATCAATAAAAGTACATAAAACGATAATATGTATCACAGAAATCAGAGAGTAAAGCTAGGGAGCTGAAGTAGAAGGTGGTGTAAGGGAACTAAATTCCTCATTCTTCATAGTAGGAAGACATTAAATAATGTCTAAAGTTGATAAACAAAAATAGAAATCAAAATTTAAAAAATGGCAATTACCTGGGTAATTTAAAGAAAATTATTGAGTGTGGTTTATCTGAGGAGTGAGGAAGAAGGGGACTAACCATGTGATCCCAGTCTACCTTCCTAAGTGTCAAAAAGGCCGTTCAGATTATCAACTCTTGATATGAATCAGATAATCAACTCCCCTACCTAGGATTCCAGGCTAACCAAAGCAATTTAAGGGCATGGGCTTTGAAGTTAAACTGCCTGGGTTAAATCCTGGCTCTACCACTTACTGGCATGTGACACTAGGGCAATTATAAAATCTCTGTTGCAGTTCTGCATCTGGAAAATGGGCATCATAACGGCAGCCATCTCACAGGCTTGCTCTGGGGATTAAACGAGCTAATTTGTATGAAACAGAACAGTGCACAGTAAAAAGTGCTCAACAACATTAGTCAGAAAGGCTGGGGTCCAAAATCC
Organism: Elephas maximus indicus; assembly: GCF_024166365.1. NCBI lineage: Eukaryota > Metazoa > Chordata > Mammalia > Proboscidea > Elephantidae > Elephas > Elephas maximus. Next base: position 97,455,702 of record NC_064821.1, read on the forward strand.
AGGTTGTGATGAATTCACCAAAGTAAATTCCACCTGAAACCAGCCATTTGGCCTTTCCTGGCAAATAGCTCGATCAATCTCTACATGCACCTTTCTTTCACAAGGTGAAACCTAGGAATAAAGAGAAGGAATAGGGCTTATGATACAAGAAGGAGGGAAAAAGAGTGCCATAGGGTGGGGGGTCAACAAAGATTTATTCCTGTAGGTTTGTAGCTTTGTTGCCATGATGGTTTAGAGTGCATGAGGTAGCTCAAAGACAAGTAATGGGTAAAGGCTATCTTATGTAAGAGACACAATTTCAGCCTTGTCAGGAATACTAAAATAAGGACATCAGGAGACACAAGAAGGTGATACAGCAAGAGGATGTTATCAGTATATTTATGTCATAAACACATGAGTTCTGTAGAAATTGACCCATTCTTCATAACTTCCACAATTCTAGGTTCTTCACAATCCTGTCCAACTTTATCCATTTGGCTTAATTTACTAATGTAAGTTCTTTTAATCAGGTCAATTCCTTGAAGTCCTTTCCCTACAGTTAGCTTATTCTTGTCTGTCTGGGAAAATCGTCCACCCTCCACTTTCTGCTAATCCGTACTCTACCACTCATTCTTCAAAGTTCAGGTCACGACCCCCCCTATCGAAAAGCCTTATCTGACAATCCCAGCACATAGTCTCTGCTTTCTTTAACACTTTGTGCATTTATCATTTATACTACTTATGCACCTTATCAGCCATGGGCAAGATGCTATACAGGAAACAACACAGGATTTGGAATCTAAAGGCATGAGCTAATTTTCAGCATCAACACTGTGTAATCCTGGGAAGGTAACCTAAGCTTTGTAAGCCTGTTTACTAGTCTATAAAATGGATGATAAAACCTGCTTGAAGAGTATTGCTGGACACTGGGTTTACATATTAAATATATGAAAATATCTTATAAATTTTAAAAAACTATATAAATGTTAGTTATCAACATTAACCGGTCCCAGTCTCTGGTTGTTTGTATCACTTATCACCTTAGTAAAAGATATTATACATAGTATTATAAAAATATCATTTGTAACATCTTAATCATCATTCATGTATAAATCTTACAGTAAAACATACCTTAGAGTCTATTAGGATAAGAGTGTTGTTCAAGCACCACGATAGGCACATGCAACTTCTAATTAGATTCTATTTTCACTTCCCCCCTTTCTTTTTCCTTTTTCTACTTTGGAGGCACAAGAGAACTAAAGTTTATTTCAGTTGGAACTGATGACAACAGACATCTTATCCTACATTTATATAAATAACTTTCTTTCCCTGAAAGCCAAAGTTGAGTCATCAAATTACAGCTTTTTCACCACAGACAAAAACAAAAATTCCTTACCCGAACAGTTATGTTTCTTGGGCCAGTTAAATTTTAACTACTAAGGAAGTTACAACAGCTTTCCATCTTTCTCAGAGTTAGATACTAGAGCATGATAACTCATAATCGAACACTCTAGGCTCCTAAAGCAGCAATTACTCTTTAACATTTGTGACAATTTAAAATTTTAAGTAGTTTTACAAGTCTGCTCTCCTATAAAACACCTTAGAAACCGATGTCAACAGGTCCTTTTCAGTCTCAGCCAGGGAGACACAGACATTTAACTCAAATGAGCCAACATATCACTATGGAAGTTAGCATCACAGAAAACTGGCAACAGTGATGGTTGCGCTGAAAACCTATAATTTTCCTGTGTGTCAATCCCAGGAGGATTAAAGTCACCAAATCTTCTCATTCTATTAGCTGAGAGGCCTTGTTTTTGTAGTTAAACAAATAAGGCATTTTAAGATGGTAAATAATATGCCTTAGTCTTCAAATGGCCCAAGGGTTAGGGTTAAATTTACCTCAGAGGGGACATACTGCTCCACCGCTGTGGCAACAGCTGCACAACAAATCCACAGCAACACTGTCACCGAGAGGACAAGAGTAGTAGTTAAAATCCAGCCAGAGTTGCTGAAAAAACCAACAGTAAGGCATATTAGAATGTCATAAAGTAAAAAGAGAAGGCTTCTAATAATTAAGTGCAATCAAGTTTATGTACTTAGTTTAACAATAAAATTAAAACATTATCTATATTATCTTTAAAACTTAAAAACATACTAATAGAAAGAAATATAGTAGCAATTATATATATATTTTTTATTAGGATGTTTTACAATAAAAAAAATCAAACATACTGACTTTCTACTAACTATATTAAATTAAACGAAATTACTATCAGGGGTATTTTTAATTCTAAACGTGGTAAAGCAAATTATATGCTGTTATACAAATGTCACATATTCTTTTGCAAGGTATTACGGTGATATTTTAAGAAAACCCAAATATTTCAAAGAGTCAATGTATAAAATAGGTAAACTGTGAAATGTTTGTTTTATAAAAGAATTCACAATAGGTTTAAAGAAATTAATCCCCTAGAACATTTAAAGTAATTTTCTACAACTTTACAATATCTCAGTTTACAAGGGCACTTCTATTATGAGGCATTCTGTAAACATTACGGAATACCTTAGTAAAGAGATAGCGTTCTTCTTATGATTATCTTAATGTAGAAAGCCAGCAATCAGAATCAGCAACTTGAATTTGCTTTTTTATATAACTGACCTATCGTTTGCCAAACTAACTACAGATTAAGATTCAAAGAACAGAAAAAAGTCAAGGTATTTTTAAATATCTAAGAATCTAATTCTGAAAAACTGTAACACAGGTAGTCCCTGATTTTCCAGTGTTGCCTAATAACAGGTCTACACCCAACATACCCCCATAACCCATTCACGCCACAGTTTGCCAACATTTGAACATGCTAAGGAAACGGTATGCACAGCCATCGTTTATCTCCCAGCAAGAGAGGCAGACTTGGAATACATATTACTTTGGAATACGCATTATTCCATATGATGCTTCAAGTATACCAATTTAGAAAGAGAATAAAAAACATCATTTTTAGTAATTTCCCGTACGTGTTTTAGCCCTGAACTGTGTACTAAAGAATTTCTTTCCCTAAAATTAAGAGTATATATTTGATATCTGGATTCCAAGAGCCCCTACTACAACTAGCAAAAATTTCTTTATCATTTAAGACTTATTTCTATCTCCTCTGTAAATTCTTCTCTGGATTTACCTCTCTAGGAGGTATCTTCTCTTGATATCTCCTAGTGGACTTTGGTGTACATCTTGTACTCTCTCTCTATGTGTGTGTATGTGTGCGTGTATGATATACATAAACAACGATCATTATTGTGTTGTTCATTGTTCGTATGTCTGTATCGATCATAAGGAGCACCACAGAGGCAGAGATCGAGTACCTTTCTTAAGTCTCGAGTAGCCAGTGCAGTGTCCAATACATAGCAGACTCTCCAAAAAGAAATACCAAGTGAAAAATTGAGTGTGACCTCAATTTTCATTCTGAAGGCTAAGGGTGATCATGTGGGTAACTGTGGAAAAAGTATGACCCTTTAGGAAGCAGGCGGCTATGGCTCTCTGATTCACCTACTTATTATAGGGCATTGTTCTAAGAATCCAATGAGATCATTGAGGGAAAAAAGCATTTTAAAAAGAGTACTTTTTATTCAAATGTAGGTGACAATTATAATAACTCATGTTTGTGCATATAAATGTCTCCTGAATAAATCTTTAGTCATAAAATTAGCTGTTTCCAAGTTAAACATTTACAAAATTATTTTTAAAATATTAGATTTAAAAGAATAATATAAGGACCAAATGTTAAAGGACACCAAGTCACCAATAAGATGCCAGGTAGGTAGTGCAGGATTGACAATAAATTGTAATGTAAGATGATTACCACAGTTTCCTAAAACTATCAAATCGCAAAAAAAATCCTAAATACTGGAGACAGAAAAATTGCTTTTTTAAGAAAAACCAGATCAAAAGCAGATTTAGAAAGGAAAGGAAGAGCAAATTTAAAGTTAAATTCTCATTTTCTTATATAGTTTGTAAGGTTTTGTTCACTAAAAGGTATTTTTAGGTTCCTTATAAATGTATCAATAGTAGATAAGACCTGACAAAACCTGTCAAAACACTACTTCTATCATAAATTAAAAGAAGCAGGCAATTTGGACTTTTTTATCACTATACTGAAGTGTCTGATCTGGTATCTTATATAGAGTAGGTAATTATCAATAAGTGTCATGGTCCACGGTCTCTTTTTCCTTTTTGCGGGGAACGAAAGAGGCTTATGTTAGAACTCCTTGGAGGACTGGAAGCCCCCTTACCCTCAGAAGACTTAATATTACTTCCCAGGAGGGCACAATTTTCCCATTACCCCTGCCTGCCCCCTTTCCCTTGCCATCCTTGGGCATCCCCAGCACAGAGTTGACATTCCTTAGTATAGAACACAAAGCCTTTCATCATAATCTATAACCCTCATCTCCCTCCTCTAACCTCATATTTAGCCATGCAGATAAAAACAAAAATCTGACTCCCAAACTGTTCAGACCTAATTTAATTCTTAATTTAAATGTCTAGAGAAGCACATTTCTTAACACAAATTAAGGAATCCTTATAAGAACGAGAATGTTTTAGTACCTAAAAAACCTACCTGCTGGGATTTTATTAAAGTAGTATCTGTATTACCTTTTAAACAAATCAAAATATCCAAAATGATAAGTTTGGTAGGGAAAATGTAAAAAAGTTTTTACTTTTGAGCTGCTAAAATAATTTCAAAATAAGACAAAGGAATGTATCTCTCTGATACAAGTCAGATTTTATCTCCTATGTATATAATCAACAGGAATACGTACAGAGAGAGGCATCTTAAAAAGCCATCACTTTCTCCATCTTCAAGAAAGCTCCTGTGTGTTTGTGAACTTCTCATTTGCAGATCTGCCAAAACAGTAAGATACAAGCTTATGATAGCCTATCTTCCAAAAGCTAGTCTCAAATGACTTCTTGTAGATGTATACGCTCTACAGGGGTCCAGTTGTTTTTAAAAAGTGTGATCTGATACACTCTATAATGAATGGAAGTTTCTCTAGCACATCAAAAACCAAATGGATATTCTACCACATTATGGATTTTCTCTTTTATTTTCAAATTCTTATTGACATTAATACTTTCTGTTTAATTACATATGGGCTTTGAATAATACAATTTGGTTTATTTCTAGTCTAATTAAAGCTAGAGATGGTCTTACGTTATATACTGTCATTAACCACCTACCCACCCAAGTAATTAGATGAATTACATCAGCATCTAAAATAAGATATGAGCTCATAAATTTAAAAAGCTAAGCTCTGCTTTAGGTTAATGTTTTATGGTTCTGTGAGCTAAAATTCACTTCTAGAAGACAAAATAGGTAAATGGGACCTCATAAAAATTAAAAACTTATGCTCATCAGAAGACTTTATTCAAGAATAAATAGACAACCTACAGACTGGAAAAAAATCTTTAGAAATGACTTATCCAATAAGGGTCTAATCTCTAAAACCTAAAGAAAACTACAACAGCTCAACAACAAAAAGACAAACAACCCCATCACAAAATGGGCAAAGGACATGACCAGAACTTTCACCAAAGAGGACATCTAAGCAGCCAAGGAACATTTCATCACGATCAGCAGTCACTAGAGAGGTGCAACTCAAAACTACAATGAGAAACCATCTTATCCCAGCTAAAATGGGACTAATTAAAAGGAAAAAAAAAAAAACATAACGGATGTTGGTGAGGATGTGGCAAGACTGGAACACTTATCCACGGCTGTATGACTATAAAATGGTACAACTACTATGGAAAATGGTATGGCACTTTCTCAAAAAATTAGAAATAGAACTACCCCATGATCCAGCAGGAAATCCTGGTGGTGTAGCAGTTAAGTGCTATGGCTGCTAACCAAGAGGTTGGCAGTTCAAATCTGCCAGGCGCTCCTTGGAAACCCTATGGGGCAGTTCTACTCTGTCCTATAGGGTCGCTATGAGTCGGAATCGACTCGACGGCAGCGGGTTTGGTTTTTGGGTTTATGATCCAGCAATCCCACTCCTAGGTATATACCCGAGAGACCTAAAGATAATGATAAGAACAGACATACACACACCTATGTTCATTGCTGCTTTATTCACAATAGCATATAAATGGTAACAACCAAAGTGCCCATCAATGGATGAATGGATAAGCAAATTGTAGTATATACACGTAATGGAATAATATGCACCCATAAAGAACAATGAGTCCGTAAAACATATTATACCATGGATGGCCCTGGAGGGCATAATGCTAAGTGAAATAAGTCAAGCATATAAGGACAATTATTGTATCGTCTCTCTTTTGTAAGAAGACAAGATATATAGAGAGATCAGTGTTCATTAGTGGTTACCAGGGAGAGGAGTGGAGAGGGGAAAGTACACTTTAGATTGTAGAAACTCGTTATTTTTTTTGGTGATGGGGAAAGTAGCACTGAATGTGGATGTACTGAGCACAGTACAACCAAAGTACAAACAAGTGTTTGAGCACATACGGTTGGGTACTGGCATACTGGTATATGGGTAGGTACAGGTATGTACATAGGTGAGAACAGATAGAAGTATCTATATCAAACCAAACTAAACCTGTTGCCATTAAGTGGATTCCAACTCATAGCAACCCTACAAGACAGAGCAGAACTGCCCCATGGGGTTTCCAAGGCTGTAAATCTTTATGGAAGCAGACTGCCACATCTTTCGCCCATGGAGCAGCTGGTAAGTTTGAACTGCTGACCTTTCAGTTAGCAGCGGCTGAGCACTTAACCACTGTGTCACCAGGGCTCCTAGACATATCTACAGGTATGTGTAAATACAAATATGTGGGTGCAGGCACATATATTCATTGAAGACACAAATATAGATACTCCACAGATATAACCAAACACCTTCTAAGATTGGTTTTCCGGGTTTGAAAGCTTAGGACCATAGTCTCATAGGACAACTCAGGCAACTGGCATAACACAGTCCACAAAAATCATGATCTCCATCCTGGTGAAGTAAGTGGCATCTGGGGTCTTAAAAGCTTGCGAGTGGCATTCTAAGACACAATTAGGGGTCTCTACTTGTCAGGAACAGAACAGTAAGAAGGTAACCAAGAGCTCAGAGAAGAAACAAGTCTACAAGATGTACAGTCTCATCTACCCTGAGACCAGAAGAACTAGATGGTACCTGGTTACCACCACTGACCATTCTGACAGGGGTCACAATAGATGGCCCTGGATAGAATGAGAGAAAAATGTGGAGAACTCAAATTCTCATTAAAAAAAAAAAAAAAAGAGCCAGAGGAACTGGAACAGTACAGCACAGAGGACTCCCTGAGACTATTGCCCTGAGGCATTCTTTAAACCTACAACTGAGTCCATCCCCTGAGATCACCTTTAACGAAATAGAATGGCACACAAAATAAAGGATACTACCTGTAAGACCAGTGCTCTACTTAAAAACCATCAGTATGAGGCCAAAAGGTCAACAATTACTCAAAAGCAAAAACGAGAAAATAAGGGAGCAGGGAAACTAGAGTATTGGAAATGGAACATACAGAACACAATTAAAGAGAATGTTGACACACTGTGATAAATGTTAACTAATATCACTGAACGATTTGTGCGAAAATCGTCAAATGGGAATCTAACTTGCTCTGTAAACTTTCACCAAAAACTCAATAAAATACTAAATAAACAAATAAATAAAATGCACTTCTAACATGGCAATAAAAATAGAACAGGGACTCATACTTTCCAGGTAGTTTCACTACTTGGCTAGCTTACTGGGGGATATCAGAATATTTGGTTAGTTCATATTCAAAACATCCTTGAAAGTAGACTAAATGTTTGAGAACACTGGCTCTCTAGGTATGGTCTCTAGATGGGCAGCATCAGCAAAATCTGGGAACTTACTAGAAATTCAAATTCTCTGGTCTTAACACAGACTTAGTGAATAGGACACTTTGGAAGTGAGACCCAGTAATCTGTGTTCCAACAAGCTTTCTAAGTGATCCTGATGCACACCAAAGTTTGAGAGCCACTGTTTTAGAAATTATCTGTTCACCTCCATTAGTGTAAAAACAACTAACCAACCAACCCCACCACAGCCACATTTGACTGCCAATGTTTTTATCCCAAGTTACTTAAAAATAAAACTTACAGGACATTTTGCTTAGAGAGGATTCTTTCAAATTTGTAGGCTCCTGCTCCAACTGTGGTGCATACTGAATTTCTGGCTTAGACTAAAATGATAATGAAAGTAATTAAGTCATTTGTACTTTTTAAGCTTTTTTCAGCAACAAGTTCTATAACACATCATCTCTAAACATTTAAATTGAGAAAAAGTAACAGAAGTATGGCATAAAAAATAAAACACATTAACCACAATATATTTTAATTGCACTTCTTAAACATCAGATCCAGTGCCTTGCAAAGAAACAGACAGATTCCTGGCATCATCGAGTATTTAGTCAGTTTAACTTCCTGACAACATTAAAGGAAAAAAAGAAAGAGGAACAAATTACAACATACTGCATTAAATACCATACCCTGCAAAAATGAGTTCTAATTCTAGTTGATCAGGAATAATTTAGCAGACTGTCAAAAGTTGTGACTAAACACATATTATCACTATTTTTCCTCATCTGAAACACTCCATTTTTCCCTAAGTATGCTGAACACTCCACACTTTATGTCTTCCATGTATCTCTGACCCTCTGGAGTGGGAGTTTCTCCACTCCAATTACACTCAAGTCGACACAAATCTTAGAGAGAAACAGAAGGCTGCTAATCTCACATCTAACCAAGAAGGAATGGAGACTCTGAGAGTCAATTTATGCTTTAAGTACATTTAGGACATAGAATTTTTCATGAATATAAAAAGAAAAAATTCCTTCTGTGTTTTACTTATTACTAAGTATGGGGGACCCATACCTCAGGTTAGTGCTAAAAATTACATACTAGTCTTACAGTAAGTCACTCAATTAGTAATAGTAGTTAAACGGTTTACTTTAATTATCACTTGAGAGGAAGACAGAGCCATAATATAATTTGTTGGCTGGTAAATTTGAGGAATTTAACTAACAAATTAAAAGGAAGACAGCATGGTAGGGTAGCATATGGGCCTTGGAGCTAAAGTGACCTGGGTTTGAAGCCTAATTCTATCATTTACTGGCAGTGAGGCCTTAAAAAAGTTAGATTCTCTGTTTCCTCATCAATAAAATAGGTATAATACCATCTTACAGAGTTGTTTGAAGAGCTGAGATAATACAAGTAAAATGCCTAACAATTAAAAGCCTTCAATAAATAGCAGTTATTATGATCACATCACATGAGGCAGAAGAAAAGTTACCTCAGAGGAAAAATGCTTCTTCGACAAGTCTCCTTACAAGAGGTATGAAGAAAAGCATTATAAACAACTAAAAATTATGCTGTGCTGCTTTTCTCTAATAGCTATATGTCATCATATACATACTGTTTACGTTCAAAGTGTATTAATTATTCTTATCTTCCACATCTAGAGATTCCATTTTACCAATTTAACCACCACTTAGAAGGTTTGAAGAGCCCTGGTGGTACAGTGGTTAAGAGCTACGGCTGCAACCAAAAGGTTGCCAGTTCGAGTCTACCAGTCGCTCCTTGGAAACCCTACGGGACAGTCCTCCTCTGTCCTATGGGGTCGCTATGAGTTGGAATTCACTCGACAGCAACAAATTTTAGAAGACACAGAGTTCTGGTTATTTAAGGGCCAGAGGCTTCCAAAGAGCAGAAGGGAAGATAAATTACACTGTGTCCTGATGCCCAGTGTTTTCAAGTAGGCCAAACAATTATTATTTGATGATAAATATTTGTTAGGTGGCTGAGTACAGGGCCCTGTGCTGCGCCGCTCGTTTAAAACACATACATTTACTGCTGTTGGCATTTAGATGAATCTAAGAAACACAGTTGTCACCTGGAATATAACTATTTTTCCATCATCGGCTTGAAGATAAAAAGTCCATGAAGAGGTTATGAAGCTCTGTGCAGAGTCCATCATGTCACTCCAGAATGACCTCACCAGGGTAAGTGGGAAGAGCAAATGCATTTTTGGCATCAGGGACATGAGCTAAAAAAAACATTAAATAATGAGAAATATATTATTTTTTATACATATATAATCAAGAGAACACCATAGTCAAGATTCTTCAAATCCTTATTGGTCCAGGAAATAAACAATTAAATGAATCTACCATAACCATTATTATTAAACTCTTAGTTATTTACATAAATTAACTATGGTAAAGTTTAAAACACCAGGCTACTTTAAATTGTCATTAAACATACTTATAAGTTACCTGCCACCTCTATGAGGTAAATATGTTTAGGAAATAAAGACTAAATTTCAAAATTAGCCTAAGGAAAGTATCAGTGAGAGGCAAATATGCCGCAACGTACTGAATAAATAAATCTCACATATGCCATAAGCTCTCTTACATTTAAATTGCGTGGGGCTACCCATAACTCTTGCAATTATGCATTTCGGATAATAAAGATCTAAAATCACAATAAAAGGGATTCTGTAGAACACTCATGTCCCCAAGAAGTATAAGGCTACCAATGGTGATCTTAGAAGAATCCCTGACATAAGTTCTGAGCATACTGCTTGTTCTCTGTAGCTTTGAAAGGCTCCTTCATTGGAGGTCAGGGCAATAATTAAGACAATCTTTTTCCCATCCTGCTCCTGCGCAAGATGGAAACTTAAGATGGCTAATATTCGGGCACAGGAAAGTTACCAGCAATGTATTTTATAACTAAATATAAATTGTTTGGGGGCTGCCTGCAGTTCTAGATTGTCTGTACCACTGTCCCTTCCCTCTCATTCAAATATGGACCGAGACTTACTTAGTAGACCAGCAAACTTAGATCACATGGGCCTCATGTGAGAAAACCTGGATAGTTCAAAACTCCCTGTGTCACTTGCTTGGTTCCCAGACAGTACTTCCTATCTAAAAGCTAATAAAATCTAAAAACTTTTCCCAATATGTTTAGAGTACAGAGTGTGTGGGGTAGGGAATTATAAGAGATGAATATTGCAGAAACAACCATGGGTCATGTTGTAACAAGTAGTTTGGACTTAAATGTATATGTGATTGGGGAGCTACTGAAGTATGGAAGGTAGGAGAATGACATGAGGTTTCTACCTTAAAAAAAAATTCCAGAAACAAAGTAAAGGATGGACTAGAGAGGGTTAAAATCGGCAAATGGTTGGTTAGTTAATATAATAAGATAGGTGAGAAATGATGACAATCCAAGTTAAGACAATAAGAGTTGGAATGGAGAAAAAGGACGCTGGGCTATCAACTTCTCTGAGCCTCAGTTTTTTACATTCATAATGGAGATAATATCTTCACTGGACTATGAGAAGAACCAAACTGAGATTATGAATGTGAATATACTTTTTAATAGTTAAGCAATATACAAAAGTAATTATTTAATTGCCTTTTCTATTTGCAAATACATACTTTTGTTTTGCTGAAAAATAAATACAGAATATAACAGTAAAATAGGGTCAAGTGGGCGACAGACAAACCAATAGAAGTGAGTGCCATTTAAGCAGGCAATTTAGTTTCGTACTTGTTCTTGTCTCAATTCAGCAAATGGCAGCTGATTCTGGCAACCAAGATGGCAAGCATATTGCTCATCAGATTCGGAATATGCTTCTGTACATGCTGTAAGAAAAAAATAGTCAAATTACAAAAAAAAAGAAAGAAAAGGGGAACATAGAAAAGAAAGGGATTTGACATTTTATAAAGAAGTTTCTTATACTTAAAATGTATTTCATCAATATGAATTTTCAAATTTGGTAAGAGTAGCAAATGCATTATTTTATAAAGCCCTGTATCTTCTCCTTCCCACAAGTCAAATGTTTCAGGTACACATCTATTAATTACACACTCAGACTCTGGCCATATGATGGCATTCACATGAGACGATCCACAGCTAAGGTTTGTGTAGCAGAAAAAGCACTGTATTGGCCGCCATCAGACCTGCTGCAAGTTTCCGCATGTAACCTGGGCTGAGATGCTTAATCTCTCTATTGATTTATTTCCATATGGAAATACCACCACCTACTTCATGGGGTTATTTGAATGAAATAATGCAATGTAGTGATTTACATGCACACAACATTACTGTTAAGAACCGGATCACTTAGTTAAGAAGCAAGGGTATTCACGTGGGAAAGGAAATAAAAAATAAAACAACCTGTCTATTACCCTAAATTCTAAGAAAACTGAATTCAGAAAATATTCTACAGCAAGTAATTCTAAACTTGAAAGAGATCTCCACCAGATACTCTCTTCATTTAGTTCACTAGAGCCATTTCTTTCTTGTGATGTAATACTGCATTCTATAAGAATTTTATATTTTTTCCCAACTAGTCATGTATTTGTAATACACTTCTCAAAGGTGCTAGGTAATCAACTGAGCTGCATTATGCACATATAAAGATGGGAAGTTAGGAGACTTAAACTATCACAGAAGACTGAATGTGGGTCATGGCATAGTGAACAGGGAAAGAGGTACCTCCTGTTACACTGAATAAACAGTAACAAATGGAGAAAATCCCATTACAGTTCTTTGAAAAAGTTAAATGTCAATTTTGTCCTGATTACAGATTTATTTTATTAGAGACATCTCTTTCAGCAAAATGTAAGAATAATGGTTTATCAGATGACAAAAACTCTGGTTACTCCTTTATCGGCATTACCCACAAAGAATACACTATTAAATACGAGTCAAAGGCCTGGTTCAGTAAAACCTTGGAGCTAAGTCAACTAACCTACGACTGAAAGGCTTAAGGAAATTACACTATCTGTGAAAAGGTAGTGATGAATTACGAGTGGGACAATTACTACTGCATTTGTCTAAATCAGATGCTTGGTTAAACAAAGGTATCCTATTCACAGTACAAAATAAACACTGTATCAACCAAAAAGATGAAATTTAAAGCCCATGAAATTTCTAGTAGCAGCTACTAAAACTCTAACTTCATAATAATTACAATATGCTGGATGACTAGTTTAAACAGTATGTTTTTAATTTTCCGAGAAAATTACATAAAAATAAAAAAAATCATAACTCAAAGAAAACAATGATATGTATTCTTGTTGTCATTAGCATAGCATCTTACCAGATTCACATTCCAATTTGGTCCGATTTAAATCAATCCCATCATCCACAAACTGACAAATTGAAAACAGCCTGCAACCTCTCTGACACGCATACAACTCTTCTTCCTAGGGGATTCAGGAGCAGGGAGGATTACCAACAAATAGTAAATTTTCCTTCAGGGAAAGAAAGGTCAAGAGGAAAGCAAAGTTAGTAGGGTTTATCATAAACCTTCCAATAAAAATTTTATAGTGGAAAGGAAAAAAATGATACGAGACCTTTGTCATCTAAAGAGGTTTTAGTTCCTTATTTTAAAAGTGATATGAAGAAGGAAGCCTAGTGGGTAAAAACATCACTCTGTTTCCAAATTCTCTGATTATATTTTGTAGGGAAAAAATTGAAAATAAAAACGACTGTGACATAATGAAAATGAGTAAGCCAGTTCTCTAGGACTAATGACAGACTTTTGCCACATCCCACATGTTTATATAAACCACCGGGCTTATCAGGAAAAGTATCATGACTAGCTTCATATGGCAAATGATGCCACAAAAACCAAAACCCATTGCTGTCGAGTCGATTCCAACTCATCGCGATCCTACAGGATAGGGTAGAACTGCCCTACAGGGTTTTCCAGGCTGTAAATATTTAAGAAAGCAGACTGTCCCACAAGGCTCTGACAAAGTGAAGTATACATCTATAAAAATGCTTATATGAAAGGATTTTTTCTAACTTAGCTGACTTTAACTGAAAACATATAAACAACGGCAATAGTGTGATGTACTGTAAAGGCTATAGGAATCAGCCAGACCTGAAACAAAACCTTTTAGGTAAATGGCCCTGTACAAGTTACTTTACCTGTCTATATTGCAGTTTTCTCTTCATAAAAGGAAACAACAGCTATAAATTATTTTTAAGCCCTTCAATAATTCTGGAAGATAGCTATTCCTAGCCCAGTACCTTCTAGCTATTCCTAGGTTCTCAGCAGCAGCAGCAGTAGTAGCATTAATCATAATAATAGATTCTTAAAATAGAAAACAGTTACATGTGCCATTGTATATGTGTGGGATCTTAAGATGGACATACAGTTCTTCATTAGTGAAAAATGTTAACTGCTTAGTAAGACTACAGGTCTAGGAATAGGGCATTCAAAAGGTTTTTCTTGGGTGAAATACATACACATAGTATTTAAAGCAAACTAATGTGTGTGTTGGGGGAGCGCCCTCAACTTAACTGCGTGATCCACTGTGTACAAACTGGGTGGCACCTAATTAGGAAGGAAATAGCATGTGCATATACCCGTTAGCAATCAATGAAATACAAAGGTATGTATTTCTAGCAGAAGGGCTAGTAGAATTTATCAGCAGCGACAATCAGTTAAGAGAAGATGGTTGCAGTCTAACATTGAACAAGTTTTATTATATAACTTAGAAAGAAGCCTCGATTGGTAGAGATTAAAAATCCTGTCCTTATTCCAAGTGTTTCATATTCTACATATATTATTATCCCAAGGGAATATTTCATGTTCTATATAGCCCAACCACTGGCAAGTTATACAAACTGTGTCTCCTCTGATTTTTAATATCAGAGCACAAGGAAATGGTGTTCCTCAGCAAACTGAATCCAAAACCAAAACAAAACCAGTTCCCATCTGTGGTGCAACGAGTTCCTTCCACAGCGTGTTCAATGGCTGGATACTTTGGAAGTAGATCACTAGGCTATCTGCTGAGGTGCCTCTGGGTGGGCTCGAACGCCAACCTTTCTGTTAGCAGAAAAATTCATTCACCATTTGCACCACCCAGGAACTCCAGTGAATTGAATAACAAGCTAAGTAATCAGACGGTCCTTCGATGATACTATCTATAGCTTCTAGACACACATTCTCTTACCCTGAGCTAAGTCAAGCTAGCTATTCACCATTATTCAGCACTACTGATACTATATGAACCAAACTCGCTTTATAACATACAACACAAGAAATAGCTATGTGTAGAGCACTGAATGACCAGCTGTGTGTTATGCACTGTGTTAGGCACAGGAGACAAAGTTCTGAGAGGTTAAGTGATCAGCAAGGACACGTACCTAGTAATAGTGGAGCTGGGAACAGAACCCAGGTTTGTGTGGTCCCAGAGCCCATACTCTTTTAAAAAATGATCAGTCTGGCTCTATTTTATCTCTTGTATTTGGACCCAGACAAATTACACAACTGCACTTTTGAGGACAGAGAATAAAATATAATGATTTTTAAAATACCTTCTTACAAACAGGTATTCTACTTTCTTGCAACAAATAATTCTGGAAAGGAGTCATCAGATGAGATTTGTATCTGTCAGTTACAAATGTAAAACCAAGACAGCATATGTGAGCTTGTAAATTCATCTAATTTCTTATAACACACAGCGCTTCTTCCTAAACCACAAAGCAAAATAATTTGGAGGGTCAACAGAAATCAGTGAAATAAATTAGGTATTTTTTATACAACTTTATTAATGAAAAGCAGGATAGCGTAGCCAGATAAAGGGTTGAAGTCCTGCTCCACGACTTCTTGGCTATGTGACTTTGGGCAAGTCACAGCTTTTCAGAGCCTCAATTTCTTCAACTGTAAAACCCTACTTAGCAGAGTTGCTGTGAGAATTAGGGATAATGGGTGTACTGGCTAACAGACTGCTGTTGTTTGTTGTTAGCTGGCTAACAAATTATTGTTGCATACTGTTAGCTGCCCTGACTCATGGTGACTCTATACACGGTGGAAAGAAATGCTGCCTGGTCCTGTACCATCCCTATGATTGGCTGCAGACCAGACCCTTTGCGATCTCAGCTTTCATTGGCTGATTTTCGGAAGTAGATTGCCAGACCTTCCTTCCTAGTCCACCTTAAGTCTGGAAGCTTTGCTGAAACCTGTTCAGCATCACAGCAACACACAATCCATCCACCACAGACAGAGTGGTGACTGAGCGTGAGGTGCACTGGAGAAATCGAACCCAGGTCTCCTGCACGGAAGGCAAGAACTTGACCACTGAACCAGCCAGTAGACGGTCAATCCATTTTAAAGCCCAGGACATACAGAGAGCCAGATGATTTAGAGTTCCGGATGAGAACTACTTTAATGAATAAATAAAAAATGACTTATTAATATCACAGCAAATGTTAAAAAAATAGTAGTGGATATTATAAAAGTACTTACAGGTAACAGATATGTATATTCTCTCAAATTGTTTAGTTATTTTCCCAACATTCTCATTCATATCACAAATTTGCTTGTAAATCTTAAAAAAGGAAACGAAACAAAAATTCCCAACACTAAAATAATACCGAATACATTTCAGCTCAATTCCAGACCAAAGTAATTATTAATGAGTTTCCTCAGACAAGCCTCTTAATGATGAGAGGTTTATAAGATGAGAAGAAAATAATGCATTTATGGACAATATTCATTGATTTAAGTCTGAAGTCATAATTTCTCACCTCTCTCTCTCACTTGCTATATCAATCTGACTCTGAAAAATCCAGGATAATCCCCTCTCCCACACCTTTTTCTGAAATTGATAACCCTTGTGTAATGTAAAATTCAGCAGTAAACAGACATACAGAAAGTGCTAACATTTAGAACGTTTCATTTCAAGAATCTGAAAGTGCTTGCCAATGAGCAACATCCCAACTTCACTGCAACTGACTTTGTGGCCACTTTGAAGTTTAAGTGAGCAAAGAGGGCTAGCCACAATGGTTAAGCAAATAGCATACAGGAGATGAAGGAAAAACAGGAGAAAAAGACCAGCAGCCTCAGCAAAGGCTCTTATAAAGGGGCGGGGGGGGGGGGTGGGGAGGATACCCTAATTATATATGGTGAAGGGTGGGAGTCACCAAGCAGAATGTTGAGTAAACAAGTCCTTAAGAAACTGGAAAAATTGAGATTTGGGCTGGAATTAAAATAAAGGGGGCAGGGGCTAGGGAGTCAGAGTAGGGCCACTCCTATTCACAGGATGTCACCACCACCCCCTCCCCCAGGCAGGCCTTATTTCTTTCCCCACTCCATGAATTCCCTGTCTTCTGCATTGCGTGGTAAATTCCCTGAAGGCAGAAACCTAACTGCTTTTTCTCTAAAACACCGTAGTCCCTAGTGGCAGCGCCTTGCACACAGTAACTCAACCTAGGTGGAAAGCCCTTCCCGTGTGCTCACAATTCCCTGGGCAGACGGCTGAACACTTTTCAGACTATAGTGGAATTGTCCAGTGTCTCACTCCCTGAACAGACTATGCGCTCCCGGCCCAGAAATGCGTTCAGTAAACACTGGTTATGACCTAACCTTCTGTGGACTTGTTTATCTGCCGGTCTCCCGCCCCCACTTTGACTGGAAGAGAAGCTCCTCGAAAGGGAGGACCTCGTATGATGATTCTTACCCTCCTTGGAGTGCTCGTCTGCCCTGCTGGGGAAAGGGATCGTATCTTTCTCATCTTTGTATCTCCCCACCCCAAACAGCCTGTCACAGGGTAGGTGCAGCACACATTTCCACTAATGACAACTGGAGCGGGTTGCGGGCAAGCTTGGGGAGGAAAACAGGAGCTACACAGGCGGGAGACAGCGGTTGCAGGGCCGATTCATCAGCCAACTTCCCAGAGCAGACAGAGGTGCGAGGAAGCGAGAAGATGGGTGGCCAGGGAAGGGTTGTTGCCCGGTTCGATCGGGCCCTACCTTGGGGTAGGTGTGCAACGGGTAGGTCAGCTGACAGGCCCGGTGGCAAGACGCCGTATCCCCTAAGACCGAGTCAAACGCTTCAGCGGAAGCGGTCCCCGAGCCTCCGGCCAGGGCCATGGTCAGAAGCAGCAGCGGCGGGAGCCCCAGCTGGGCCGTGACCCAGAGGCTCCCACTAAGCGCCGCCATTTTGTTTCCCTCGTCACAGCAGCTCAGCTTGTTGCTGTTTTCTTTTCAGGGCTTCCTCCTCCTTCCGGGGCCAGCCCCCTTCTCCGCCCCGCGGGCCGCCGCTTCCGCCCCCGCCGTCCCCCTCAGCTCCGCCTAGACCGGTGCGAAACTGCCGCCTCCGACCCCAGCTCTGCGGCTACGAACTCCTCCTAGGCTGGCGTAAGGAGAAGGATCCAACCATCGCGAATGTGAGCGGAAACGGCGCCCCCTGACTCCTTCTCTCCGCGGGACGAGCTGGGGCGTGTAGTTCTCCACGGCCGGGAGGCGCACGGGGCCGCCGGGAAAGTTGGTCTCGGAAAACTACAGCCGCCCTGCGGCCCCCCGCCCGCTCCTTCGCAGTGCATTCTGGGGAGTGTAGTTAGCTGCGCTCTCAGGCGCTCTCGCGATCGGTGGAGCCTCTCCGCTCGGGGAGGGAACGTCTCTTTAGTTTCGGCGCCGGCGACGCCAAATTGGATGCTTGGAGGGAGGGTGCGCTTCATAAGTGCCCAGCTGACGCAGGGCTGCTTTTCCTGGTGGGTCTCACTTCAGACAGTTGTTAGGTATCCCTTCCTGGGCTCATGAGTGCTGAACGCAAAGGCGAATGGGTTTCTGATTGCCAGGGGATCCAGAGCACGACACGCGTAGTTACGGTTCTCTGACGACCGAGCATTTGTTCTTGCAGATGGTTGTTTGTTGTGAGGAACCAGCTGAGGCCTCGGGGTGGTTATTGGTTACTAGGAGAACCCTTTGGGTTGTGGTTGTGGTGGGGTAATTAAGAGGGCTTCATTGAGACCAGTGGAACCCTAATCCTGCCACAACTAACCCGAGTTGGAATACGCTTTAAAAGTGATGAGGTTCAACGCCTCGCCTAATATTAGAATCCCCTTCGCAACGTGCACTTCTGGAAGCTGGGGAGCCTCCTACCTCAGGAAGTACGCCGATTATTGTATACAATTTTAGTTCTTAGGAACATCTTTTTTCGAGAAGAAAATCCTACCCAAGAGTCCTCATAATTCAGGAATGCTTCCTGAGTGTATAGAACCTAATTGTCCATGTCATGGAAGCAGTGTATCACAGCAGTCTTGGTAAAATTTTAGAAACTGTCCTCTTTCTTGAACAGAAACACACTGGAAGCAAGTGAAGGTAGTTGGAATCCCCCTAGCAATGGATAAATTCGTCGTAAGAACGCCTCGAGTCCAGAATAGCCCTCAGAAGAAAGATCCTGCAGCAAAAATGTACAAGCAGGCCACGATTGAATCTCTGAAGGTGAGACGGGATCTGGGTAGAGAAATGTGCACAAAATGGTGATAGCAAGGTGGTGCTGAGGGATTCTATTCTTAGAAGACCCTTGAATTATTTCTTGCTATACCCCCTCCCCAGAGAGTACCAAACCACTTTTTATGTTTCCGCCATGCCCTGTACACAGTTCTATTATTTATTAACTTCTACACCTCTCCTACACTCTTCTAATTATTCTGGCTTTATGGTATGTTTTGCTAGCTGGTGAAAAGCCCTGGTGGCACAGTGGTTAAGAGCTTGGCAGCTGACCAAAAGGTTAGCAGTTTGGATCTACCAGCTTCTCCTTGGAAACGCTGTGGGGCAGTTCTACGCTATCCTCTAAGGTCACTGTGAGTAGGAATTGACTCGATGGCAATGGATTTGCTAGCTGGTAAGGCAGGCTCTTCCCTTGCAAAATTTTCTTGTCAGGAATATTAAACTACCCTGGGTAGTGCAAACGGTTAATACACTCAGCTGCTAACTGAAAGGTTGGAGGTTTGAGTCCACCCAAAGGCACCTCAGAAGAAAGGCCTGGCAATCCATTTCTGAAAAATCAGCAATTGAAAACCCTGCAGAGCACAGTTCTACTCTGATGCACGTAGAATCACCATGAGTCATAGTTGACTGGATGGCAACTTTTTGTTTTTTTACGTACCAAATATGGTTCTGTGTACCCTGTACAAACTCAGTAACGGCTGGGTAAGGACACTATACTCTTATAGCTTATTGGCCAGAACTGTGTCACATGGCCTCCACAGCTACTACTCAGACTGAGAAAGAGGAAGAGGCTCTTTTTTTTTTTTAATAGTTGTGCTTTAAGTGAAAGTTTACAAATCAACTCAGTCTCTCACACAAAAACTTATATACACTTTGCTACGTACTCCCAATTACTCTCCCCCTAATGAGACAGCCCACTCTCTCCCTCCACTCTCTCTTTTTGTGTGATTTCGCCAGCTTCTAAGCCCCTGCACCCTCTCATCTCCCCTCCAGGCAGGCGATGCCAACATAGCCTCAAGTGTCCACCTGATCCAGGAAGCTTACTCCTCACCAGCATCCCTCTCCAACCCATTGTCCAGTCCAATCCATGTCTGAAGAGTTGGCTTCGGGAATGGTTCCTGTCATGGGGCAACAGAGGATCTGGGGGCCATGACCACCAGGGTCCTTCTAGTCTCAGACCATTAAGTCTGGTCTTATGAGAATTTGGGATCTGCATCACTGCTCTCCTGCTTCCTCAGGGGTTCTCTGTTGTGTTCCCTGTCAGGGTAGTCATTGATTGTAGCCGGGCACCATCTAGTTCTGGTCTCAGGCTGATGTAGTCTCTGATTCATGTGGCCCTTTCTGTCTCTTGGGCTCGTAATTACCTTGTGTCCTTGGCGTTCTTGATTCTCTTTTGATCCAGATGGGTTGAGACCAATTGATGTATCTTAGATGGCTGCTTCCTAGCGTTTAAGACCCCAGACGCCACTCCTCAAAGTGGGATGCAGAATGCTTTCTTAATAGATTTTATTATGCCAATGGACTTAGATGTCCCCTGAAACCGTGGTCCCCAGACCCCTGCCCCTGCTACGCTGGCCTTCGAAGCATTCAGTTTATTCAGGAAATTTCTTTGCTTTTGGTTTAGTCCCGTTGTGCTGACTTCCCTGTGTTGTGTGTTGTCTTTCCCTTCACCTAAAGTAGTTCTTATCTACTATCTAATTAGTGAGTACCCCCTCCCTCCCTCCCCCCTCTCGTAACCACAAAAGAATGTTTTCTTCTCAGTTTAAACTATTTCTCAAGTTATTATAATAGTGGTCCTATACGATATTTGTCCTTTTGCAACTGACTAATTTCATTGAGCATAATGCCTTCCAGGTTCCTCCATGTTATGAAATGTTTCACAGATTCCTTACTGTTCTTTATCGATGCATAGTATTCCATTGTGTGAATATACTATAATTTATCCATTCATACATTGATGGGCACCTTAGTTGCTTACACCTTTTTGCTATTGTAAACAGTGCTGGAGTAAACATGGGTGTGCATATATCTGTTCGTGTAAAGGCGAAAGAGGCTATTTTAATGGACTCTTTGCTACCTGGAACTCAATCTGATTTCTGTTAGCCAGAAAGAGGCAAGGAATAGATACAGGGTAGACACCCAACCAATCTGTGAATATAGGTATCCAGTAAATGGTAAAATTATTATTTGACTTAAAAAAACTTAGTAATTTTAGTCCCATTTTCTCCTTGAACCTCTCCTCTTAAATCTCTGACTTTTTCTTGTAGTTTCCTTTATTGCTTCCTTTTTCTCCACTAGCCCTCTAATGTTTGTACTCCCCAGAACTCTGTCACATTTCATGTATTTGGCCTTGGCCAGGGCAGCCTTATCCATCTCAAGGCTTTCTGTGCTGATGACTACCAAACTTGCACCTCCTGCCAGGATCTCTGAGGGTGAGCGCGAATCTGGGGTTAGAGAAAATGTTTAAAGGACTGTGATAGCAAGGGGGTGTCCTGAGTATTTGATTTATTTACTCAGCTGGACTTCTGGGTGTCCCACAAGCATGCCAGATCCAGATTAGAAAGCAGTGAGGGAGAGTATAAACAGAAGCTGTGAGTTGATCTTTAGCAAGTCATTCCCTTTTCTGGGACCTCAGTTTCCTCATTTATAAAATAGAATGTTGAACTACATCAGTGTTTCTTCAAGGGGGCACTGTTGTCGTTTGGGGCAAGGTAATTCTTCAGCATTTGGAGCTGTCCTGTGAGTTGTAGTGGACCCTGGTGGTGCAGTGGTTAAGAGCTTGGCTGCTAACCAAAAGGTTGGCAGTTTGAATGTACTAGCCACTCCTTGGAAACCCTATGGGGCAGTTCTGCTTTGTCCTATAGGGTCACTGTGAGTCAGAATCGACTCGATGGCAACAGGTTTGGGTTTTTTTTTTTTGGTTTTGTGAGTTTTAGGATGTTCAGCATCCTTGGCCCTCAGCATCTCCCATTGTGATAACCAGAAATGCCCTTACATGTTTTCAAGCAGCCCTTCATTGAGACGTGTTGAACCCTAGTTGATTTTTAAAGTTTTCTAGCCTTCCAGTTCTGTGGTCTCATGAAACATGCTCAAGTTTTTCAGTAGTATCTGCTTTGTCAGAGTATGCGTGGGTAATTATATACAGCAGTAATTCTTAGTGAGGGATGGTGGTCGGCAGGATTGTGGTATTGGGCTCTCTGGAGGCAAGAAGGGAGCGTGGTTATTGAACTACACATGCCCTCACACACAAACTTCCAGATTCTAATATACCACCACCTGCCCTTACTCCCCTCTGTGTCCCCACTTGCACCCCATTTGAGAATGACTGTGTGAAAATAGCTTATGTGATCTGAAAATTATGGAATTGCAATAAGCAACAGCCATATAGAATAACATTCACCTTAAATTTATCATCTTTTCTTCTAAAGCTGTTCCTTATTCTCTTGCACTTACTTTTTTTTTTTTAATAATTTTTATCGTGCTTTAAGTGAAAGTTTACAAATCAAGTCAGTCTCTCACACAAAAACCCATATATACCTTGCTACACACTCCCAATCACTCTCCCCCTGATGAGACAGCCCGCTCTCTCCCTCCACTTTCTCTTTTCGTGTCCATTTCACCAGCTTCTAAGCCCCTCTACCCTCTCATCTCCCCTCCAGGCAGAAGATGCCAGCATAGTCTCAAGTGTCCGCCTGATCCAAGAAGCTCACTCCTCACCAGCATCCCTCTCCAACCCATTGTCCAGTCCAATCCATGTCTGAAGAGTTGGCTTTGGGAACGGTTCCTGTCTTGGGGCAACAGAAGGTCTGGGAGCTGTGACCACCGGGGTCCTTCTAGTCTCAGTTAGACCATTAAGTCTGGTCTTATGAGAATTTGGGGTCTGCATCCCACTGCTCTCCTGCTCCCTCAGGGGTTCTCTGTTGTGTTCCCTGTCAGGGCAGTCATCGGTTGTAGCCAGGCACCATCTAGTTCTTCTGGTCTCAGGCTGATGTAGTCACTGGTTTATGTGGCCCTTTCTGTCTCTTGGGCTCGTAATCACCTTGTGTTCTTGATTCTCTTTTGATCCAGGTGGGTTGAGACCAATTGTTGCATCTTAGATGGCTGCTTGCTAGTGTTTAAGACCCCAGACACCACTCTTCAAAGTGGGATGCAGAATGCTTTCTTAATAGATTTTATTATGCCAGTTGACTTAGATGTCCCCTGAACCATGGTCCCCTGAACCATGGTCCCCAGACTCGTGCCCCTGCTACACTGGCCTTTGAAGCATTCAGTTTATTCAGGAAACTTCTTTGCTTTTGGTATAGTCCAATTGTGCTGACCTCCCCTGTATTATGTGCTGTCTTTCCCTTCACCTAAAGTAGTTCTTATCTACTATCTAATTAGTGAATACCCCTCTCCCACACCCCCTCCCTCCCCCTTCTCGTAAGCACAAAAGCATATTTTCTTCTCAGTTTAAACTATTTCTCAAGTTCTTATAATAGTGGTCCTATATGATATTTGTCCTTTTGCAACTGACTAATTTCACTCAGCATAATGCCTTCCAGGTTCCTCCATGTTATGAAATGTTTCACAGATTCCTCACTGTTCTTTATCGATGCATAGTATTCCATTGTGTGAATATACCATAATTCATTTATCCATTCATCCGTTGATGGGCATCTTGGTTGCTTCCATGTTTTTGCTATTATAAACAGTGCTGGAGTAAACATGGGTGTGCATGTATCTGTTTGTGTAAAGGCTCTTATTTCTCTAGGATATATTCCAGGGGGTGGGATTGCTGGATTGTATCGTAGTTCTATTTCTAACTTTTTAAGCGCCAAATTGATTTCCAAAGTCTTGCACTTACTTTTACATGCATATAGTGTCGCTACAAGCTGGAATTGACTTGATGGCAACGGGTTTGGTTTTTTTTTTTTTTTTTAGTTTATACCAAGTAACGAAACCTGGGAATCATCATTCTTATTTCTTTTCTCTCTTGTATTCAATTCTGTCTCCTTAAATATGTCTTGAGTCTGCTCCTTCTTGACTGTACTCAACTCTTCCCACTTCAGGTTCAGAACCACGTTATTTCTCACCTGGAACAGTGCCATGGTCCGTTTACTTGTCTCCCCGCCCTTAGCATTCCCGCCCCCACTGCCATCGTTCTTACCTCACACTTACATCAGAGAAATAGGTCTAACAAAATGAAAGACCACTCAGTCATTTTCCTGCCCAATTCTTTAGTGGCTTCTCGTTACCTTTGGGATAAAGACCACATTTCTTTTCATAGTATCCGAGGCCTTTTGTAACCTGGCACCTGCCTGCCTCGTCCCCTACTACTGCTTATTTACACTCTGTCCAGTGTCAACTACTTACAGCCCTGCAGAGCTTTTGTGCTCTTTCATACCACTGTACAGTGTTATGTGCTGTCCTGTTTGCCTGGAATGCACTTACCCCCTTTCTTTTTTTAATTGTTTTTCATTATACTTTAGATGAAGGCTTACAGAGCAAACTAGTTTCTTATTAATTAATACACATGTTGTTTTGTGACATTAGTTGCCAGCCCCACGAAATATCAGCTCTCTCCCCTTCTTGGCCTTGGGTTCTCCATTACCAGCTTTCTTGTCCCTTGTGCCTTCTCGTCCTTGCCCTTGGGCTGGTGTGCCCATTTAGTCTCGTTCCGTTTTATGGACCTGCCTAATCTTTGGCTGAAGGGTGAATGAACCTCAGGAGTGACTTCGTTACTGAGCTATAAGGTGTCCGGGGGCCGTACCCTCGGGATTTCTCCAGTCTCTGTCAGACCTGTAAGTGTGGTCTTTTTTTTGTGCGTTAGAATTTTGTTCTACATTTTTCTCCAGCTCTGTTTGGGACACACTGTTGTGATCCCTGTCAGAGCAGTCAGTGTTGGTAGCTGGGCACCATCTAGTTGGTTACCCCCTTTCTTGGAGGCAATGCAGTGTAGTAATTAACAGCGCAGACTCTGGAGCTAAACTGCCTATGTAAAAATCCCAGCTCTTCCACTTACTACCTGTGTGACCTGTCTTTGTTTTTCTTATCTACAAAATGGGGATTAATGATAATACCTGTTTCATAAGGTAGTTATGAAGTTTGATGAGTCAATATATGTAAAACTTGGAACAGAACCTGGCATATAGTGAGGACTGTACAAGTGTTTGCTGTTATTATTATCATCTACTTGACAAAATCCTATTCAACCACCATGACCTAATTAAAGAGTTCCTCAGCTATGAGGTCTTTCCTGACTAACCCTCTTTCCCCCATGTAGAGGGCTGAGCCTTTACTGTACCTTAAATATGCCTCTATCATTGTACTTATTTGTGCTATATTATGATTGTTTATATGCTTGTGCTCTGCTATACTATGAGCTTCTTGAAATACTATATCTTATTGATTTCATGTCCCTAGTACCTGGCACAGGGCTTGCCATATAGAAGGCTGCAATAAATTTTCTGAATGACCAAATGAATTAAAATTTTAAAAGCTTTGGCATGGCATATGGGCCCTTCTTGTTCTGCCCCATTGAGCCTTACCATCTTGTCCCTTGTTGCTCCCCGTGCACATGAATGTATTCCAGCCACACTGTTCTTTGTTGTTCTCTGGTTAAGCTATTCTCTTTCATGTCTCTCAGGCTTTGATTTGATGCTGATCCCTTTTCCTGGAAAGCCCTTCTCTTTTCTGCAGGATGACTTCCTACTCATTTAACTTTTTCTGTTAATTCTGGATTATAAGTTCCATAAGGATGGGGACCTTGAGTATTTTGCTTACGTCCCTATCCTTGGATCTATCTCAGTGCCTGGCCCTTGTTAAGTGGCTGTCTTTGTTGGGTTCTCTAGAGGAGCAAAACCAGTGAGATGTGTATATATGTAGATGTGTAGAGATTTACTTCAAGGAAATGGCTTGTGCAATTGTGGGGGCCAGTAATTCCCAAATCTGTAGGTTGGATGGCAGGCGGGAGACTTCTTCTGGCTCATGATATTGTGGGGGCTGATGAATCTAAAATCTGCAGGTCATGGGAGGAAAAGAGTACAGGGTTGAGAGAGAGAAGGAGGAAGAGAGAGAGAGAGAGAAGTGATTGCGAGAATGCTCTGCCAAAATATCCATTTATATTCTGGAGGCAAACCACACCCCCAAGGAAACTCCTCTTTCAATTAATTGCTTGATGACATCAGATCGCATCATGTAAGTTCATTACATTACAGAATAAGAACCAGTCCAGTATCTGGCCAAACCACTGAGAATCATAGCCTAGCCAAGTTGGCATATAAAATTAACCATCACAGTGGTCAATAAATATTTGTTAAATAAATAAATAAATGTCAAAATGCTTTCTGGGTCCTATGGGGGCAGTTAATCGTCCCGTCTTCACTACTCTCTTATCACTTGGTTCAAATATCTGTCATAGCACTTACCTTACTGTATTGTCATGACCTGACTACCTGCAGTTTTCCCCAGTCCACTATGAATTCCTGAAGACTGGGACCACAGTATCTCATGTTCTGATTTTACTCCAAACCCTAACATAGTGCCTGCTACATTGTAGGTGAAATTTATTAAATAAATGAATCATCCTTATTTTGGGATGCCGTTATAGGATTTTGATAGGAAACAATTCTACAGATACAATTTTGAAAAAACTTTAACCCCAGCACTGTGTTAGGGACCATGAGAGATTTAACATCCAAGTATGAATCCTCATGGAAATTGCCATCTTAGAGACGTGATTGCATCATGAGAAATTAACAAATAATGATACAAAATCATATATGATCTGTCTTAATTAACTAATGCTGCTATCACAAATACAACAAATGGGTGACTTAAACAAACAAGTTTATTCTCTCACGGTCTAGTAGGCTAGAAGCCCAAATTCAGGGTACCAGCTCCAGGGGAAGGCTCTCTCTCTCTGTCAGCCCTAGAGGAAGGTCCTTGTCATCAGTCATCCCCGAGTCTAGGAGCTTCTCAGCACAGGTCCCTGGGTCCACTGACATGCTCTGCTACTGGCACTACTTTCTTGGTGGTATGAGGTCCCCCTGTCTCTACTTACTTCTCTCTTTTGTATCTCAAAGAAATTGATTCAAGATACAACCTAGTCTTGTAGATTGAGTCCTGCCTCATTAACATAACTGCCTCTAATCCCGCCTCATTAACATCATAGAGGTAGGATTTACAACATATAGGAAAATCACATCGGATGACAAAATGGTGGACAACACAATACCTGGAATCTTGGACTAGCCAAATTGACACATATTTTTGGGGGGACACGATTCAATCCATAACATTCCACCCTTTTGCCCCCCAAAATTCGTGTCCTTGCCATATGTAAAACACATTCACACCATCGTATTATATCAAAAGTCCTAAATCAACTCCAACTCTGAAATCCAAAACTTTCTCTTCATCTGTGAAATACAGAATACAAGTTACCTGTTTCCAAAGTACAGTTGTGGAACAGCCACAAGCTAGACATTTCCATTACAAATGGGAGAAATTGAGGGGAAAGAAGTGATAACAGGCACCAAGCAAGTCAGCAGATCACATTCCATTAGCTCTCAAGGCTTGAAAATAATCCTGTTTTCTGAGACCATTTAGGCAATGGCCCTGCCCTCCAGACTCTGAATGTTGGCCATACTCTCTGGATTCTGGGCTTAAGCTCTGCCTTCCAGGCCCACTGAATGGCAACTCTGCTCCCTTACATTTGGGCAGCCCCATTTTCCTAGATCATCTGAGTGGCAACCCTACCCCCTTGGCCCTGGCACGCCCTGTTCTTCTGCCCCTTGGACATGGTAGCTCTACCCCCTCAGATTTGGGCAGTGGATCCGGCACCATCTAGCTGGTACTTGTGGACGGCAGCCCCACATTCTAGAACTGAGTTGATGAAGACCTGACTCTTTGAAACCTAGGAGGCTGTGGCCCCATCCTTTGAGACCCCAGAAGTTGTGGCCCTATCCTTTAAGACTGAGGCAGCTCTGCTTCCTCCATTCCTTGTCTGTTCGGCTTCTGCTTCTGGTTGCTTGGCCTTTTGGCCCCTTGGGTCGTGCTGCCTACGCATTTGCCCCGTTGGAGCAAGTGTTCCAAAGCTCTGTAGCTCCACCAATAA
This sequence comes from Elephas maximus indicus, assembly GCF_024166365.1. Taxonomy (NCBI): domain Eukaryota; kingdom Metazoa; phylum Chordata; class Mammalia; order Proboscidea; family Elephantidae; genus Elephas; species Elephas maximus. Next base: position 97,484,112 of record NC_064821.1, read on the forward strand.
GTGCCTGGAGGCAGCCCACTCATTAAAAGTTAAGAGGGGAGAGAGCTCAGTATTTGTCAGAGTGGCCAGAGAAGGCTGCATGGAGACAGGGCACCTTAAAGGAGTGGGAAGATTTGGCTGGTTAGAGGGAAGCAGTGGCATATAATGATTTGAGAAGTGGTACTTGCTGTTGTTTCGTTTCTGCATGCACACTTCATGTTTGCTTTCACGTGTACACAACGACAAATTAAAAAACAGATTGAGTTAGATGTGACTTCTAGTGAGTTAGCTAGTTTCCGCTTTCTGCCAAGTGATTTATTTCCACCCACCAGCATCACGTTTTAAATCTTAGAGTGCTAAGAATCTGTTGAACTGAATGTATTCAAACCTCAGTTTCCTCATCAGTAATGTTAGGAATCACAATCTCTAACACTGCCTAACCTGCAGGGTTGTTATGAGTACTGAATAAATAAACGCATGTTGAAAGGGCTGAGCATTATGCTTGGCATGTAGAGAAAACTAAATAAATAATTTTCTCTTTTCATGTACAAAAAAGGAGAGGCGAGTGTAGTAAAACTAGAGCTGGGAATGACGGTAATGATAATGATGACTACTGACATTTATTGAGCCCACTTCTATGGGCCAGGCATTGTGCTAAGTACTTTACTGATATTCTTTAAATCCTAGTAACAGCTCTGTAAAATTAATGCTTTTCTCATTTACCTTTTATAGATGAAGACTCTAAGCACAGAAAGATTAAGTAGCCAGCCCAAGGTCATGTAGATATAAGTGGCAGAGGTGGGGTTTGAACTAGACATTGTGCCTCCACAGTCTGCCCTTTATCAAACCAAACCAAACCCGCTGCCGTCAAATTAATTCTGACTCATAGAGACCTTATAGGACAGAGTAGAACTACCCCCATAAAGTTTCCAAGGAGCACCTACTGGATTTGAACTGCTGACCTTTTTTTTTGGTTAGTAGCTGAACTCTTAACTGCTACGCCATCAGGGTTTCTCTGCCCTCGATAGGGTAAGAAAAAAAAACGTAGAGGCTTCCAAATGCCAAGCAGAGGAGGTATAAAATCTTAGAATATTAGAACCATTGTACTTCTGTTATCAGTATATTACAAGTAATTTTGGTATACCCTTATCACACTCATTGAAAGCGACGCTCAATAGAGCTTATACAGGGTACATTTTAATGGTAAAGGTTAACTTGCTTAATCTCTTTTTACTCCCTTAAGGGGAAGTAGTTTCTTCTGGTGGTTGCAACAGCAGGTATTTTTTTACTAAAAGATTCTTGTTATGTTGTTGTTAGGTCAGGCTGTTGAGTCAGTTCTGACCAGTAGCGATCCCATGCACAACTGAACAAAACACTGTTGGGTCTGCGCCACCCTCATAGTCGTTGCTATGTTTGAGCCCATTGTTGCAGCCACTGTGTCAGTCCACCTTGTTGAGGGTCTTCCTCTTTTTCACTGATCCTCTACTTTACCAACCATGATGTCCTTCTCCAGGGACTGGTCCCTCTTGATAACATGTTCAAAGTATGTGAGATGAAGTCTTGGCATCCTTGCTTCTAATGAACATTCTAGTTGTATTTCTTCCAAGACAGATTTGTTTGTTCTTCTGGCAGTCCGTGGTGTATTCAGTATTCTTCACCCACACCATAATTCAAAGGCATCAATTCTTCTTGGTCTTCCTTATTCATTGTCCAACTTTGTCATGTGTGTGAGGTGATTGAAAATACTATGGCTTGGGTCAGTTACACCTTAGTCCTCAAGTGATATCTTTGCTTTTTAACACTTTAAAAAAGTGTTTTGCAGCAGATTTGCCCAGTGCAATATGTTGTTTGATTTCTTGACTGCTTCCATGGGCATTGATTATAGATCCAAGTAAAATGAAATCGTTGACAACTTCAATCTTTTGTCCATTTATCATGATATTGCTTATTGGTCCAGTTATAAGGATTTTTGTTTTCTTTATGTTGAAGTGTAATCTATACTGAAGGCTGTAGTCTTTGATTTTCATCAGTAAGGGCTTTAAGTCCTCTTCATTTTCAAAAGACTGTAGAATATGCTAATTCTTTTAGATTTAGCACATTAGAGTGTTCTATAAACCTTTCCTTCATCTGTAGGATTAACTAGGCAATATGTTGCCCCCTGTCCCCAACAGTGGAATGGTGCCTACCTTATTACTTATGAGTGAGTTGTTTCCCCTAGTTGGTTTTATTAAGCCTGATATTTCAGCCATCCACAACTGTAAGAGTAGATGGTATATTGGAGAGCACATCTTTCCTGAAATACCTATTCCACTACTTGTTGTAGCTTTGCCACCAATATTTTGTATCCGTTTTCCTTGTTTCTCTAAATAATTCAGATTAGAACTTGAAGTACTTGTTTGGGGGTCTATATTTGGACAGAAATAAGAAAATATTTATTTGATGTGTATGGAATTTTTCTGCCCTGGGGTTGAGTGCTACCTTTCCTGTTTCAGCCCCCAAAATTTCAGATTTGAAAACTGTGCTGTGTACTTGGGCTCTTGTGGGTAGAAGTAGCTTTGTTCAATTATACCTACTGTGCACTGGGGTAGATAAATAAGAAATTGTTCTAGCCCTCAAGTTGCACATAGTCTAGGGGGAAGACAGTCTTATAGATCAGTATATGCAGAAAGCATAGATGCAGTACCAGAAATCTGTACAGGTTACATAGGGACCCAAAAGGGAGTGTGGTCAAATGTAATGGTGAGGAGAGAGGCAAGAAAGGAAGATGGTCTTAAAAAATAAATAGGTGCTGCAAGAAACCAAAAGAGACCTATATAAGTGGAAAAACATATCTCGCTCATGGATAAGAAGACTTAACATTGTAAAAATGTCTATTCTGCCAAAAGCCAGCTATAGATACAATGCAATTCTGATCCAGATTCCAATGACATTTTTTAATGAGATGGAGAAACAAATCAGCAATTTCATATGGAAGGAATAGAGGCCCCAGATAAGTAAAGCATTACTGAAAAAGAAGAACAAAGTGGGAAGCCTCACTTTACCTAATTTTAGAATCTATTATACTGCGACAGTAGTCAGAACAGTCTGGTACTGGTACAACAACAGATACAGAGACCAATGGAACAGAATTGAGAATGCAGACATAAATCCATCCACATATGAGCAGCTGGTATTTGACAAAGGCCCAAAGTCAGTTAAATGGGGGAAAAGACAGCCTCTTTAACAAATGGTGCTGGCATAACTGGATATCCATCTGCAAAAAAGTGAAACAAGACCCATACCTCACACCATGCGCAAAAAGGAACTCAAAATGGATCAAAGATCTAAATATAAAATCTAAAACGATAAAGATCATGGAAGAAAAAATAGGGACAACATTAGGAACCCTAATACATGGCATAAAACAGTATACAAAACATTACTAACAATGCAGAAGAGAAATTAGATAACTGGGAGCTCCTAAAAATCAAACACGTATGCTTATCCAAAGACTTCATCAAAAGAGTAAAAAGATTACCTACAGACTGGGAAAAAGTTTTTAGCTATGACATTTCTGATCAGCATCTGATCTTTAAAATTTACATGATACTGCAAGTACTCAACTACAAATAGACAAATAACCCAATTCAAAAATGGGCAAAGGATATGAACAGGCACTTCACTAAAGAAGACATTCAGGTAGCTAACAGATATATGAGGAAGTGCTCAGCATCATTAGCTATTAGAGAAATGCAAATCAAAACTACAGTGAGATTCCACCTCACCCCAACAAGGCTGGCATTAATCCAAAAAACACAAAATAATAAATGTTGGAGAGGTTGTGGAGAGACTAGAACACTTAGACACTGCTGATGTGAATATAAAGTGGTACAACCACTCTGGAAATCAATTTGGTGCTTCCTTAAAAAGCTAGAAATAGAACTACCATATGATCCAGCAACCCCGCTCCTTGGAACGTATCCTAAAGAAATAAGAGCCTTTACACAAACAGATATATGCACACCCATGTTCACTGCAGCACTGTTTACAATAGCAAAAAGGTGGAAGCAACCAAGGTGCCCATCAAGGGATGAATAGATAAATAAACTGTGGTGTATTCACACAATGGAATACTATGGATCAATAAGGAACAATGATGAACCTGTGAAACATTTCATAACATGGAGGAATCTGGAAGGCATTATGCTGAGTGAAATTAGTTGCAAAAGGACAAATATTGTATGAGACCACTATTATAAGAACTTGAAAAATAGTTTAAACAGAGACGAAAATATTCTTTGATGGTTACGAGAGTGGAGAGTGAGGGAGGGAGAGGGGTTTTCACTAATTACGTAGTAGATAAGAACTATTTTAGGTGAAAGGAAAGACAACACACAATACAGGAGAGGTCAGCACAACTGGACTAAACCAAAAGCAAAGAAGTTTCCTGAATAAACTGAATGCTTCGAAGGCCAGCGTAGCAGGGGCAGGAGTCTGGGGACCATGGTTTCAGGGGACGTCTAAGTCAATTGGCATAATAAAATCTATTAAAGCATTCTGCATCCCACTTTGAAGAGTGGCGTCTGGGGTCTTAAACGCTAGGAAGCAGCCATCTAAGATACATCAATTGGTCTCAACCCACCTGAAGCAAAAAAGAATGAAGAACACCAAGGACACAAGGTAATTACGAGCCCAAGAGACAGAAAGGGCCACATGAACCAGAGACTACATCAGCCTGAGACCAGAAGAGCTAGATGGTGCCCGGCTACAACCGATGACTACCCTGACAGGGAACACAACAGAGAACCCCTGAGGGAGCAGGAGAGCAGTGGGATGCGGACTCCAAATTCTCATAAAAAGACCAGACTTAATGGTCTGACTGAGATTAGAAGGACCCCGGAGGTTATGGTCCCCAGACCTTCTGTTAATCCAAGACAGAAACCGTTCCCCAAACCAACTCTTCACACAGGGATTGAACTGGGCTATGGGATAGACAATGATACTGGTGAAGAATGAGCTTTTTGGATAAAGTAGACATGTGAGACTATGTTGGCGGCTCCTTTCTGAGGGGAGATGGGAGGGCAGAGGGGGTCAGAAGCTGGCTGAATGGACACAAAAAGAGAATGGAGGGAAGGAGTGTGGTGTCTTATTTGGGGGAGAGCAATTAGGAGTATATAGCAAGGTGTTTATAAATTTTTATATGAGAGTCCAACTTGATTTGTGAACTTTCACTTAAAGCACAATAAAAATTAAAAAAAAAAATACCAACTCTTCAGACAGGGATTGGACTGGACTATGGGTTAGAAAATGATACTGGTGAAAAGTGACCTCCTTGGATCAAGTAGACACATGAGACCATGTGGGCAGCTCCAGTCTGGAGAAGAGATGAAAGGGTAGAGGAGGCAGAAGCTGGCCAAATGGACACAAAAATAGAGAGTAGAGGGAAGGAGTGTGCTGTCTAATTAGAGGGAGAGCAACTGGGAGTATATAGCAAGGTGTATATAAGTTTTTTTTTTTTATAAGAAACTGACTTGGTTTGTAAACTTTCACTTAAAGCACAATACAAACTAAAAAAATAGTAAATAGGTGGTTGTCATAGGTTGAAACAAAAAAGAGCATCCCAGGCAGAGGGTGTGAAATACTGTGGTTTATTGTATTATATTTTATTTTCTGTTTTCCCATTGTACTTTAAGCCATGGTATTTTTAGGAAGCTGCAGATAGTTTGGCATATCTGAAGCGAAAGATGAGGCTAAAAAAGATGTTAGGAGCCAAGGCATGGAAGGCCTTTTATGCCATGTTAAAGAGTTTGGACTTTGGTATATGTTGGAATGTTCTGATGTGGAACACTTAACCCATTCCTACCGTGTAGGAATGCAGGGTAAAAAGTCTCAAATACAGAGCTGACCCTGAACGCAAAAAAAAAAAAAAAAAAAAAGGGAGATCCCAGGTGTCAGGAAGAGAGAGGAAACCCAAAGGCAGAGCTGTAAGTGGGAGCTGAAGCCGGATAGTCCTAGGAATATGGCAACCAGATATAATGCTTAGGGGCTGGGGCTTTAAGGCCAGTAGGGGGTCAAATCGATAAGGCCTCAGGCAGTGTGATGTAGGAAATTGGAACTGATCCTCCACATCAAGCTCGGAGTGAAGACAAGGCTACCGTGTTTGTGAAAAAGGAACTAGAAAAATTCTACAACTGTTCCAAGGAAGCAGCATGAAGATTGTAATCTTCTTGGTGTGTTAGATGGAAAAAAAGTTGAGTATAATAAATTAGAGCCACGCACTTACTACTGTGTGTGGTTATACACATAGTTCAAGTTTATGCTATATGCAAAGCTGAAAAATTTAACATAAAATCTGGTCCAGAATTAGGGAAATCCAAAGGCCTTGGCAAAGGCAAACGTGAAATTTCCCTTTTAAGACACTTCATAACCTAAGGTATTCATGACTCCCATGGAAAACTATTCCCATTAAAGATGAACTCAGGGTCGAACATTACAAATGCTACAATAAATTGAATTACCAGAAGGGAGAATGCGCAAGTAATGGAAATTTGTGTCCAAAGAAATGGGGACAGTCTGAACAAGACCTTAATATTTAATGTGTTTAAAATGTTCAGAGACAAAGAAAGAATAGAAACTCATAAGAATGGGATAGTATGAAAGAAGAATGGGGAAGAGAACTTGTCCAATGAAAATATACATTTGTTGAAGCAGAAACACATTAAATAGCTACCAGCTGTAGCTACAGAGGGGAATAGTGAGTTGGAAACTAGATTTGAGGAAATCACTCCAAATGTATCACAGAGAAATGAAAAGATAGAAATATGAAAGAAAACAGACATGAAGGATAAAGAAGCCATGTACATTTCTAATAGGGGTTTTTGAAGTAGAATCTTATGAAAACGATACAGGTATTGATTTCATTGAGTGTACATCTTAAAATTCCAAGGTTAAACTCTAAAATGACAGTAATAGGATGTATAACTTCAAACCATCAAAGAAAAAAACAAGACTAAAGAGAGTCTGTTAAATAGAAGATAAGAAAAAAAGAAAAGTATGTCCAGTTATATCAGTAATCATAATAAATACAAACTGATGCAACATGCCTGTTAAAAGATATTCTCAAATTGGATGGGCAAATGGAGCAAAATAAAGCAGCCACAGGCTAGCTAAAGCATGTGGTGCGGTGAATTACTTAATATGGCCTTTTTTTTAGCCATAGCCTTTGTAACTCCCACAAAATTGGGTGGGTCTATGCAAATAAGACTGTGTAGTTTAAAGTCAGGAAAGGTGTGCATCAGGGTTGTATCCTTTCACCATACCTATTCAATCAATATGCTGAGCAAATGATCCGAGAATCTGGACCCTCTGAAGAACAGGGCATCAGGATTGGAGGAAGATCATTAACAACCTGCGTTATGCAGATGACACAACCTTGCTTGCTGAAAGTAAAGAGGACTGGAAGCACTTACTGATGAAGATCAAAGACCACAGCCTTCAGTATGGATTATGCCTCATCATAAAGAAAATAACTGGACCAATAAGCAACATCGTGATAAACGGAGAAAAGATTGACGTTGTCAAGGATTTCATTTTACTTGGATCCACAATCAACGCCCATGGAAGCAGCAGTCAGGAAACCAAAAGACGTATTGTATTGGGCAAATCTTCTGCAAAAGACCTCTTTAAGGTGTTGAAAAGCAAAGATGTCACCCTGAAGACTAATGTGCACCTGACCCAAGTCATGGTGTTTTCAGTTGTCTCCTACACGTGTGAAAGCTGGACAGTGAATAAAGGAGATGAAGAATAATTGACATCTTTAAATTGTGGTATTGGCTAAGAATATTGAACATACCATGGACTGCCAGAAAAACGAACAAATCCGTCTTGGAAGAAGTATAACCAGAATGTTCCACAGAAGAAAGGATGGTGAGACTATGTCTCACATCCTTTGGACATGTCGTCAGGGGGATCAGCCCCTGGAGAAGGACGTCATGCTTGGTAAAGTAGAGGGTCAGTGAAAAAGAGGAAGATCCTCAACGAGATGGATTGACACAGTGGCTGTGACAATGAGTTTAAGCATAACAATGATTGTGAGGATGGTGCAGGACTGGGCAGTATTTCGTTCTTTTGTACATAGGGTCCCTATGAGGTGGAATTGACTCGATGACACCTAACAACAACAACAACATGCAGATAAGATGTTTGTGACCCACCAAGAGGATCGGACAGCCTGCTAATAATGCAAATAAGGTGCATGGAACTCTTGTAGGGGTGGGACTGTGCAGATAAGGTGTATGGAACCCTAACAAGAGGATTGGCCATTCCACTAGGCTTAAAAGGAGCCAGTCTCAGAAGGGAAAAGGGGGACCTCACTACCATGAAGGAAGAAGAGCTAGAAATGGAGTGCATCATTTGGACCTGGGATCCTTATGCTGAGAACCTCCTAGATCCAGGAGACAGAAAAAGCTGTAACACCAGAGATGGTAGGAGGAGGTGGCAAACATGGCAAAGTCCAGCGGCAGAGAGACAGCAGCAGCAGAACTAGGAGACCAATGCAAGATGACTGTGGTGGGCTTCCCAGCCTTCTGAGTGAGGCTGCTACCGTGAGCATGCCAACCCCTGGAGCTAGAGAGCTGAACGTCTTTGCGTAGGAGGCTCGTTGTTGGAGCGGGATGCCTCCAGGCACTTATCGACAGAGCTAAAAGAGCTTTGTAACACTTGCCGGAGCAGGGCAGAGGCAAGGTCAAGGGCTGAAGGCCGAGAGATGCCTGTTGTGAGGGGCTGAGAGGAGCCTGTCCCGAGGGGGGTGAGGGGATGTCCCGTATGGCTGAGAGGATCTGAGAGAGCTGTTCTGCACTGAAGAAGGGAGACTTTGCCCCATGCTTCCTGATCCTGAGTTGTAGCCTGTTGATTCGGATCCTGAGATGTAACCTGTTACTGCCCTAATAAGCCTCATACCTGTGAGTATGGTTTGTGAGTTCTGTATGGCCAATGCGACAAATTATCAAACTCAGCAAGTAGAGAGTGCCTTAGCAGGAACAGAGGGTGTCAGAATTGGTAAGAAGGTTGGAGGGTGGAGTTATGTTTGACCCCCACCTCATAGGAATCAGTTTTGGGCTGATGCTCATGGTGACTCTTCCCCTGCCCCTTCCCCCTTGTGAAGTTAGACGAGGAGGACTGATGACAACAGTGCCAAATCATTTTTACAAGTATAAAAACCAAAACCAAACCTTTTGCTGTCAAGTGAGTTCTGACTTACGGTGACCCTATAGGACAGAGCAGAACTTCCCCAGTTGGGTTTGCAAGGCTGTAATCTTTATGGAAGCAGATTGCCACATCTTTCTCCTGCGGATTGGCTGATGGGTTCAAACTACCAACGTTTTGGTTAGCAGCCGAATGCTTAACACTGCACCACCAGGGCTCTATTTAAAGCATAATACACCAGAAAGTTTGAAAGTAAAGGGATGGAAGACAATTTACAAAAGAGCTGTCATAGGCATTAGTTTATTGGATCAATGTTATCAACATTAGGTAGATACAGTTTTAAAATTCTAAGGCATTTGTGTGTAGAAATAATGGAACACTTTAAATAGAATTCTCACCTTCCATGCAGGAGACCCAGGTTTAATTCCTGGTCAGTGCACCTCAAGCACAGCCACCGCTTATCTGTCAGTAGAGGCTTGTGTGTTGCTGTGAGGCTGAACAGGTTTCAGTGGAGCTTCCAAACTAAGACTAGGAAGAAAGACCTGGCAATCTACTTCTGAAAATCAGCCGGTAATGACCCTATGAATCACAACAGTCCAATCCTGTTGTGTGTAGGGTTGCCATGAGTCAGGGCTAACTCAGCGGAAGCTAACAACAACTATTAAAATGGATGAACTGAGTTCATATGTATTAATATGGGTAAATCTAGAAAATAGACTGAGTGAAAAAAACAAGTTGCAGAGTATACCTTCCTGTTGAAAATATCCCTTTACTTGTTATTTGCCTATACATATATAATAAGTTTAATACTTATTTAATAAGTTTACACCTATTATTTATTAATTTATTTTTTGTACCATTTAACACTAATGATATTATATTGTAACAAATCATAAAAAAAAAAAAAGACTTTATCTCAATTTTAGCTGAGGCTCCTAAAGGCTGAGAACAAAACAATAGGTATCAAATGATATTCCCAAATGAGATTGTCCGCCATCTATGTAGAACCTGTGAAGGCAGTACATAAAGACCAGCTCTGGAATCTTTAACCCATCAGCCACCATAGGCTATAAAAAAGATTGAATTTAAAGGAAGAGAAGAGAAAAATTGGATAAAATGAGAGTGCTGTGGCATTTCCCTTGGAGAACTTGCTAGTCCCAGGAGTTGGTGGGCACAGAGACCAGAACTGTGCCTGAAAAAGTCTAAAGACAGAGTGACTGACTGATGCCAGAGAGAGAAGAGGTAGCTCCATTGGAAGGGCTGTTACCCTCAGAATTTTTCAGGGCAAAGCTGTGAGCAATAGTAGGAGAAAATGCTGGCTGATCTGAAGTTGAATTAAAGGAACGGGGCCCACGAAGATCCTTGGAAGGGGCAATGAGACCCCAACAGAGAGACTGTATCCAGTGGGTTGCCAAAAACTGGGGACTTCGGGTGGACTTGTAAGTGGCCGGCTGAAGAGGTATTGCCCACCTTGTAGGAACTGCAGGTGAGAACTACAGCTGGAGCTCAACAACGAGAGAGCGCCAAGGAACCACAAAAGTACCCCATAAGAGAAAAAGAAAGTCTGCTTTAAATACTTGCCAAGTATAGGGAGTAGGAAAACCTGTTTAGCATGGAATCAGAAGAGACAACAAGGCTTTTGCTGTCCCTTACCTCTCTTCCTTTTCCTAGCATTGACTCTGGAAAGGTCATAAACCAAAGCAAACAAGTAGACGGGAGAGTAGGAAAAACAAAGATGAGAAAATAGAAGAGTCATACGTGCCTGTCACCTTCCACCACAGGCTTCTGAAGGAGCCAAGGGAAGGAGATGAGACTTTTGGGGGATGACAGTGTATCAAATTATCACATGCATATAGAAAACATACAAATCATATGATGAATATTCACAAAGTGAACACATCTATCACCAGCACCCAGATCAAGAAACAGGACATTACCAGAAGCCCCCTTGTGCCCCCTTTCTGTCCCTAACCACCCCCCATTCCCAGGGCAATAACTATCTGAGACAAGATTGTTTGTTATTATAAAAACAACTTTATTTTTTGTCTCCCAGTTTCCTTTTTTTTTAAATTTTTTGTTGAAATAATTTCAAAACTAGAGAAAAGTTTTAACACAAGGCCAGCGAACTGAAGTCTACACTAACCATGACCTCATCTACCCTGAGACCAGAAGAACTAGATGGTGCCTGGCTGCCAGTACCTACTGTTCTGATCAGGAACACAATAGATGGATTCTGATAGAATGGGAGCAAAATGTAGAACAGAACTCAAATTCTTAAAAAGTCCAGACTTACTGGACCAGTTGAGACTAAAGGACTGCCAGAGACTATCGCTCTGAGATACTCTTTAAACCTTGAACCAAAATAGTTCCATAAGGTTATCTTTTAGCTAAATAACAGATTGGTTCATAAAATAAACTATCATCTGTGAGTACTGTGTTCCTTTAAAAAAATCATCTGAGACCAGACGGTCAACACTCAAGAGCAAAGACTTCTTTATAGAAGGCAAGGGGGCAGGGAAACTGAAGATTACTGGAAACAGAACAACCAGAATGAAAATAATGAGAAAGCTGACACACTGTGAAAAATGTAACCAATGTCACTGAACAAATTGTGTAGAAATTGTTAAACAGGAACCTAATTTGCTGTGTAAACTTTCACCAAAAACACAATAAAATATTTTAATATTAAAAAAAAGAAAACTTGTAACAGTACAAAGAACTTCCCTTCCCCTTTACTGAGATTCTTTAGGTGTTGATATTTTACACTTAATTGAATGATGCAAAACAACTGTAAGATACAGTAGTTTCTCTTGGAAGGGAAATGAGTTTGGTGAAGGATGCAAGGAGACTTAGACTTTGGTTTATTATTATTTTGTATGAAATAGCAAAATGTTAACTTTTTTCTCTGTTGCGAGTAGTGAGCTACTTTGTACCCTTTTATGTGTTTGAAGTATCTTTAAATACTTTAAATGAGAGAGTTTAAGTTTTATCCTCTAGGAAGGGGGGAACTGTTGAAGTGTGCTTTTTATTATTGAAATAAACATCTCTTTATGACATCTCTGCTCTCTTTCCTTGCCTATGAATTAAGATACTCTTAAGTGAGCTATAGGGTTGATTCACCTCAGCATCATTTTTCTTATCTTCTCATCCTTATGGCCTCTCACTGCTAAGTGCCCAGTGGTGTCTGACATGGTAAGATTAAAACTTGCACTTTCCCTAATAGATGCAACTCTCTGATTTGCAGTAAGCAGGACCTGCTTTTAAGCAATTACCCATCATTTGGGGCCATCATCCATGCTGTGCTTTGGCTCAGGTCA